>NW_028280786.1:1797500-2155000 GCF_059751285.1 Brachycentrus maculatus
AGAACCATTAGTTAACTTAAAGATATTAAATATTAAAATAAAAAACTGATTTAGAGTCTACTTAATTGTATTTTATTATTTAAAATAAATCACATAAAAAAATTGTGACAATTGTTTCGGCTTGTTATGGCATTTTCAAATTTATGACATTAGTTTGAAAATGCCATGATATGGCGAAACAATTGTCACAAATTTTATGTTTTGCGTTTTTAATAATAAAATACAAATTAGAATACTCTAAAAACCAGTGATTCAATTTAATATTTAATATATAAATTAAAATGTAGTTCTGCAAATTAAACTCAAAATCTATACATAATTTTTAGACACTTGACCTATAGGGGTCGGGTACTTGACCGTGAAAAAATGTGGCGTCACAAGTGTTTCACCCCGTTAACCCTTCACTGTCCAGGGGCCAAATCTCCTCCATAGTTCTCCCCCCGGGTGGCTGGGGTGGGTTGCACCCTGATTATAATTACTGTTTGTGATATCGATCGGCCGAGCCGCGTCTTACTTGTATTACCATAAATGTATAATTATGACTCGCCACCCCCCTCAGACACCCGACTACTATAACCCTCCCCGACCTAAAACAACCCATTTTCGGTGTATTGAGGGGTTTCGTGATTCGTGAAAGGGTTAAGCGCTGACTCAAGCTAATAATAACAAATGCATTTTTAAGTCTGTGCAATGAGTTTTTTGTTCTTTGATTCGTGAATTCATCAGACTTAGCTCATGAAATATGTTATTCGAATTGCATATTTATGATGTCTTACGTTCTTGTTCACTGCTTACACTGGTACATCTAATCAGGACTTTTTCTTAAACTAAAAAGGTCCCGAAACTCACTTCATACAAAGCGTTTTACTTTTAAAAAAATATATACAAATATCATTTAAATATTCATCACAATACCATATTTTATCATTTTGACGAATTATATAAATAAAGATTATAATTACGTAAGCACAAACATTGTTATTATGTAATTATTTTTACATGCATTACAAACTTTTTATTTGTAAGAAAAATACGCCATGATTTTAATGACTTTTTTCTACTTTTCTTATATTATATTTAATCCGTGATCTTAGTTTACGAATATTTATATATATATATATATATATATATATATATATATATATATATATATATATATATATATATATATATATATATATATATATATATATATATATATATATATATATATATATATATTTATATATACATATATGTATATAAATATATATATATATATATATATATATATATATATATATATATATATATATATATATATATATATATATATATATATATATATATATATATATATATATATACACATATATATTTTTTTTGCGTTTAACCTAAAATGCGAATAAATATTAAAACCAAAAATTCTTTTATTCATTTGCTATATGTATCCAGACACGCGTCGCTGTAACTCTGATTAACGTAAGTCTTATTAAATAAAAAAATAAGAGAGAGTACACACTTTTATACGAGTATGTTAAATATCACAATGCTTGAGGATATTAAATATTATATCAGCCATGAAGTTTCACGCTATCCGGTATGAGCAATTTATATTGCTGTTATGTTCTACAGATAGTGCTGCCATTGTGGAAAAGAGACTTAAAAAACTTTTTACTTGTTACAGGTATATACTTGTTATTTTTTTGAAAAATACGCTCGTACAGAATAGAACGTTATGTCAAAATTTCAGATGAATACTTTTAGAGATCCAAGATTTTTTTCGAGTATTTTTTCTGGATTTTAAATTTTTAAATGTTAAATTACCGTTGCTTAAACCAAGTAGTGGTGAGTAATTACACTAAAATAGCGTCAAACGGATCAAGTTGTTTTTAATTACGACGTAATAAATCCACCGAAATGTCCAATTTCTAACGAAAATAACAGGCGAATAAAATTGGTATGTTTAAAAAAATAAATTAAATATTATTAACGAATAAGTGTGCACAAGGTAAATTTGCTGGAAATTGAAATTACTTCGAAAATTATTCGCTTTATAAAAATACAGAACAAAATAATTCTTTTGTAACCAATTCTATTATTTTACCCATACACTGCGAAACATACTTTATCGTTTTAATTCTAATCCAATTTGCCGGGGATTAAATATGTAATTATATTTTTTCGGTTGTTCGCAGCACGTAAGTATTTGCGCGTGTGTGTGAGCGCTTTTTAATTAAATTTCGGTCTTAATAGGGAGCGAAAAATATGCATACTCCGTAATACAGTTGAAAGGTATTGCCTTTTTTGCTTTAACTGTAATAATTATTTAAGCACATTGTTGTTTTAGGGATGACTGCAGCGTGACACATTCCGATATTAAAATTGTCCCCGTGTGGGTTTGCAATGGAAGTTGTGTAGGTGGCCGAGGCTCGTAAAATATGAGGCTAAATTTGGTCACAAAAAAATGCGAAAACCGGATATTGGTTTTGAAGAGGGTTATTGCGTTTTAAAATAAATTTCGTACATTAAAGTGAATGGCGGGAAAAATTGTTTGTAAATATAAATAAGAGCACCCTGTTTTTAAGGAATATTCTCACTGACGTCATCTGTGATTATTGGTTACTTTTGTTTCTTAGCTTCAGATATCGTTTTTTTTTTAAATATTTTTCTAGATCTACTTCGACTCGTACTGTGGCTCAGTCTGGTTAGTAAGAAAATAAATTAAGTAAAAAGCACGCATTTCTTATGTGTTTTATTTCACTTGTGAAGCAATACAAATATGAAAAATTTATGAAACAACAATACGATCAAAAGCAATGGAAATGTTTTATCATACATTTTTTATGCATTACACAATATATTATAATTACAAGTACAAAAATATTCTACTACTTATTTTAAAATATTTTGCGTTTGGGTATTTTATTTTTATATTTTTTTTCGGTATTTAGATTTGGCTGGATTGTTAGATTTAAACGTGCTATGACAGTAAAAAAATTCAGTAGAATAAATAAGTTAATTTTGAGTCTAGCAGATTTCAGGAGATAGATTTGAGTAGTTCTTAGAAATATGTGATCAAGGAACGAGTGAGTGACTATGTTTGGCCGGGTAGAGGTATTTATACATGAAAAAAAGCCTGCAATATTTAGGAGATTAAAGTATTCGTTGCCTAACTGATTTAAACCAGAATTTAAAATATTTATTTAAATATCTCCAGAAATAAAATTTTATTATAAAACATTTTTTTATTGACCTCCTTTATAATCAGCTCCAGTTCATAATTAATGATAAACGAGGTCGGCCAAAAAAAGACTTGCTACTACCAGATCATTCAGAATCGAAAATCTGGTTGTGTCAAAAGTCTACGTAACTGGAGATTACGTATGACTAGATTGTATGGATGTGAATGTATGTTAGGACATACAAGTGTAGCTTTCCTTTTTCTCTTTCTTCTCCTGCAGAAAAACGGCATGATGGTACTAATAATATATGACTTTTTTATGAGGATATCACGTAAACGAATATGTTAGTTTCATTATTACTTTGAATTTAGTACGAAAAAAGGTCAGGAAGCTATTCAAAACGTAAACTTATGTAGATGATATCGGTTATACTTTACAAAGTACAGACACACCTTTCTTGGTTAGCACATAAATTATGAACACTCCAAGTACCGGTCCATAAATTATCCCTTCCCGCTATCGTCTTTCATCTTAATAATCAAACCCCTGACCCCCAGTTCATCCATCCTTCAATCCTCCTCCGAACTAATCAAGTTTCGTATCAACTTCTGTGTCAGGAATAACAATAGATATCCATTTTCCTTGGTTTGTGCAGTACATAGCCTCACCGCAAATTCAGATACAATTATAATGATATTTCGGTATTTGCTACCTATTTTGTGTACCTATACATACATTGACGTAACAACTCACCTAGCATACTAATTATTATTTTGCCAAGGAACACATAATACTGCGTTGCTACGAGTACTACATATATATATATATATATATTCAAATATTTACTATAGATACCTTATTTTGAGGATTATATAGTTAGTGACTCTTCTTATAATGAAATTAATATTAACGAACTGAGAACCTTTGTTAGTGTTGCCATTCGTCCCAAAACATGTCAGCGTTATGACTTTAAATTTAATCAAAAACATTTTTGTCTCTTACATGATTTTTTTTACATAGACCTTAAAAATGAAATAACCAAACTAATTTTATTGAAATTAAGGGTGGCGTTGTAAGAACTGCAATTGAAAGATATGAACAAGGGTTAAATCAAATCAATTTAATTAGTGCACATATGAAATATGTGTGAAAAGTTATATGGAGGATTTGGCAACCTTGGGTATCGCTACATAGAATGACTCTTTGAACTTTCAAAAACGGATTAACTTAAGTATATGGATACGTTTGAGGATAATTCTGTATTTCTTATTTAAGTTTAACTTGGTTAATACCACTATTTCTTAAAACCTATAGTGACACTTGTTTCGATGCGTTTTCAAAGACCATTATGATGCGGAATGCATCGAAACAAGTGTCACAATAGATTTTAAGAAATAGTGGTATTTATTTAGTAAAACTTAATTTAAAAATTGATAGATTTTACTTCAATATGACTGCTGAATCAATAAATGAGAAGATAATCATATTATTTATAATTCTCAGTATGAACAAAAGTGTTGCTTGAAAAAAAAAACTATTGCTTGGCAATATTAAAGGAATAATTAAATGAATACTCTCGTCCACCACTATTTAATTATAGGTTAAATTACATGAAGATATAATTTTTATTAACAATCTTAAGAAAATCAAGGGATAGACTTTATTAGGGAAATTAAAGATGATAACCTTTGTATTTTCTTGGCCTCAATTGTCGTGAAAATATTTTTATGTAAAATTCACCCTTAAAACGGGTAGTTAGTACATAAACCCGGGATAATTTATCTTGCCGATTCACTCATGGGGTCTCATAGGCCTCGGCCATGAACCAGTCTCTCCATCATTATTAAATCCTACATTTATTAGGGGCCTGTAGCGGGGACTAATGCAGCACCAATGTGCAAGGCGGGCCATCAATACGATTAGCAAGATGATCTGTAATGCAGAACTAAATAGAACTATGTATTGTGCGCATACTGTGGAAAGTGACTAAGTCAATATTTGTGATTTTGCACAAAGCTCGTTTAAATGATATTTTCATTATTTATTCAGACACTGGATTTTTCACTACGCGTGAAATATCATACAATATGGATATATTTTTTTTACATCTCATCAAAGATGAAGAAGAATATGGAAGTCTGGGCATTTACGGGGCTGACGACCGTCATAGGCTGGTTTAAGTGATCACTTAACACACACGTGTAGCATTCACCAATTCTACCCGTTATTGTCATTGTATTATTAAAAGTTCTATATATATGAACCTATTTTGAAACGTTGTTATTAAATTACTAGAACTTCACTAGAGACATATATTAGTGAGATGAAAATAAGCTTTTTATTGAGCAGAAACTCTTATATTAGTATGTGAGGTCCGAATCCTGGATTATAATCATACACATGAGAAACGCCAGAAAATATCATTTTCATTATTGTTATTATAATTGGAGATAATCCAGATTCGTGAATAAGTATTTGGACACACTCAAAATGTTGTAATGTGTTTTAACTTCAGACGTAGCATCTATTGTTTTTATATGAGAGAAGATTTGAGACACCTATAATCAATGTTCATATAAATGGTTAAAATCTTAGAAAATATAGTAAATTATTTCTCCAATTCAGTTAATATCACTTCTAGATCATAAAAAAAAATTATTGATTCGAAAGTTACTTTAAAGTAATATCTTTAATCCATTTTTAATTATAGTTTTATTCGGATAATACCACTTCGTCTTAAAATCTATTGTGACAGGCGTTTCGATGCATTCCTCTTCATTTTAAAACACCGTTTGAACTGTCAAAAATTTGAAATCTATTGTTATATCGAAAAGCGTGTCACAAAAGATTTTGAGAAAAAGTGGTATTTACCAAGTAAACTTTAATACACAAGTTTTAAACTAGTATAATCATGGCAGCCTCCGTAGTGTAATGGTCAGCATGCTCGGCTACCGTTCTGGAGGTCCCGGGTTCGATTCCCAGGGGGGTTTAATAAATATAAGTGATTTTTTCACTCTAATATATATTCAATATTACACTGGACTAGTACCTGAAGTGGAGGGCTGATCACCTTTCCTTCATGTGTAATCGATCGAGATAACACTGCGTTTATATGAAGCAGTGCTCTATGCACCATTGAGGTGCGGTAAGGGTTTTATATAATCATGGAAAAAATTAAGATTTAATAATAAAGATAACATTTAGGAAACAAACGCGAGTGATATCTATTTGTCTATTAAAATGTATGTACTATTTATCTGGAATGCACAGCTTTCTTAGCTTCTCTAGAAACATACGAGTATTATGACTGATTTAAACAAAACTTTAACAATTCATAGAATTTAGGTTTTGTACTGATATTTCTTCGTAGTACTGCATTTAATATAATGAAATAATAACTTTATATTTTTTTCCACATCAATTTTATTTGACCAGTGACCGGGTTTCGTCGTAACTGACATCATCAGATGTGTTGTTTTATTAAGTAACAGTCAATATTCTGTCTTTTTGTAAATGCTTAATCCAAGTTGTACTTGAAAAAGTGGAGTGACGAGACCGATTGAATGCATTTTTAAAAACTTTGTATTGTTGCCTGATGTAATTATAATTGCAGTCGAATCTTGTTATAACGAAGAAAGTAATAGAATAATTACAAGTTCCATTTATATCCATAGAAAATCAGAGTAAGCACATTACATTTATAGGTGAACAAAAGTCAGCGCCGAGCTTAAAAATACAAGATGACTCTCAATCTCGTTTAATTTCAAAACATTTCCCGAGCAATACGAACGGCATTAATTTATTAAATAAACGAAACATCCAAAGTAATTGCTTTCGATTTACAAGATCTGAATTGTTTCCCCAATTTAATTGCCAGATTAGAATATTTATACTGCTCATTACCATTTCGTGTCTTTGAAAGTTCTACAAAAATACCTCTTTCTGGTTCTACCCCTCCGAGCGCCCCCCGCCCCCTCCTCGCACCTTGCACCCCGCCCTGCGCCTACCCCCGCCCCGACAGGGTTTCGGTAAACAATAGAATCCATTCTCATTATTATTGCTTCTCTCACTCTTGCAGTGTCTATAATTCAGGGGTGCTCAACAATCCGACAAAATTTTCGAGTGTTTTTGCCTAGAAATTTCACTCATGAATTACATGAAATTATAGTAGCTTTAAACAAGAGTAAATCCACTCACAAGTAGGCATAGGCTATGAAACCTATAAAGTTGAAGCCTGAGTAGGGACATGATAAACGGTGTTGAATAAGCCGTAGCTAGATTTCAGAGTCACTTGGACGTTAGGTAATTAAAAAAAAAACAATCCGACAAAAGAAACATTCAATATTTTCATATTATTTTTTTGACATCTCATCAAAGATGAAGAAGAATATGGAAGTCTGGCTAGTTTAAGTGATCATTTTACACACGTGTAATATTCACCAATTCTACCCATTATTGACAACCACACTGCTCAAATTCTTGGAAGTTCTATATATGTGAATCGATTTTTGAAACATTGTTCTTGAATCACTAGAACTTCACTAAAGACATCTATTGGTGAGATGAAAAGAAGGTTTTTGTTGAGCAGAAACTCTTTTATTTGTACACACTCAAAATATTGTAAATTCAAATTTTATTTAAATTATTTATTACCGGTAAACGTATTTAAAACTTTATTTAAATCAATAAAATAACACTTATGCAAAATTAATAACAGCAAAAACATTTAATTACTTAATAAAAATCATCTCAATAAAAAAATAAACACACTAGATTTTTTTAAGCGTTCGAGTGATCTTCTATTTGGGGTAAGGAATGTATGTTGGTATACAGTAAAAATGTGTTTATTTACACTACAACAGTATTACAGTTTATCGCATAATTGTTATAATAAGAAACAAATCATTTAGTAATAAAAAAGCTTCTTTAATGCAAAGGATCCGATTAATCCACTGTGGTACGTATCGCATTATTTATTTATTTTATGGAATATATATTACTTACAATACTGTAGTAAAAATGGTTAGCATTAAATTATTTATTTTTATTCATTTATTTATTTATTTTCATAATACATAGATACAATCAATACACATATTCATTTCATATATACATTTATTATACGTATTCCGGCTCTTTAGGCATGGCCTGTGTTGAACCGAATACTAACATGTTAATACAATTTTTAATTATTATTTTTTTATTTTTTAATATTTTTTATTTTTGATTATTAGATTGTGAACATAACATACAGGAGATACAAAAATAATTATGATGGTATTACATTATAAATAAATGTTGTCTCCTTCCCTAATGTAGTAGTAAGCAAGATGTGCTACCGCACTAGAAATTCCGGTTCAGTTTCAAAGACGGTCAAAATAAATTAAAGAAAAAAATACTGTATTAAAAAAAATATTATTACATACTTTAAATATGAAGCGAATGATTGCTTTCATGAGATAAGTGATAGAGTTGATTATTCAATGCAGTGCCTTATGCAATGTTGGATAAAGATGACGGTTAGAAAAAGGAGGTGTGATATTAAACAAGAATTAAGTGATGAATTCGAAGGCCAAAAAAAACGATGGACAATTTATTATTATTTTATTATTAGACACTTACATACCTTATTCACCCTACGGATGATATATCTTTATTGAAATGTTTGAACTGGGACAAAGAATATATTGTTTTTATTGGAAATAATATAGAAATCTTAGCATCTAAGAGCAGATGTAGGATTTGGCTGGCTTAAGAGATCACTTTATACATGAGTATATTATTAACCATTCTCCCTTTAATTGAACATCCATATTGCATATATTTTTTTGAAAGATGTGTATTTGAAATGGTTTTTTATTTCTTTCATATTTTAATTATTATTTGATAGATTAATATGTGTGATGGTTACTTCAATTTGCTTACTTCAATTGAACATAGTGAGATTCATTTTAAATGTGTTTATTTATATTTTTTACGAGAAAGAACAATAACCTTTAAATTTCAAAACAAGTATGGTAAACTTTATACAAGTGTATAAAATGATCAGTTGAGCCACGTAAATGGCAGGTTGTAAGCCTTGGGATGCGTAGACTTCCATATTATTCCGTATAAAAACGATAGATGCTTTATCTCAAGTTGAGACACCTATAATATCTACAGTTGTAGGGAGTGTTGGGTTACTACGAAACCAAGTGTTCCATAATATTCGTATTTCGCTATGGAGTTTATCATATTATTTTTTGACATCTCATCAAAGATGAAGAAGAATATGGAAGTCTGGGCATTTACGGGGCTTACGACTGTCATAGGCTGGTTTGAGTGATCACTTTACACACGTGTAACATTCACCAATTCTACCCATTATTGACAACCACACTACTCAAATTCTTGGAAGTTCTATATATATGAACCAATTTAGAAACCTTGTTCATGAATCACTAGAACTTCACTAGAGACATCTATTGGTGAGATGTAAAGAAGCTTTTTATTAAGCAGAAACTCTTATATTAGTATGTGAGATCCGAATCCTGGATTATAATCACACACATGAGAAACGCCAGAAAATACCATTTTCATTTTTATTATTTAGCTTATAATTTGACCAGATAATTTATTTACAACATTTTGAGTGTGTCCAAATACTTGTTCACAAAATCTGGATTATCTCCAATTACAGGAGTTATTTTCATATTATAGTTAGTTAGTTTGTTAGTTTATCATAATGAAAGTAATATTCTTTTAGCGGGTGTTTAAGGCCTGGCCTCTAAGTATTTATTTAAATGGGAAAACATAATTATTGTAATTTGTGCAAATGAAAGATGAAAGTAGCCCTGCTGGGTGTTCTCTTACCCCCGTTATAAGGCTAACTAATTTAGCACGTACGTATCGATGTGAGGGGTGGTCGGCGCTACTCGTACATTCGTTGTGCCAGAGGCCGGCTACTTAGTACGAGGGAATTTGCATATATTTGTGAATTACGTATTTCGCAAGCTAGCCGTTAAATTAAGGCGACGTTCCTTGTGATAATTTATTCCTTTTATATTATTATACAGCGTGGATGTGAACGCGATTATTGAAGGATTTAATGTTTTGTTAATGTTTGTACGCTCGTATTATAATACATATTATAAACGCACCGATTGTTTTCATTTAAAACTAACCATGTACCTTATATTTTGACACTGTCGTACATATTTTTTGAGAACATAAGTACGATTATCTCGAGTCTGAAATGTATGTAAGTAAACAGAAAAGTATTTTATTGACTTCTTATTTTAGAAAGGTTTCACATGAGGCACTTGAATTTGAGGGAGCATAATATGGGATTTTAGCATTTTTTTATAATAATGTCAATAAATTATATTAAATAACTTATATTGATAAAACTTGTATTTCTTTTTTTTAAATATGACAAAACAATGCAATGAATATGAAAAATGTTACAATTTACTGAACAAATGATAATAATATTACTATTTAAAGGAGAATGGAAATCTTCGAAACATTCTAGGTACAATGGTTCTTCGTTACATTGTTTGCAAACGTAATGAGTTTTCCTCCTTTTACTGTTTTTTTAGAACTGTTTTGTCTACTTATAGTGACCAAAAAGTCTCAAAGTCACTCATGTATAAGCAAAATTCTTTTTTAACAATTTGGAGGCACTTAAACCAAAGCTGTTCTTCAGACCTCATAAGTGGACTTGACGTAAGAAATTTGTATGTTGATTTATTCTCTCTGCCTACCTTTGCAGTGAGAAGCATGACGGTAAGTTAAGTTAGTCATAAAAAACTATTATGATTTATAATAATAATAAAACCCTAATCCGCACCCCAATGGTGCATAGGGCACTGCTTCATATGAACACAGTGTTATCTTGATCGTTTACACACGAAGGAAAGGTGATCAGTCCTCCGCTTCAGGTACCAGTCCAGGGTAATATTGAATAAATATTACAGTGAAAAAATCACTTATATTTATTTGACCCCCCTGGGAATCGAACCCGGGACCTCCAGAACGGTAGCCGAGCGTGCTGACAATTACACTACAGAGGCGGACTATTATGATTTACCTTGCAAAAACATCTTTCAACAAAATAGTGGATTTCAATTGAACTGATCGAACATTATCTTTATTAGCACTTTTCGTATTGGGCATATAGGGTTGGTATATGTCTTCTTTAGACTCTTAAATAAATAATGTCGTAAACTCAATACTCGGTCAGCATAATTTTTTATTATTACTTTTAAACTCGAACTTTTTTTTATTCAAAATATTTTGGGTCTGTCGAAATCCTTGTTCACAAATCTGAGTATCTCCACTCAGGAGCTATTTTTTTTAAATTTAAACATCTTAAATAAGATGTGTATACAAAAATCAACCCAAAAAAAGAAACCGAAAATTGTGTAAACAAAAATCAACTTTTTTTAAATAGGTAGGTACCTATATTTTATTTATTAATTTGGCGTATAATTCGATGAAACTCCATTTTAATTTGCGTATCAATATTTAGATCAAAAACAGATTTTTTGAGTCTACTAAGTTGTATTTTATTAAAAAAAATACATAAAAATAATTATTGTGACAATGGTTTCGCCTAGTTATGGAATTTTCAAACGAATGTTCATTTTCACACATTCGTTGGAAAATGCCATAACTAGGCGAAACAATTGTCACAATATAAATTTTTATGTGTTTTTTTTGTTAATAAAATACAACTTAGTAGATACAAAAAATCTGTTTGATTTAAAAATTAATATACAAACCTATTATTTAATTAAAAACTGTTACATGCACAAGTTTTTCCTTGCCTTATATTTTATATACTCGTATACATAAAATAAAAATTTCTACCTAAAACTAGTTACTTAAATTATGAAGGTTTTACATACATATTCCACGTATTGGCCAAAAAATAAAGCCATGGTAAAATATTTGATTAATTATAAATTCTAGCATATTATGCAAACTTGAGATATAATGTGAATAGAGCCTTTATGTTTAATGTTTAATTCATACCGAATAGCATAGCAAGTGTACCCGGCCTGTAACATTGTACGTAAATCATTCACTCTAAAATCAGTCAGCAACAAAGCCTCTCCAAGCGGCTGTACTTTGTTGAATCGGCGTCTACTACCCCTATCAAGCCCTATTCCGTGTAGGAAAGGTGACGATCGTGATGCAGAAGGACCGAGAGGTCTTTGGATGGAAGATGTGCCTTTTGAGATGGTGCCTCAGCAAGTAAGTGAACACGAGGCTAGTCTGTCTGACGTTGCAGAACATTCTAACTAACCACCGACTAGGCTTAATTTCGAGACTCGTGACGACCATTCTATAGACGTAGCTACTAAAGCTAATTTAATGGATTAACTTGGTCAAATTATACAAAAGATATCTGCATAAACACGCATTACTATAAAAAACTTGAATTCTTCAAATAAAATTATTCTTTTTGACATCTCAATGTATTGTAAGAAGAATATGGATATCTGGGTATTTATTTACTGGGTACTTGCAACATGTCATAGGTTGGTTAAATAATCACTTAACACAAGTGTAACATTAACCATTCTACCCATAATTGACAAACACACTACTGAGTTCACAAGAACTATCAATAATTGGAATAAAAAAAAATTGTCTGAAATTAAAATGTTTTTCCCTGATATTTTTTATTTTCATATCACCCACGACTGGTACCTGAAACGCAAGACTTATTATACTGCCTTCATAAAATTAACGATCAATGTAACCCAAGAATGAAAAACAATGCCTTATGCACCGTTTTAAAAGAGGAAAATTGAATCGTGTTAAGTTTTGTTTTACATTTCAATTCCCAAATCAATAGAATTTGGCAGTATAATAAAAATAAGTATCCAAGGAGAGAGAGAATTTTCTGTATAAATCCATATTTAGATTTTTACATTTTAATTGTACAGGAATGCATTTGTTTGATTTGAAAACGAATAATTTTTGCCAGCGATACAAAACTATAATATCCTTAATTAAGTTAGCTGGTTAATAAAACCGGCGAACAAAAAAATCACTTCATCAAATATAATTAAGAGTACTCGGGTATGGTGATCGATTGTATGCTTTATTACGCCACAGGAAAACCAAAGCCCAGTTTTTATGCGGGAAAAAACCTCTTGCGACCGTAAAAAATGACGACTAATTAGACAAATTAATTGATTACCCTTATAAGTCCTCATCACCCCGCTCCACTGGAATACAGGGCCGGGGTAGGTGCGGAGAATAGAAGGCCGCCGAACAGTAGTGAATAGCCATAGAATTTATAATTAGACATAATGGAACTAATATACATATTCTAATTAAAGCCCACCCGTTCGCCAGAAACGTTGAGTCCAGAGCGGGGAGAGGGGGCGAGAAGGTGGTGCTGGCGGGGCAAGGGTGGAAGGGTGCACTACCCCTGAGAGGGTGGAGACTTTCTAAAGCGCCGGACGAATAATTTACCGGTTGTTTGATTGATTCACGCATTTTTTATCGAGAAAGGGTTGGTGCAAGGCAGATTCCATACACGAAAAATTGCTATTCGGAATCATGAATATGAATGAGCAATCAGGATGGGTAAGATTTTCGCTATGTTTGTAGATGATTGCGAAAAATTCCAGCCCGCTTTTATGAAAATTTTAATTTCATTATCAATGATTGCAGTTTCGTTGTTTGAAAAGTGTCGTAACATTCGGAAGAAGATGTGACAAATTTTAATCACGTGATTAAAATTTGTCGAGTTTCATTTAAAATTATTTTATAAATTAAAACCTTAAAATAAACATAATAAATAATGAGATAAATCAAACTAATAGAAAAAATATAAAAACGTTTATTTATTTAATATAATTTGAATGACACAGAACATATTTATATAAATGTATTTTCATAATATAAACTATTGGGTCCTTTTTTAATTTTTTTCTTTTCTTCCTTTTTGATTTTCCTAAAATCCTTTTTGTACGACAGTAGACGATGGTCAATAAAAAAATAAGTAAGTAGTAAATACTCTATATTTTATTGAAATATTTTATGTTAATATTGTATAAAAATAATTTATTTTCTTATTAATGATTCGAACCTTATATTAACTTGAATTAACTTTCATTTACTTAAATTAACTTTAAACCGGAATTCGGCACTTGTTTTGGTTTTCCAGACGAATATTTCTTGTGAAAATGAATAACACACAGTTTTTGAGCCATCATAATGTTACACATTTGAAGATACGTTACTGTTACGGGCATTTTATAGCTTTTTTTAGTTACAGGACTAAAAATATTTGAAAATAAAAACAAAAAAAAATAAAACAAAATATTATATAAATAGATACATAGTTAAATGACAACAATATTAAATTATATTATAAATTATTCAAACGTAAGAATTTGAATTCTGCGTTACTTGAGACACACCATCATTTTGGTTCAATTTAAATTATGGCTTCGTTTTGTATTGAGCTTCACAAATATTAACAAAAAGCGTGAAAAACAATTTGATGAGTTTTTAATTCGTTTGATCAGGTCTGCGTAATAACACGAAACGCTAATTATAATATTCTGCTACCCCCACAACCCCTATCTTACTTTCTGTTGGCGTATCAAGGTTGTGGATGTGGGAGGGTAGTTCGACAGTATAATGAGGGATGATGACGTGGCGTGCGATGCTAAATTACACCCAATCGCACTTCAAATGCACTTGTTCACTACTAGCTTTAATTAGCTCTCATTTCCTTCCAGCAACCTCTATAGACAATTTGAATTATACCCTTCTATTTGCTATTTCCAGCAGTGCCTTATTTGTTCATATTAAATTAACAGTAATTTGATTAATTGAGTTTCATAGTCATTGAATTTAATATTCCAACTCCTGGAGTCCTGGTTCCAACACTAATGTATGGAAGTGAAACATGGAGTTGGCAAAAGAAGGATGAAAGTAGACTGAATGCAGTCGAAATGCGATCTTTCAGAAGAATGTGCGACTAAAAGATGTATGATAGATATTCGAATAGTGAAATAAGGAAGGAATGCAAAGCTGAGATAAGCATTTTAGATAAAATTAAGAAAAGTTTGTTGAGATGGTTTGGACATGTAGAACGAATGAGTGAGGAAAGAACGGTTAAACAAATTTATGAGAAGACCGAGAAAAACATGGCACGATCAGGTGTGCCAAATACTTGACAGTGGTCTGGTTAGGAGTCGTAACAATCGGCGGGTACGTATGAGGAGATGCATGAACGTGGAAGAGGCGAAGAATGTTTGCAAAGACAGAGTGGTGTGGCGTTCTATTCTCTCTGCCTACCTCTGCGGGGAAGCAGCCTGATGGTTAGTTAGTTAGTTTGAATTTAATTTTGCTTTCAAACTAAATAATATCTTCATAGACTATTTTTTTTTTGAGTATATATTTGAGAACAAAATATACGCACTTAAAGTACTGATCATGTGTAATATAATCGTCCATATTTATAAATGAATATTATCCGCCTCCACAGTGTAGTGGTTAACACACTTAGCTGCCGTACTGGAGGCACTGGGTCCGATTATCAACCACGTTTGCCTCATAAAATTGTTTCATAATTCTTTCTATACTAATTCGATTTACATGCCGAAACCATCTCAACATACGTTTCTACATAAATTTCTTTAATTGATTCGGCAGTCACTTTGTGGTGAAATTTATTAATTTTTATTTAAGTATTACTAAGTAAATAACACTATTTCATAAAATCTATGACACGTATTTCGTTGCGTTCCGTATTATTTTCAAACATCGTATCATGTTCTTATTTACAACATTTTGAGTGTGTCCAAATACTTACAAATCTGGATTATCTTCAATTATAGTAGTTATTTTTCATATTGTTTTTAGACATCTCAACATAAATGATAAGAATAAGTCTGGGGATTTATTTCACATATAAATGAAAAAGTTTCTGCTCAATAAAAAGCTTATTTCACCTCACCAATAGATGTCTCTAGTGAAATTCTAGTGATTCAAGCACAATGTTTTGAAACTGGATCTTACGTATAGAACTTCTAAGAATTTGAGTAGTATAGTTGTGAATCATGAATTTTACACGTGTGTAAAGATATCACTTGATATGCCTATGACGGTCGTAATCCCCGTATATGCCCAGAATTCCATATTCTTCTCATCTATGTTAAGATGAGAAGAATATGGAAGCCAAAAAATCGTGTGTTCTTATTTAATCGTTTGATTTTACATATCTTAATTTAATCGGTAATGTTTATCTTATTTTCTGTAACTACTAACTAACTTTATGTAACTACTACTTAAAAATAAAAATGTACAAAATTTACATATTCGAGTAAGCAGTAGTGGTACTCGAAGTAGGGAGCATTGTTTTATAATCTCTCTATACAGGCAGGCTGCCACCTACTGCCCAGTCACCGTACACGAGTACTGGCCGTAATTAGCGCTAGGATATTGGGTCATTATCGTTTAATTTCCTTTTTGCGTCCCTAATCATACAACTCTTGGAACGATGATCAATTGAAGTCATTAGGGCTAATTCTTTCCTCGTCTGCCCCTCTCCGATAATCAACGAACAAGTTTTGCGCCTGTGTTAGTGTAAACAATTCATTAAACTCACACACTCGCGCTGCGGCGAAATAAAGCATTAATGATTTCAGGTCGGTTTGTGCTTCGTGTAAGGCGCTCCGAATTAAAGTGGTCTTTGTTTTTTTTACACACACGTGAATTTACAGTGCTTTGAGAGATGTGGGGTTTAAATAAATAAAAAAAATATTTCAGCTGAAAAAATAATACACTGCATAATTTAACTATTTTTTCCGTAATTAATTTTTAAGTAAGGACATGATTACCTTTGGTTTGCAAAATAAAGTAAACGTTACTTTTAAGGGTTGATTCTGAACATTTTTAATGTAATAATAAAAATGATATTTTTTTCTGACTTGAATAAGCGGTGGGTGCAATACTTAGATAGCAATATTTTATTCACAAGTATATAGTAATCTATATAAGCTAAAAAAAATCATGTTCGTTTGGTCAGTTATTCTATGATTACTTTTAAAGGTTTACAAAACATTGCATTTAAGTACGAGTTTTTTTTAAATAAACCTGTGATAGTTAAAGACGTATTCAAAATAACTTAAGCACAAGCATTGTAAAAATGAACATAATTTAAATGCGTGCATTCTATTTCATTTATTTTTCTTTTGAACAGACTGAGCTCCAACAACGCGTATTTGGGTACAGCTAGACATAAAATAAGATTAAAATAACAAATTTTATCCCTCACCTATAATTACTACTTCTCTTCCTCTATTTCCTTTCTCGTATAGCAGTTCTGTCCTTTATCCTAATTTCCATAACTCACTTCATCTGCATCCCATCAAACATATTCTACTCCTTGATTCAAAAGTTTGGAGCACAGGACTAATTTCACTGTCGTCATGTCATAAACGGTCGACTTAACACGGTCATGGTGTAGTAATCAGGGCGTTTAGTTGCCTTACTGGATGTCCCGGGTTTGATTCTCAGGGGGGTCAAAATTCATAAATGTAAGCGTATAAAATGTAAACATGCATATGAATAGATTTTTCGATATTACGAATGAAGTAATGTATAAAAAAATATTGCAGTTAATATTATTTTTAAACAATTTAATTGAGGTGCTTTTTATATATTATTTTATGTACTTGTCTTTGGGGATGTGTGTGAGACATATGGGCACATTGATATCTTACTTTTTTTTAATCATAATATGTTTAGTTATTTAACTTGCAGAAATACTCATAGAAACCACAAACCACTTTTGCCATTTTATTTTTTATTTTTTTTAAATAAAAATATTTTAGTAAAAAAATCTAATTAGAGAAATGTGTACTTTACACACATACACATACATACACACACATACACACTTATTTATAAAAAATATATTTGTTGTCTTTTATACTGCCCTGTTAAGTTTAGACTAATTATCAAACATAATTTACCTACAACCCAAGTTCATTGTATCTTTTTTAATATTTAAACACAACATTACTTTTAAACATTCTTCTTCTTCTTCTTTGATTCGACATGCCAATAATGGTGCATTACATCTTTTGTTCAACATAAGGAACTCTTCACACTCACTGACTGGTGTAATTACTGCGTTTTTACTTAACAAGGCTGTATAGGTAATTTTAGACTTGATTTTCAAATCTATCCAAAAACATATCCATTTACCAAACACATACAATATGCACAATATTTTGAGTGTGTGCAAACCTTTGTTCACATATATGTGTTTATCCACTTAGGGGTGAGATGAAGAATAATATGAATTCTGGGTATTAACGGGGCCAACATCATAGTCTAGTTTATGTGATTCCATTCCACCGATGATTAACAACAAAACTACTCGAATTCGGAAGTTGTTTATATCCTTGAATTGACAGGTTCTTTCATATGTGAGTTCTCGGCACCATCTACGGTTGAGTTAAGTTAGTTTTTTTTATTTATAATAGATCTTCATTAAATGTATGCAAGAGTTCTTCCCGAATTATTTTATATACTAGGAGACGCCTGGAAGTGCGAGATTCCATTTTTTTATGTTGAACAGTTATTTTATTCATAATATTTTGAATGTGTCTAAATCTTTGTTCAGGAATCGGGTTCATCCATTAAGGATATTTATCTATGTCGAGATATCAATATTTTTAAATTTGTTTTTTTTTTATTATTATTATTACTATTTTTTTTTATTTGTCCGGGAATTGTACAGCTTGCCATTAAAAAAATATAACAAGAAAATAGTTGAGTTAACAATAATAAACATTACATTACATTTACAAAAATATTTATACTAACAACAATAAAGCCGATTAAACAATTCCACATTTATGATAATATAAGTAAAATACTTTATTTTTTACCACTTGAATATTGTCTTAATTTTTTAACAAAAAAATGAATTATATATATATTTAATTCATGTGTTATTAAATAAATATAATTCTCAAATGGTAAAAAAAGTGTATTTATTTCAAATTAAAGTGAAATATACCTCAATCAAAACATTAAAATAAAACTAAACGCTTATTAAAACTCTTTTAATAGTTCATAATATGGTTATCGATTTTCTGGCTGAGCTCTCATGTATTAATTAATAATTCAGGTGAAAAGGGGTGTAATTGAAGCTCTTCTTCTTTTCCATCTTTACCCTTCTACAGACATGGCGTGATGGCGATTAAGTGACTTATAATAAGTAATTATATTTTAGTTTGTGCGTGCTTGGTACAATGTCGCGTGCTAAGACCATTTGTCGGAATATGTTGGTTTATCATAAATTTGTCTAATTCTTTCTGTTTCTTTACGATTCAATTAGACAAATAATACTTAATTGTAGCGGGCATAAGAGAGGAAATATTTTAAGTAATCTATAATCACTCGTACAATTAAGCTATAAAATTACGTAATTTTCATTAAAACAGATAAGATCGGCTGTTAAATTACACATTTCTGTGTTATTACGAATGGAAATTAACCTAAGTTTTCTACTTGCGCTGAGAACGTAAGTCTTCCACGTTAATGTTTTCTTGAATAAATATTTAAAGAAGACCTGTTTATGAATAAAAAAAATTATATTCATTTGAAAAACAGCTTACAACTTAAACAATGGTAATTCAATAGTAATTTCAAGCATTTTTTTTCATTCAAATCATGCGTAGGTAATGGAATGGTCACGATTGTCATATCTTATATCAATTATTATTATACTAGCCAAACTTTGATGGATATAATATATTGAATCCATTGTATCTATTGCATTGTTTTTAGAGATCAACCTTATTCATTTACAACTTACTTTACACATTGTTACTTTGACCGCCTCCGTAGTGTAATGGTCAGCAAGCTCGGCTACCATGCTGAATGCCCCGGGTTCGATTCCTAGGGTGGTGATAATAAATATAAATGATTTTACACTATAATATTTATTTAATTTTACCCTAGACTGATCCCTGAAGAGCAGAAGTGATCATTTTGCCTTCATACAAGTAACGATCAAGATAAAATTGCGTCAATTCTTAGCAGTGCCCTATGCACCATTGGATGCGGATAAGCATTAGAAGAAGCTTCACATTCATTTTTATTTTTAAGATATAAACTGAATTTGCAAATAATCCTTGTACATAATGGGTAAGAAGAATTTTCTTAGACAACTTATAAATATTATATGAAAATAAACGGAATGTGCAGCTTTTTAATTTCGGTCTTGGGATCAAATTCTTATTAGACGCTTGAGACTCATTTCATCCTATGTTTGTATTATAAAATGAGCAATTAAAAGACGTCGATCGGGGTGTGAGTGTCTCTTGATTACGATGTTTCGGACGACTTGTTTGTTTGGTCGATTAATCCTCGCATTATACTGCACCTCGATTCCGGGGCACGGTGCACTCCGCAGGCTGCACGACCACAACTCATCCGCGCCACCCGATACAAAAAATGCACCCGCTCGGGGGTCGGGGGGGCTCGAAAAAATCCCCGAAACAGCATCGGCACGATAATGGCGAGAGCCGCGAATTTAAAGCTTTGACAGTGGAAAAATCGCCCGCTTTCCATTTGAAGGGGAGGGGGTGGTCGGATGCAGATACAGCGCCGGGGAGGCACAATCGACCCCTTTTTTCGATTTTTAATTATATTTTTTCTCCCCCTCCCCCACGCGTGCAGACCAATCTATTTAACTCGCCTCCCGCCGACCGCCCTCCGCGGAAAAAACCGGGCGTTTTAAAATTAATGAGTAAAATCTACCCACACTCTGTTGCGCGATCGTGTGTGTACGTATTCACCCCTTTTTCCATATCCGTGTTTTTTTTTTATTATTTTGGATGAAGAGGGGGCACCCATACCGCCGCCACCCTCCCTCCGACGCACCGAGGGGTTTGGATTTCTGTTGTGTGTGTTGGTACGATTGTATTCGTGTTAAGGGGATGGGCGGCCGCTTGATTTTTCAAACTGATGACGCGCATTCATTCCGTAGCGAGTAAGGTTTACTTATGGACGTAAATATAGACTGGGTGTTGTGTTATATCATTACTCGTTCTAACCGAATACGAGTGCGCGCGACGCGGAATTACGTATCTCCGAGTACTTTGGATAATTTTCTTTTTAGTTTGGGAAACTAAAACACAGATAAATTATATGCAAAGTGGTTTACACTTCACCGAATTAAGTGTTTTTGAAGATTATATCACATGTTTTTTAAGTTGTTGTATTGGTTCACGATCTTATAATGACTCTCTCCTGCGTAAGTACTTATACAATTTTATCTCCGTTTTAAACTTTTTGATTCCTTAAGTGTAAAGTTAACGTCCTAAGTGTTAAATCGATTAAACTTGTATTTGTGATTGTTTTTTATTGTTACTTATCTATTCATTGTTTTTTTTTATTATTTATTACAAACAACAATAACATAAAAAACACTTAATAATAGATATGTATAAAATGTTTTTAAAGAAAGTTTATTGTCGATATTGTTATAAACTTGTGATATTTGTTTTTAATTTATGTTTCACTTAGTACATACCACTATTTCAATATACCAGAATTAAAACCACTATGAAATATAAGTATTTATTGAGTAAACCTTTAATTAAAAATGGATTTATATTGTCACAAAATTACCACAAATGAAATTGTGACATTTAATTTGTTTTCTATTTTATAAAAATTTTAAGTTTTTGACTTATTAAAAATACTTAAATTTTACTTTTCTTACTCATAATAATTATAATTTATTTATTTGGAGAAACCGAATGAATAACGTACGCTGAGCATTGTGTTTTTCTTTGTACCATCATGCATAAAAGTAGTTTGCCAATTAAAGCACGTGATTTTAATTGTTCGGATACATTCATGAGTTCAAGTCTCAGAAAGACAAATTCTTCGTCTTTGTCATATTCAATCGTTTGCAAAATTATTTACAAAATTTAATGAATTTAATGAAAGAAAAATATGATCTTGAGTGAAAATGTCACTTAACCGAATTTGGTTACAATTATGTTAATATGTTTACATAAGTATTTTTCATATTTTAGAAAAACATTTGATTTTAAAAAGAAGTTAAGAAACATTAATTTACTTTACGAAGAGATTAATAAAGTTGAAGATTATTTTTGATTACATGACATCAATATGAATGATGATTGAAATGAAATTATAAAATTATTTCATTTCAATACAAAGTAAAATAAATGACGATTAAATACAAAGTAAAACAATTGACGAATCATGAAATTTTTATAAACCGTCACAATTTGTTTAAAAACACATTTAATTTCAATACGGAAGATGGAATTTTTTAGTCAAATTCAAGGGCTAGGGATTTCAGATATTTGAGTAAAAATGTATTTTTTTGTTAAAGTAGAAAAAAATGTTAAAATGTGAAGAATAATGATTTGGGCGATCGAGTTGACAGAAAACAGTCACTTACGAAGAATTGAAACATTTTGGAGCTTCCAAATACTTGTGCACAAATCTAGATTTCTCCATTAAGGAATTATTTAAAAAAAATTGTGAACAAGTATTTGGACAAACTCAAAATATCAATAGTAAAATAACTGGTCGATTTCCATATTAAATTTGGTACCCATTAAAAAAATCGATGATCATTAGTCTATATTAAACAACATTTTTTAATGTATTCAAATAATTCACAAATCTGGGTTTCTTCCATTAGGAGTTATTTTTACATTTTTGAATCTCAACATAGTAAAAAAAGAAAATAAAAATCTAGGTAGGTACTTACAGGGCTGTGATGGGCTAGCTCCTAGCATATGACGGGTGATAAGCTCTGTAAATACCCAGACTTCCATATTCTTCTTCATCTATGATGAGATATAAAAAAAACATACAATTGCATTCATTGTTTTCTTACGATTTTTATTTTCATACAGTTTTTTTTTCTTTTTTTTCTCAGGAGTCGGAGAAGTCCAGCGTTGCAGGATCCCCTTCTCCGACGAGGGGCTCTCCTGGGGGGCCCCGTGCGCCCCGCTCGTCCCCTCCGGCCCCCGCGCCTACACAACTGCCCCGACAGCCTACACCACCACAGCACGGAATCCCTAGCCCCAGTGAGTTGGTACCCCAAAATAATAATAAAAAAGCACTTTTATATATTTATCTATATTTCTTTCCACATACCACCTTTTCTTAAAATCTATTATTACAATAGATTTAAAGAAGTATTGGTATTTAATAAGTAAAACTCAAATAAAATTTGAAAATACTGCGTTTCTCTGCATCTATTTACTTGAAAGTGGATAAGTCAGGAGTCGGAATAATCGGTGAGTATGTTTGAGGTGATGCGTGAATGTGGAAGAGGCGAGGATTGTTTGCAAAGAATTTAATTTTACTTGTATGTATTTTTTTACAAAAATGTTAATAACATTAGTATTATAAATACCCAAACTTCCGTTTTTCTTCTATTTTGAGATGTCTAAATGAAATTATGTCTGGCGGTCGAGAAAAAGATGGTGCAACTATTCAATTGGTAGAATGGTGAATACAACTCTCTCCTTATCACCCATTGTTTTTTATTATTATTTTTTTTATTAACATAAATTGTATATATTTATTTTAAGATCAATTTGAAACATATTTTTTTTTGCAAAGACCCACCAAGCCAAGGTGGAGTTCTTTTTGCATACATTTTTTATTGTTTTAAACCATTTTAACCTAATTAATATACGCACAAAAAATAAAGAAAAATTAAGAATATAAAACATTTTAAAATTTTCATAAAATTAACTCTTGATCATTTACCAATTCCTTTATTTTGCCTTTGTTCCATATTTTATTTTGACCTCTAAGATCCGTCGCCAACAAATTAAAAATGCTCGGAACGATATATTGCAGTGTTCGACTCCCATATTTATTGTTAATTCTCAATTGTGTTTTGTGTAATACCACTTTTGAATGAATGATAAGGAGAGTATTTGATTACCTTACCACAAATTTACCAATGCTTTTAATAAACAAAATAGAATGGTAAATATTTCACTAATATAGAGTGATCACTTAAACCAGTCTATGATAGGTGGCAAGCCTTGTAAATACCCAAATTTCCATATTCTTCATCATCTATGTTGAGATGCCAAAATTAAATTAGGTCTGGCGGTCGAGAAACGGATGGAGCAATTATACAATTAAATCTTGTACTATTCCAGTGGGCATGTTCCGCGGTCTGCAGGGCCTGCAAGGGTTGCCGCAGATATCCCAGCAGATGTCCCAGCTGGCCGCCAACCTACAGGGGCTGGCCGCGCAGGGTGGCAACCCTAGCGCCTCGGCCGCCGCCGCGCCGACACTTAGCTCGCCACTTAACCTTAGCGTCGGCGGGGGAGGTAAATATCGAAACAACTTTTATTCGGCATTATTTATTTTATTTTATTATTTTTTTTGTTAACAACAGCAACATATGTAAAATAATTAAAAGATATCAATTATAGTTAACTACAGAAACATAAAGATTAGTATAAAATATTTAGTGTAGATCTAGCAAAAGACTAAATTTATTTATTTAATTGTTAGAACTTCCTTCTTATTTTTTATGTTAATTGTTAAATCAAATATAGATTTTTTGAGTCTACTAAGTTGTATTTTATTTTAAATTAATGTTCTAACACACCGGTGTTTGAAATTGATGCGCAATGCATCGAAACACGTGTCACAGTAGATTTGAAGAAATAGTGGTATTAACTAAGTAAAACATTAATTAAAAATGTATAGATTTTACCACAAAGTGAATTAATGAAATTGTATTTTATTGCCATAAAAAATATATATTTTAACAATCGTTTCGCCTTGTTATGGCATTTTCAAACGAATGTTCGTTTGAAAATGCCATAACTAGGCGAAACAACTGTCACAATATTAATTTTTATGTGTTTTTCAACAATAAAGACAACTTAGTAGACTCATAAAATCTGTGTTTGATTTAATAATTTATACAAAAATTGAATTAATTTGTAGAGCTTTCCGTTATTTATTTGAAAAAAAAACAACGATTGTTATCTATCGCATAAAACAATTGTTTTTTCTATCGCATATAACAAGAGTCCACCTCCGTAGTGTAATGGTTAGGTTGTTTAGCTACTATACCTGGGACCTCCATCCCAGGTTCTATGCCCAGGGGCGGGGTGAAAATAAATAAAAGTGATTTTAGACTCTTGCCTGCATGTCAGTAACGATCAAAATTACGCTGCATCAAAACGATGCAGTGCTCAATGCACCAATGGGTGCGGATAAGGGTAAGAAGAATAATAATATTGCAATTGTTGTACATGTTGTTAACACTATTCACAGAATTAACTAACAAACCTTAGGGTTATTGCTTTTATTTTATTTAAAAATAATACAAAGTTTATTGTTTATATTGCTCTTATTTATGTCCAAAATTATACAACATATACCCGGATATCGATTGCCGGTATAAAAGTGTCACATGTCTGAATATCTCGTATTTGTCGAAATCGCTATAAAATAGCAAGTCGAAACGAGCTATGTATTTCCATTTCAGTATTTTTTTATAGAACTTTTACTCGTTCTTAGTTTCAAACGTGGAAAACCACTTTTTATATTTATAACTAGTAAATGAACATACAAATATACCCGTTTTTTGCTATTTTTCCATTTAAAATATATCAGGCATGCAACAACATTTAAAAAAATACGATATTCAAATATTAAATGTTTATTATCTTTGTCCGCCTCCGTAGTGTAATGGTCAGCACGCTCGGCTACCGTTCTGGAGGTCCCGGGTTCGATTCCCAGGGGGGGTCAAATAAATATAAGTGATTTTTTCACTGTTATATTTATTCAATATTACCCTGGACTGGTACCTGAAGCGGAGGGCTGATCACCTTTCCTTCATGTGTAAAACGATCATGATAACACTGCGTTTATAAGACACAGTGCCCTATGCACTATTGGGGTGCGGATAAGGGTTTTATTTTATTATTATCTTTAAATTTTTGTATTTTTAATTATCATTTCTTATGGGGCAATTGATACTCATATATGTATATGCATAATTAATAATTACCTTAGTAGGCTATATAACGTCATCTTTCGTATTATTCTGCCTCATGATTTCTTAACAGAGCACGCAAATAAAGTATTTAACTCGGTACGTTTTATGACATGACAGGTGGAATAAACTCTTCTAACGGCACTGGTGGGGTGTGTCCAGGAGCCGGACTGCTCCAACCCGCGCTACCCTCCCCCATGCCTCAGCTGATCCTTGCCTCGGGGCAACTCGTCCAAGGAATTCAAGGAGCACAGCTTTTAATCCCTACTTCACAAGGTATAACACCGATTGATTGCTAAATATTGAAAACAGTTTACAATCGTAAATTGTTGTTTTTTTAATTAAAAAATATTTTTATTAGTTGCCTTAGACAATTCTCTTTTCCTGTAATGTACAAGAATTTATAACAAATTTAGTTTATATGTCTTAAAAATGAAAGTGGATATGTATAGTAAATAATAAATTACTAAGGTTGGTCCCTTAAAACAATACAATAGATACAACAATACAATAGACACTATGGATTAAATATCTAATATCAATCAAGATTTGTCACATAGTTCATTTATTTGTCTTACTCGTCTTGTCGTTTTTTCTAAATAAGACACTACTAAATCTGATAGATCTTTATCTCATAAATTTTTGTCAACTACATACCTTCTTTTGCACATTTTGTTTCCAATTTAAATCTCTCTTTTTCAAAAATTTAACATACCCGCACTAAAAGAGGGAAATCTTGTGATGACGTCTCATCACATTCCCAAATAGAGTTTTGTCTCATTTTACAAAGGGAGAGGTATTTTCAATATACTCCATGACCGTAAAAAAACCATAGTTAAATATATTTTTTCTCTTTTTTAGGAATCGCGACACAGACTATTCTCACAATCCCCGTGAATCACGTGAATTCAAGCGATCAGATGGTGAACTTAGCCCTAAATAATGGACAAGTAGTCTCAACGTCACTAGCTAATCTCCAAGCAATGGCACAACCGCATCAAATACTAAACAACCCTTCAGCAAATGCACCGATGAGAAATAACTTACTGAATCAAAATGTCAACGCTGCCTTCACCAATGCGCTCTTGAACCCTGCAGCATTAACGGGCCTTCTCGCAAACGGAGCAGTTGGGGCGCAGCAAATCCTACAAGCCATGCAACAACAACCCCAGAACCATCTTCTTCCGGGGCAGATACAGCCTCAACATCCTCTTTTATCACAAAACCACATTAACCAGATGCAAAACAATCAACACTCTCCTTCTTCATCCAACAACTGGTCCGACCAGTCGAGTCAGCATCAGCAAAACCAGCGGCATTATAAAGAAAGAGATCCTTCGTCCTACCATCATCAGAATAACCATGGAGACTCATTCATGGGGGACCTCGGAAGGGAGAAAAATAGCAATAGGGAAAGGGACAGGGATAGAGACAGAGATGGCAGTATGAGCAATGGAATGAACGGGTCCTGCAGCAACCAATCAGCTGTGGCAGCAGCAGCTGCACTCAGTAGTATCAGCAGGTAATGAATTTTTTATCTTCTTCTTCTTATTTTTATGAGCCCTCTGTCCTCCACTGCTAAATATAGGCCTCTTTTTTAAATCTTTTATGGACACTTAATTTTATTATGTCACCAAAATAACTATTTGAATTATAATTTAAAATTACAATACAATTTAAAGAACTTTTGTATTAATTTTTTAGAATCGTGATAGCTGAAACCGACGATTACTTAAAAATTATGACTAAGCAAGGTTTACTTAATCCTTGAAACAGGATTGTTATTAAAAATCAATAAGAAAACATAATAAAAAAAATCAGTGAAAAATACGAATTTTCATAGATATTTCAATTAAATATACTTAAATTAAGTAGTACTTAGGTTTTAATTGCGGCATTGGTATTTTTAAATCATATGAACCAACTCTTTGCCATTTAAATTTGATACTGTAGGTACCTTTTTATGCAACTGAAAAAATGGTATTATCATACGTATGTGACCTCAAAGTTGTATGTTGAATATTCCTCCACTCGTTCTCAAGACCATTATGCTTTTTTATGAAGTTATAAAACCGTTTCCATAGTTAATTTCGTACAAGAGTATTATAAAAATACACCATTTTAATGGGTTTATATTTTTTATGTGTGGTCGGCTGCTGCTTTGAGTAAAATTATGATAATTGTCTTAATTATGTATTTTATAACACATAATGACTTCAGATAGCCGACTTTATAGATGCCTTTATTATATGTAATTGCAATTCGTATCAAATCGTCGAATCAATTTTTACATATACTTATTTATCATATGAGGTACTTAAACATTTATATCGGTTAACATCGCATGCTTGCCAAGTTCCAGCAAAAAGCAGTCCGACGTTCGATTGAAGAGAAATAATAATTTTATTGTTTTTACTTTAATGCGGAACGCCGTTTTTTGTATCATGATTATCAGATTTTTATTCGATTATTATATCCTTGGAGATAGGTAGCTACCCGATCATTTATTACCCTGTTTAAGAACGGACTATTCAAGTTATCATCCATAGTATGTAATTTTGGGTTCTTAAGTTATTACGTTTCTTATTCCAATCTGGCAACATTAGTCAAAACAAATTGCAAAATCAATTAAATTATGTATTGAAGAATTTATATATCATCTTAGTAATCAAAGAGTATGTTTGTTGGCTAAAAACTTTTACATACATTATATTATGGATAAATTTTAGATATATTTGCTATGCAAATTATTAAAGATTCAGTCATATTATATATTATAGGTGTCTCAACGTGAGACAAATCATTTTTATACGAAAGAAGATGGAAGTCTGAACTTTCCTGAGTTTACCATCTGGCATTTGTGATAGAAGGGTAATTACTGATTTGGGCCTGCTATATACAATTCTCAACATTTTTTGGACAGTCCTGATCTCCTAAATCAAATAATGATTAGTGTGCGTCGAAGAGGTACTAGGCAAAAATCTATATTCGCAGTATTTTTTACATAATGCAAACTATGCCATGTTCTCTCCAATTCCGCGGCTTCACATGTTAGCCAATGCTTTTGAAAGTATAGATTTATTTGATATATTGTTATCTACTTTGAAGTCAGCATTTCTTCTCCATGTTAAAATGGATGAATTTAAGCGTTGTGTTTCACTCTCTCTCGCTGCTCGCTGATAGTGTGTGAAAGAGACGTGTATTTACCAATGCTTACTATTTGTTATTTTACTATTATTTTATGTTTAAGACTTTTTGTTTCTCTATTCTAAATTGCTACCAATTATTTTTTAGAAATGACTTCTTTACCTACTACCAAAAATTTCTTAGAACTTGTTAATTTTTTTTCAATAAAATTAAGAAAGGTGTGAAAATCAAGACGTTAGTGCTTCAAATATAAATTATAATAACATATTTTTTTGTTGACAGATTGGCTGCAAGCAACGGTGAGCTGACGATAACAGCAGCGCGGGGGGCGGGGTCCCCCGGGGGGCGCACTCCCCCCTGCAAGGCGTCACCCGCGTCAACGGAGCCGGAGGACCTTTTGGCCGATTCTCCCGGTAAGAAGTGTTTACTAATCCAGCTTTTAATCGACATTCCATCGGAAATTTTAATATTTTTCGTGTTACTTTTTATAATTCATAATAAGATTTAAGTTTTGTACAGACATTAAGGTAGAACTGCATTTTATTTGTTTTATTATGATAAAATAAAATTACTTTGACCACTGACCGGGTTATCGCAGTTATTTAAAAAAAAATTAAAAAAACATTTACTTATTTATTTTTTTACAAAAATGTTAATAACTTTAGTATGTAACCACTCACCGGTGAGTGGTTATATACTAATATTATTAACATTTCTGTAAAAAAATAAATGAATAAAAATGACTAACCACAAAGTTAATGCTTTAAATATTAATGATATTGAGAATAAAAAAATATTTTTTATTTATTGCATAGCAATATCTTTGTCTAAAAATATTATAGGGAAAAAAGTAAAATGCAGAAAGTGGTTAGGAATAAAATTTGTGTAAATTTTTAGATCAAAGTTTTGTAATTTATTGGCGGAACCGCGTTTACATATTAAAACAACAACAATTTTTTTTTACTTTTTTTTATTTTAACCAGTGACTGAGTTACATTGTTGATTACATCATAAGATTGGAGGCTATGTAAAATTCTATGTTTTATAGGTAGGTACACAACAATGCATGGATTGAAAACCATGATTTTATATAATTTATATGACAAGATGATTTTATATTGAATTATTTTAAGTAATGTATTATATTAATAATTACATATAAGGTAAAAGTTTTACTAACGTCCTGCATAAATTGGATTTACTGTCCCATTCAGAGATATTTCTCTACCGACTTTATAATAATTCGTGGATGAACAGCATTCTTGTTCTCGATTTTTTATTTCTTTAGTTTAATACCATAATTAAATATTTAATACTTTTACACGATCACAAAATGAACGATATATATCGCTATATTTTTTATGCATTATACTATCTTCTAACCAAATATTTTTTTTATAAAATTCGCCATGACCGTAAATAAATAAACAAATAATGTAATTTTCAGAATATTTTTATTAAAAAAAATAATAACATAATATTAAAAATAGGGTAAAATTATAAACATTTAAAATTAGTTATTTTGATCTGTCAATCAAATATCTATTATTATTTCTATAATAGTGTGTATAACAACGGTAAACTTTATCGGCTATAAAAGTCATATTTTATGGAATTTAATTCTTTCGGCTGTAATTACCGAAGGGTAATTTTAAAACATGGGGACGTTGTTCATTATTTTTAATTGTTTTTGTTTTGATAACATTTTGTTCCCTCTTCATTAATAATTCAAGTGTAGATCAATACAGGAAATTACCGACATCCTGTCTGTTTAGGTACCACTTTACCCAAAACTGTTTTTGAACAATTGTCAATAATATAAAACAACAGAAAGCCGTAATTAACCGCCCCTTGAAACACACGGATATTGAAAATGGGGGTTTTTTATTGAGTAGAATGTGTAAACTTGTATTTAAGTAATTGGTCGGAATAATAAATGACAAAATTTTAATTTGGAAATTAAATACTCGCTCAAACATTGGGAATTTCTTCGGAAATTAAAACCAAAATATTCGTAAATGATTTGCGCTGAATAAGTAATGTCGTCAGTATTTAACCCTTTCAATGCCGGAAGGTATTAATATGGCCGTACCCAGCAGACCATTTTTTCTGCAAAAAAAAATGTTTACAGATATAAAGGATATTTTAAAAACTTACGAAAGATATACTCCGTGTGGTGTTTGAGCTGCTGTTTACTCAGAAAAACACAATTTAAATATTCACAAAATGTCAGGGTTGTCACACCTTGATACAGAAAACACCCTTACTTTAAAATATAGCGGATTATAACTGTGTTTATAAAATATGTCTATTCATTTATTTATTTATGTTAACTTAGCATGAAAATATAGTCATTTAAAAAAAACTGTAGTCGGTAACCCTGTATCAGAGACACATAATATCGACTGTCAGTGACACCTTTTAGAAAGATGACTGTAACTTTAATAATATCGGTAAATTGTTCTATTTTAGTATTTCTTGATCTTCCTTTTAGATGTCCCTATATATATTCTGATGTGAAAAGTAAATTCCAATTGGATTTGATATTGCCTTGCGACGAGCGCGCGTTTACGCGCTCATTTTGTATGACCGGCCTTGCGAGTACTAAGTTGGAGAGCGCGTTAACGCGCTCGTGGCAGCGAGCTGGTTAAAGAGCATTTAGTATTTCGGTTATTGAAAGATTTCAAATTTATTTTCCTATGAAACAATTGGTTAAATTAAATACTTAGGTAGGTATGTAATTTAGACAAGGACCTAGGACCCTTTTTTAGTATTACCTGGTAAAGACGCAAATAAATATAGTATAATTATTGTAGATATGTGGGTAAATCTAAGAGCATCGTCCAATGTGTATTTCGTGTTCCGACTAGCAACAATTAGTCGTAATTGCGACCTAATTGCAATAATTAAGCTAACATGTCAGATATCTATTGTAAGTACTTACGTCCCACATTGTGGGATTGTAGAACGAATTTTTAATCATTTCAAATGTTTATCAACTAAAAATGGGACTTATTGTAATTGAAGATAATTGTTTCTATCAAATGACACGAATTAGCTTAAGTATATGTTACAATCTGGAAGCCGTCTAGGCGATTAATTACCCTAATGTATGAAAGAGAAATGTAGAGTTGGCAAAAGAAGGATGAATGTTGACTGAATGCCGTCGAAATGCGATCTCTCAGACGAATGTGCCACAAAACAATGTTTGATGTTTGAATGGTGATGTAAAGAAAGAATGCAAGGCTGAGAAAAGCATGTTGATGAAATTAAGGAAGGTGTATTGAGATGGTTCGACCATGTGAAACGAATGATTGAATAGAGAACAAACAGTAAAAAGGCGAATGTAGTTGAAACTATAAGCAGAGGAATACCGAGGAAAACTTGTGGTGATCAAGTATTTCAAATACTCGAAATTGGTCAGGTCAGGAGTCGAAATGATCGGTGGGTATGTATGAGGAGATGCATAAATGTGGAATCGTTTGCAAAATATATATTAATTATATATACGTAGTGTGATAAGTTCTTAAAATTTAACATCATAACTTGATATTACAAAAATACTTTAAAAAAAACACAAAGCAAATTTTATGTTCTCCATATGTTAAAACCTCGTTAATCACATATATCGGTAGTCTCGCGGTTCTTTGCAAACAGCGTTTCGTTGAAAATTATTTTAGGCAGTTCATTTGAGTTTTGTTCGATTGCGCTTGAGAGATACGTCACCGGCCCATTATTTGTTGCCCATCAAATTATAATGATTGTCTACTTGTGTTTTCGTTTCCCGGTATCCATTACACTGCCAGCCACCCCTATTAACTTGATAGCCGATTATAAATTAGCAAATGATCGAACGCACTTTGGGGTTTGAGTCGCTTTTTATGGAGTATTTAATAAGGTCTGCAGTCGGAATGGGTTGAGTATTTTATTTGTTTTCCCCGTATTCTGGATAATTGGAACTCAAACAATAATAATTGTTCTCTGACGATCCGTTAGCCTTTTTTACTTATTTGTATGAAAACGCATTCCTTTCAAAATTCAGGGGAATAATGAGATTATTGAGACAAAACAAATATTTTTTAAATACATATATTTTTTTAAATATTTTTTATTTGTTTGAAAATGATGCGGAATGCAACGGAACACGTGTCACAATAGATATTTTTATCAGTAAAAAAATATATCACATAAAAACCTAACTGGCTGTATCAATGTTGCAACCAAGGATTTTTTCGAGATAGCATATTTACAACCAAAGATTTGTAATCGAGCAAAATTTCATTCATTCAAACCCTTATCCGCACCCCAATGGTGCATAGGGCACTGCATCATATAAACGCAGTGTTATCTCGATCGTCAACACATGAAGGAAAGGTGATCAGCCCTCTCCCTCAAGCAAAATACCTATTTTTTATAACATATATTTTTTTTTACATTTAATTCATAATCATTTGTTTTTTTTAAAAAAAAGAGATACTGGTGTTCTAATGACATACACGTATATTTAAATTCATACTTATTTTGTTGGTGCGAGGCGTTATTAAGAAAAAGTGATAGAGTGGGCTCGAACCCAAAAACTCCGCAAAAACAGTCCGCGACACTACCTACTGTACCACAATCCGACTGTAATTGACAACTCTTGTTTTCAACGAGGGATATATAACGGGCACTGCAATAAATTGTATCTATGCAGTGTTATCGTGTTCGCTCCAACCACTGATAAACTTGTGGCATCCTTGATTTGGTAAGTCCATCTAGTGAAGTAACTTCTTCTTATACTACCATGTTCGACCCCTCTCATGACCATAAACTTTACAAAGCTGTTACAGTTAACAAAAATTGATGAAGAAATGGGACATAAGGATCTATCGGATTTGGTGGTGTCTTATTTGGAAAATGTAACATAACGAATTAGAAAAAATAAATAAGCTATGTGACGGATCTTGATTGATGGATATAAACTAAATATGCTTAACTTTATTGCACATCATACACATGGATTTTTGCTAAAGACAACTAACATATCGCTCACTCCTTTCAAGAACGTCATAAATCAAAAATCGTCAATTTTCAGTTTTGCGCGTTTTTGGAATGCCCAGAAAATGTTCTATATCCCAGCAAAAAAGGCATATTTTTAACATAATATTTATGCGCTACAGGGCAGAAAGTGTTGTTTTTGCATTTGAAGAAAAGGTATTGTTTAATTATTTTTTTAATATACTTTCTAAATATTTTTCAAATGGAGAAAAAACATTAAGGTTTTACCTAAAAAGATCTGTTGCGCAGTGAAAAGTTGAAAGATTGGTTTGATATTTATTTTTAATACATTTTATTATATTTTTAAACTTTGAAAACGTTCTCCTGAAAAATCAAGTTTTTTGGTATATGATGTTGTTGAAAGGAGTGAGCGATATATAAAAAAGGCTGTTACCGTTTCTTCTGGCGATAATATGTCCGGCAAACTGAAGGCCTCGTCTCAAACAGACGGAGGAAGTCTTTCAGATATTTGATACGATTTTCTTGCACCCATTTTTACTATACATGTCATTTATACCATTTCAGATCAGCCAACCATCAACCAGACATCGAGCAATGTAGTAGACGGAATCAATCTGGATGATATCAAAGAATTTGCCAAGGCATTCAAACTGAGAAGATTGAGCCTTGGTCTGACACAAACACAAGTTGGCCAAGCTTTATCAATAACTGAAGGTCCGGCCTATTCGCAAAGCGCGATTTGCAGGTAAAAATACAGTATTATTATGATTTGAATACCACTCAATTAAAAAAATCGTTGATCAAATAATTACCTATCGTGTTTCGTTATCTATTTATCTTAAATTAGATATATTTGGTGATCTTGGATATTTCAATGTATTCACATAAATAAAAAAATGTAAAATTGCTTATTACAAAAAAATGATATATATTATCATGAAGGCAAAAATTTAAAAAATATATTTAACTATTTTATGCCTTAAATTTACACCGTTATAGTGTTACTTTTACGCAAATAAAATAAATTGAAATAAAAAATAAAACAAGGATTAAATATTAGTTTCGAGTTAATTTCAAGTAAACATTAAAAGTTTCTTAAATTTCAGGTATTTTTTACAACAAGAGAATATACAGTTTTATTCACCTGTTTATGAGAACGTCTGTAGTTCTCAAAACATGTGAAAAGTGTTGTTTTATTGTTATATTAAATCAACGTGTCATTTTTCAATGTTAATACAAAATCAATAAATAATTGTCCAACTCCATAGTGCAGTGTTCAGCGCGTTTAACTACCCTGCTGGAGGTCCTGGGTTCGATTCTCAGGGAAGGTCATAATAAATATTTTTTATTTGAATATATATTTAATAAAACCCTGAACTGGTACCTGATGCGCAGGACTCATCACCTTTATGTGATTAACGTCAAAATGATGCTGCTTCGGTACGATGCAATGCCCTATCCACCATTGGGTGTAGATAAGGGTTAAAATTACCATTAGTAGTTATGAAGGGTATCTCAAAGTTAACGCCGAAAGCATTTATTAAAATATACGATATTAAATTTTCAACTTCTTAAAAAAATGTTGTTTTCAAAAAGTGTTGTTTTTTTAATGATAGGGATATTTTAATTTTACATTTTCATAGAATGATACATCTAGAATGTGTTGAATTCTACGTTGAGCATTGTGAAGGCGTAAAAAGGGATATAGTAGACGAGCATGCTGGAGTTGGCTCTAATTTGATTGTTTTATCCTTCGTCCCCAGTGCCCTGGCTTCGCAGATGTTTGCTGCGCAGCTTTCATCTCAGCAGCCAAACATGTACGTGCTTAGAAAATATACTTACTCTATAAATATAAAAATAAACCCCTAAAAATCACGGTAAAAATAAAAGCTCTCTTTAGATCATTTTGGTATTATAGTGGCAGATACTTTATGTTTCAGATTGCATGTAGTTGTCAGGCTAGAATGATTATTATTTATTTTATTTTATTAAATATTAACCCTTTATTTTTGCATACGATTCCTTATTGAATTTTAACACAGTTAAATTTGGTCGAAAGCCAGGGCATTGGCATGCGAAATACGAAACCATCAAGTTTAATATAAATGTGGTCATTTGAATTATTCTAAGGCATTCCAATGTCAATGTCCTGAGCTTTAGACGTTTTCAGTAGATTCGCGTGGAATTTCTTTTTTTTGTTTTGTTTATTTTGTATTATTTCTAATTAAACTTTTCTGTACATTCAGATTTGAAAAATTGGATATCACGCCAAAAAGTGCACAGAAAATCAAACCTGTCTTAGAGAGATGGATGAAGGAAGCTGAAGAAAGGTTAGTGCTGTGGAAATTCTGCCTAAAATTATATTAACTTGCTTTGCAATATGAAATTATTTTCTCTATTGTACCAAAATACTATAAAAAAATAACAAAATTGGCAGTAAAATGAATTGTTGACATTCTTGGATTACCAAAATTACTTTTTTTTCCTAATTTATGGCATAATTTCTGAAGTACTCAGAAAGATCTTAAAGCCCTGCCGAACAAAGGTTTAAATTAAGTTTATACATAATATTATGAGAACTTTAAGAGAACCCTTAGCAATATTTATTTTTTAATGTGATTATAAAGATGCTTGTTTGAATGTGCGATACACTCATCAAAGGTACTTTTGTGAGCCGGTATAAAAAAAATATTGTGATAAATATGGCCAATTTACAAAGCGCCGTTTTGTAAGACATCACCTCGAGGGTGTAAGACATCACCTCGAGGGTGTAAGACATCACCTCGAGGGTGTAAGACATCACCTCGAAGGTGCAAGACATCACCTCAAGGGTGTAACACATCACTTCAAGGGTGGAACACATCACTTCAAGGGTGTAAGACATCACCTCAAGGGTGTAAGACATCACCTCAAGGGTGTAAGACATCACCTCAAGGGTGTAAGACATCACCTTTACAATTGACGTATTTTACGTTTTTATAGTTTTTCTTACAATTTGATATAACTTACATACATATATAGTTAAGTAATGTAATCAATGTCTGCGGGTAAAAGTGAAACTGAAAATTGAGATTTAGTCTAGTGACTATGGATTAGAGATTCGGAAAATGTGGGTCTTGAGTTTAAATCAAATCTCAGTAGAATTTTCTCTAGACCTATATTCAGGGGTAAGCTGTTTCACGCCGGAAGACCAGCAATGGCGAAGGCCATATTACTAAAATTTGTCTTTGTACAATGTTTGGGCTTCGATAGTCTGTCGATAGCTGATCTGCTTGATAATCGGAAGATTGCCAGTCTTCCGTTGACTGTCTCAGTTTAAGGATACAGAGGTCTTGAACGGTATTCTTTCTGGAAACTTCAACGAATGAAGTTCTCCAAGTATTCTAAGACGTCGGAATTTTTTGGTATTCCGGTTATCAATCAGATAACTGGATCAGACTTATTGGAGCTTATCAGATTGATGCTTCAGGAGATTTGCATAAATTGCATTGCAATAGTCTAGTCTCTATTCCATAGATCGGCAAAGTGTGGCTCTGGAGCCATATCCGCCTTTCTGACTTTTTATTCATGAAAAAAAAAAACATTTTAAAAACATGAACCTTATTAAAAGTAAACTGAGAAATTGTCTTATTGACAAGGACCTCTAAACGTGCTAAAAATAACGATATAAAAATCTCATTTCATCAAACTTTCAAAGGAGAAGCAAGTTAATTATTCGCAATAAGTACATATTGTTCTTATGGTCTTTAATTATAGTAGAGATGTACTAGAATTGCTAACAGATTTGGCTTTAAGGATTTTTTATCGTTGTAAAGACACCGTTGTGAAGACACCTCATACGAATTCCGGCAAATGCAATTATTATCATAATAACAATAATTTTGAACAGTTTATACCATATAAACCGCCTCCGTAGTCCGCCTCCGTAGTGTAATGGTCAGCACGCTCGGCTACCGTTCTGGAGGTCCCGGGTTCAATTCCCAAGGGGGGTAAAATAAATATAAGTGATTTTTTCACCGTCATATTTATTCAATATTACCCTGGACTGGTACCTGAAGCGGAGGGCTGATCACCTTTCCTTCATGTGTAAACGATCAAGATAACACTGCGTTTATATGACGCAGTGCCCTATGCACCATTGGGGTGCGGATAAGGGTTTTATTATTATTATTATACCATATAATGCTATTTGGAATAATTCCTTGAAGGGCGCTTTTAAATATTGGTAACATACACAAAGGAAGCGATAAAGGATATGAATACTTTGAATACAAAGGACAAAGTGGACAAGGACAGAGTTGTGTGGCGCTCTATTCTCTCTGCCTACCCCTGCGGGGAAGCGGCGTGATGGTTAGTTAGTTAGTTAGTTAGAATACAAAGGGATCTTATTATTATGTAGATATTAGTTCGAAAATGATGCGAAATACGTCGAAAAACGTGTCACAATAAATTTTTAAGAAAAACTGGTATTTAACAACTAAAACTTAAATTAAAAATAAAAGCAAGACTGATGTAATGATTTTTTCATTTAATCGTCAACATGGTCATACCATATTCATCCAAGCACTTTTATAGTATTCTGAAAGTAAATGTTTCCCTTGTATAATGTGTAATGTCTGACCACTCATGTAAAGTGAGGTTGTCCGTGCGTGCAGGTACGCGTCGGGACAGGGGCATCTTACTGACTTCATCGGGATGGAGCCGAGTAAAAAGAGGAAAAGAAGGACCTCTTTCACCCCCCAGGCGCTGGAACTACTCAATGCACACTTTGAAAGGAATACACATCCGTCAGGTAAAATTATATTTTATTCAAGCTTAATTAAAATAAATAATGTGTAGATATATACTTCTCTGGATATAAACGATATAACCAAATTATCCGGACTAAATGGTGATTGACAATTAATAATAATTTAAAACAAGATGTTTAAATATAAACAGTAAATAAAATTGTAAGTACTACATAGTTGGTACAAACTAAATTTTTATCGGTTATAATATGTTTTTTTTTGGAAAATACAGAAATATCGGTAGACTGCTATAAATATATCTGAAAAGGGCATTTTTATCAAGAGTAGTAATTTACAAAACCCTACAGTTAGATTTGGGAGTTTTCCGCTTTTTGTGACTTTTATAACATGTTTATTAAAATGTATAAATACGTTTTTTTTTCATTACCAATGATTACAAATATAACAATAGTTATCAAACACTACTTTTTATAAAATATCTTAATATGTATAGTAATATATCGATATTTGGATAATTTCAGGAAAAATATTTACGTAGTTGTCCCTTATATTTTTACATGTAAATAAATTGCTACTATTGTGCATAACTTGTAATTATGTAAAGAAGAGGCTGAATGGAGTTCGGTTAATTTTTGCAATTCATAAAATCTAGACAGTTACACTAAATTTGTTTTCACCGTGGTCTCTGTAAATAGTTTATTTTAATTTTTAATTTATTTTGCTTCGTTAATACCACTATTTCTTAAAATCTTTTTTTAGGCGTGTTTCGATGCATTCAAACATTAAAATGATGCGGAATAAATCAAAACATGTGTCATAATAGATTTAAAGAAGTAGTGGAATTTACCAAGTAAAACTTAAAATAAAAATGGATAGATATATCTCCACAATGTGACTGCCGAAAAATTAATGAAATTGATACTTCAAGCGTGCTAATATTTTTATGAACAAAAAAATAATCCTTCATTAATTTTTCAGGTACCGAGATAACAGGTCTGGCACATCAATTAGGCTACGAACGAGAAGTCATAAGAATATGGTTCTGCAATAAAAGACAAGCGTTAAAGAATACCGTTCGAATGATGTCCAAGGGAATGGTTTAAGTGCGAAGTGTCCTAAAAGTGTTAATAATAAATCTCTATCTGTTTCCAGTTGCTAAGCAACGAAGGGATAAAACTGTTGTGTATATAATTTAATTGACAATTGTGATACTTGGCACAAGCGTTTAGTAAAGTAAATTATTGCCTAATTATGAAGTGCAAATAAAATATTCTATGTTATCTCCGAAATATTTTAAATGAATATCCAACATAAATATACCGGCCAAGATTATATCATTTATTGATTTGGCATCACCTTATGAAATAACATGATTATGTAATATAAAAATAAAACACTTGTTTGAGACCACTTTTGATTTTATTAATGTACTCGCGACTAGTTTCGAAAAAATCTGTAGATCTCGAAATTGATCGTATTCACACGAATATACTCAAAAGCAGTCTTATACGAATGGTTTATTTTTATATTTTAAATAAATGTACCTTTTGTTTTATTATATAAAGCAGGTAGCTGGTATAATTTAAAGCTTACGAAAATATTACTTACAATATTTAAACACAAAAAACTTTTTTCAAAATCATGGGTTGCATTTAGATAACTGAAGTATTGTGATTTATTAGAAAGTTCTCAAATTGTATGATTTGTTTAGGCACATAGCTATTTTCGATTCTGAATTCAAGACTTTGTGGAAGTAATATGAAGTTGGTTAATTTAATCATGCCTACGTGGCATTACATATTAGTGTAATGCCTTAAATAATTGTAAAGCCTATCACAAAGTACAACCAACAGTCTTTTTTTTTCTGACAGTCTGTACTCAAATTCAGGTTTTAATATTTTATTCTGAATATTGAGATATTGGATTAAATAAATAAAATAAAAATCTTCAGAGTACAAGAAAGGATTGAAAATATTAAGTATTACTCGTGCACCATCTGCTATGAGCCTATATGCGAGTATTTGTTAAAAAATTACGTTTTCATTTTCAAAAGGTAAATTTTAATTTGAATGAATATAAAAATTTATTTCTTCTGTTCAAAACAACGGATATTTCTTAAAATATCTATTAGATTCGAGATTTCCATTTCTCAGTTTCTTTGCAAATCTTTCATTTTACAACTAAACTTTTTCTCAAGAGAACTGAAAATCTTTCATAATTAATTGCAAAAAAAATCTGCTTAGAATATTTAGTTCCGTTTTGTGTAAATAGTCAGAATTGTGTATTTATGTGTAGTCATTGGTTGACAGGTGAACTCTTCAGTAGTTTGATTGATTAAACTGTATACGATTAGTTTATAAATTAATCACCCTTATGTAAATACTATAAGTAGATATGAAAAACTGATTTATAGAAAAACTAATTATGATAAATGGTCCTAAAAAGAATTCAATTTAAGTTGCAATGGCCTAAAATACATTCGATTTTTAAATTACGATTAATAACGACAATTTTTATTTTCTTTTTGATAGCCAACTCGATATTTTTTGTTTGAAATATATAAATACTGTAGTTAGAAGTGTCATGGTGGTTAATTTATTAGATTTCATACGTGTTTTTTGACATCTAATCAAAGATGAAGAAGAACATGGAAGTCTGGGCATTTACGAGGCTGGTGACCGTCATAGGCTGGTTTAATTCTACCCATTATTGACAACCACACTACTCAAATTCTTGGATGTTCTATATATAATACATGAACCAATTTTGAAACATTGTTCTTGAATCACTAGAACTTCACTAGAGACATCTATTGGTGAGATGAAAATAAGTTTTTTATTAAGCAGAAACTCGTTTATTAGTATGTGAGTAAATGCCCAGACTTCCATATTATTCTTCATCTTTGATGAGATGTCAAAACATAATATAAAAATAACTCCTGTAATAATCCAAATTTTGTGAACAAGTATTTGGACACACTCAAAATGTTGTAGAATTCATACGTTTTAAATTTTGCTGGAAGAAGTCTTTTTAGGAAACACATTTTATCAAACCTTAAAACAAAACATAAATTATTGATATTATAAAATATATTGACCAATGAAAACTATTTGTGATCAAAATTTTATTGTACAAAATTGAAAAATAAGTATTTTCGGCTGTTGAAAAATTATATAAATTGAAATTACTTTTGGATACAAATGAAATTAATATTTTGGCAAATGTTTGGCGAACCCTTCTGAATATTCATTGGTGAAATTTATAGGTACGTAAATTAATGAAATTAGTATTACGGCTAAGCATAACTTTATTGCGAATAAGATTTCTTTGTACAACATATGTATGAATTATTTAACATAATAGTTCGATGAATCGTTACATTACACTTCAAGCAAAATAGGAAAATACAGATTTATGAATTTAAACTTATATATACTTACTGATTAAACGAAAAATTACATTTATTATGTCTATTCAAGCTACTGCATACCTTATTCTTTTTTATAAACCTACTTATAAAATAATAACGAAAAAACATTTTATTTTCACTCATCATTTTTTTCAATGAATTAATTTTATATAATTATAAACACCAACTTCTTTAAAAAAAATGCATTTAATTAAATAATCATATTCTGTACAGCGTCCAAAAAACAGTAAAAACACGTATTTTACATTTGGGAGAGAAACGCAAAGTTTATACTAATTCTACCATATCAGAATATTCTTCAATACATAATGGTAGAACATTCTTTCATATTAAAATAATCTGCAGTACATAATGGTAGAATATTCTACCACTATGTACTACAGATTATTCTAATACGGTAATAATTCTAATATTCTACCGTATTGGAATAATCTGCAGTACGTAATGGTAGAATATTCTACCATATTAGGATATTATGCAATACATAATGGTAGAATATTCTGCCATATTAGAATAATCTGCAGTACATAATAGTATAACATTCGACCATATTAGAATATTATGCTATAAATAGTGGTAGAATATTCTACCATATTAGAATAATCTGCAGTACATAATTCATCTAACCCTTATCCGGACCCAACCTCACCCAATGGTGCATAGGGCACTGTATCGTATTGACGCAGTGTTACCTTGATCGTTACTTACATGAAGGCAAGGTGATCACTCCTGCGCTTCAGTGACCACTCCGGGGTAAAATTAAATAAATATTAGAGTGTAAAATCACCAATATTTATTTTCACCCCCTCCCCCTGGGAATCGAACCGGGACCTCCAGCACGGTAGCTAGACACGCTAACCATTACACCACGTAGGCGGACAGGATATAATGGCAGAACATTTTAAATATTAAATAAAATTTAAAAACTGCGATATATAATGGTAGACAGTTTTACCATATAATAATAATCTGTAGTACATAATGACAGAACATTCTACCATATAAGTATAATCTGGAATATATAATGGTGAAAATTCTACTTCACGAAATTAAATCTCATCCCCATAAACGTGGTTATACAATATATAGTAGATATTTGCGTTTCTATCCCAAAAACGATTTGGAAGCTCTTACTGCGCTTTAGATTATGAGCGCTTGTGTACTATACAGAATTTTACTATCCGGCAGTCCGGATATTTTAAAAGAAAAGCGACTACGACAGTTTAGCCTGATCGAATTTACGCGCACCGTGATCACGCACCGATCAAGCGCACCAATCCGAAGAAAGACGGCCAAAAGTAAAAGCCAATCCAAACCAATTATCCGTTTTATCATGCTAACCGGACTGCCGGACGGTAAAAATCCGTGTGGTGCACAAGCTCTCTATGTATGCCAGTATTTTTCAGTGCCGATTTGGAGTATGAAACCGCCACCTCATATTACTTTACGTAGTTGGTAGTTTAAGATTCTAAAAAACGAATCGTTGGCTGCAAGGGAAAAATGAAATATTAATATTTTTCTTTCTATGTAAAATGTATTAAACTAGTATTTGAAGATTATTATATTTCACTTTGCAAAACATTTAAAATATTTACATATTTGTCCTGTTTTATTAAAATATTCATAATTTATCAATGACGCATTGTTTAAACACAAAAATTATTAATGTTTCCTAAAGGGAGAATATTGTAATCTTCAAACACAGGGTAAATACTCAAAGTCTACGTAAAACTGATGCACACGTTCATAACAATTACTTTATTATGTATGTATCCACAAAAACAGCAAAACACAATTTAAAAAATGCAGTTAAATAAATGTCATTGTAATTATAAAACGAATTTTTATTTATCCTTTATATTTTAGTAGTATGTAAGCACACACTACATGGGTGAGTTGAAATTATATGGTATGTAAATTTTACTTGAAAAATACATACTTTATATTAAAATAATTCTACGTGATACTTATTGAGTACGATGCCAAAAAAGAGATAAGGAAAACCGAATATGAGTGATAAATACTTGAAATATCAACAAAAATAATAAAAAATGAACAAATAGAAGTTTGCTAAAAAAAACAAAGGCACAATGAAGAATAAGTTTTATTAATTCCCTTTATCATATGCTAATTTATTTGTGCGTTCAGGAGGTCCCAGGTTCGATTCCCAGGAGGATCAAATAAATATAGGTGATTTTTTCACTCAAATATTTATTCAATATTATTCTGGAATGTTTCCTGAAGTGGAGGACTGATCACCTTTCCTTCATGTGTAAACGATCAAGATAACACTGCGTTTATATGATGCAGTGCCGTATGCACCATTGGGGTGCGGGTAAGGGTTTGATTGATTGATTGAATTTATTTACATTAAAAAGGCCATCTCCATAGTGTCCGTCAGCACGCTCAGCTACGATTCTGGAAGTCAGGGGTTCGATTCCAAAGGGGGGGGGTCAAATAAATATATTTGATTTTTTCACTATTAATATTTATTCAATATTTCCCTGGATTGACCTAAAGACGAGGGCTGAACTCCTTTCCTTCGTGTGTTGACGATCAAGATAACACTTCGTTTATATGATGCAGTGCCCTATGCACCATCGGGTGCGGATGAGGATTTGAAAAAGAAGAATTTATTTACATAACGAGAAGAAAAAATCGGATTAATGCCATCTAGCGAGGAACGAACAAAGGAATTATGTACAATCATAGTTTTGATGGGCTAAAATGCTTTTACTGCCATCTATGAGACAATAGTAAAACTATTCAGAACTAACAGCTTATTCGTTATTTAGAAACATAATAATTTTAAAACAATTTGGTTTGCGATATAACTGCCATCTATGATAAAATAGTGAGACTATTAAGACATTTTTAAAGCTTGTGTATTATTTAAATGAAATCATTATTTTCAGTTTTTAAAACATTTTTCATGTGCGTATTAGTACAATATTTACACAATAGATGGCTCTTAAGCCGATTGCTATGATATTTTTTTAAAAATTAAATAAAAGGAATACTTATATTTTAATATTTTTGTTAATTTTTTGTAATAAAAAAGTAGCGCATTTTTTCTTTTTAACAAAATCTTAAAAATACTCAATTTACATAATACTCTTGAAATAAAACATTAAAAAATATGCACCTACTGCATTTGGGTATTTTAGTAAAAAAATAGGAATTACTATTTTTCAATTATTTTTTATTGTCATAACAAAAAAATTAAAAAAATCGATTCGCATTTATTTAGTACACATAATATACATAATTATAACGTACGTAAACAAAAAACACACGAGGGTGTTTTTAAATTTTAAATCTACCCCAAAAAAAGCCTATAAACATATCATAATACTTTTTAAGCTACAATCAAACACAAACATTGAATATTTATATGGACATTATCAACTTATGTTTATTATTTTTCAGAAATAGAAAATGAAACGTACATAAAAACTAAAATTATCCCTCAATTATGTAAATGTTACATTTATGTACATATACATGTAACGCATGTACACAATCATTTGATTTTGTATTAAGATAAGGGTAGTCGCAAATGTCCTGAATTGAATAAGATTAGGGAATGATTTGCGATTGGTCCATCGGAAATTCGGAAATCGGCGATAAATTATTCCGAATTCGTGACCTAGAAGAAAAAAGGAAATACTAGTCCGTATTCGCTTTAGCCGAAAAGGGTCCAATATAGTTTATTTAAAGCTAATTAAGGCTAACTCAACGGAAAACTTAATCCACAAAATACATTTATTTCGATAGATAGGGGGATGTTTAATTACAGAGGATTCTAAATCTACCAGTGAAATTAAGACCAGAATAGGTTTGGTTAAACACATGTCAATAAGTAATTCTTATTGAACACTTGGCAATACCCTCAACTATTGTTTTCTCCCATAAATTATTAGTGCACATGTTTTTTTTTTATTAAAAATGTTATTTTTATTTATTTAACCCAGATAACTAAACTATATTTGTAGATACAATGCCATTTCTGGATCACACAATATTGACATAAATAGTAGCTGTGCGGAAGTGATTTATTGTTAAATGTCTCTTACATTTATTCCTAATAAACCAAACTTAAGTGCCATGTAACCGGTTCCTATTTTTAATAAATACTTTTGATTGAGTTTCAGGTTTTTAATTGCGTAGTCCGCCAGACGAATAAAAAGTTATCAAGGGTTAATATGGATACAAAGGTTATTTTTAAATAATTCTAATTAATTTTCTAGACATTTCTACTTTTACAATCTTTAAATGAATAACGCAGTTCTCTCCAATAAAGAGACTAAGCTCTTATGCTTGCAGAGGGACTTATTATTTATTATGTTTGTTGATAATATAATTTTTTTTCATAATTTTTTTTAATGTTTTTTATCTTTCTTAGGTCAACATGCATATCAATTATTTTTCAGCATTTTAATGCATGAATTTTTTTAGGTCTGAAGGAAGGTTCTGGTAGTTCTTGGTTCTCAAACATTAAAAGTTCTATTGCAATTGTTTGGTATTACATTTTGGTATCGTAAAGTCATGGTATCTCGAAGATGAAGTTTTATTTAGATTTGAGTATTTTTTACGCTTAAATAATAGGAGAATTGCAATTTTTTTGAAAATGGTTTCATCTTTTGGGACTTTGAATATTGAAAATAATGACTTTAAACTATTCTTCGACTACCAAGAATAGTATAGCTATATAAGGACCCTCAGTCCATATAACCTTCACATTAGTTTGCAAATGCCGTATTAAGATGAAACAACTGTCACAAATTTTATTTAAATGTGTTTTCCACAGTGAAATACAATTTCGACGACTTAAAATCAATGTTTGATTTTAATGTTTAGTATATAAAAGAATATAACACTTAAAACTGACCGAATAATAAAAAAAATTAAGAAGAGATTTATTAAAACATATATCTGGAATTTAGTACTCTATGGTAGCGAAACCAAGACGATGTCTAAGAGGAATGGAGAAAGATTAGAAGCATTTAAGCTGTGATGTTGAAGATGGATTAACTGGGTGGATAGAGTGACAAACTCAAGGGTTTTCAGAGGATTTGAAGATAGAAGAACCTTATTAATAATAAGACATTTTATTTTTTACATAGAATGAGACGAGAGAGGGACAGACGTTAGTATGAGGATATCATTAATGCTCAAAATGATATATCTTTAGGGCCTCAGAGGCTGATAAACATTGGCTCAACCGATTAATCAATACAAGGCGATCAATTCTCGCTCAACACCCGACACATAGAGGTCCTAAGAGTTGACTGATAATAGACCGAAGGGCTGGCCAACACAGGTTCAAAAAGACGATCCACAGTAGCCCAAAGGGCTGAACAACGTTGGAAAACAAACAATGGAAGTTCAATGGTCTTAACCTAATATATGTATAAGAGTAGCGATATATGCCTATACAATACAGAATCGACAACAACGTTGCCTTAATTCTAAATTACATTAGGTATTGACAATTAAGAAATAAAATATTACAATTCATTTTTCATTTTCTTTGTCAGATTATCAAAAGTGGTATTTTGATTTTAAATAAAATAAATTACACTAAGGGGGTACTCACAAACGTCCAATTCAGTAACTGATCAATTGCGCGAGGGACAGACGTATCTCCATGTTCATTTTTTTTAAAGAATATGTATTGATATCACATTTTTTTTAGAACAAATATTGAATAATACTTTTATATATATATATATATTTTTAAACTCCTTACCTTTTAATAACTCTATTATGTATTTTCAAAACAATTAAGTTATTTCGATGAAAAACTTTTTTTCCATACAAATAACCTTACCTTTTAATAACTATTATGTATTTTCAAAACCATATATTTATTTCAAAGAAAAACTTTTTTTTTTCATACAATTTTTTTTAATGTTAAATGTTACCTGGGTTTAAAAAAATGAACTTGCGGGCTATCGAATATCCCACCTTGATTTGAGAGTTTGGAGAAAAACATCATTAAATTTCAGATATTGTTGATTTAATTCAGTTAACTCTTTATACTTGTGCAGCGTCTAAAAGCTCTACTAGATATTTGGAAAAGGAACTCAAAGAGCTTCTTAACCCCGTGTGCACGGATCCGTTTATTTAAGCGAACGTACCGCAAACGCAACGCAGTTTTGTCTTGGGATTCATTGTGTAAAAGGGGGTAACGACCATTGCTTAAGCGCTCGTTGGTTTTCATATGTCTTACGACCTAACCGCTTTGCGACTGCTACCAGTGTACGTCAAAAAAGCTTTGTTGGAGGCTTGTTTTTCGTTATTCTAAAACTAGTATATTTTAGGATAAAATGCACATTTGAAAATAATAAAAAAAACAAAAGAGGCATTTAAAATGTTTTCATTTTTGTATTTATAAAATCAGATGTTAATGATTACTTTTTAATACTTTACACAAACAAAAACGTTATATATTAAAAGCATTGTTAACTATGTGGTATGGTAATATAACACTCTCCTTATCATTCATCGTTCGCTATGTGTAAGACCACTTTAAAGTGGTATTACACATAGTGAACGATGAATGGTAAGGAGAGTGTAATATTATATTTTTAAAATCCATGTATAATACATATCTCTCTGAAAAGTCCAGTAATTCAGATATTATATTATTTATTGATTTGGCATTAAATTTGTGGAATAACATGTTGATTATTAAAAATTAAACACTTATATTCGACCACTTTCTAGTTTTATTTCACTTCATACGACTAGTTTCGAAAACTACAGATTTTTTCATCGACATCGAAACTAATCATGTGAAATGTAATAAAACTCTATTAGTAGTTTAATACTCGTATAAGTGTTCAAAATGTAATAATTATTTAGATGTTTATACGACACGACGCATGCCTTCTCCTTTGATTGCCCTTCACAACTCCTTCTTGGTCATTATCTTCATAAATCCCTTTAATTTCTCCCATTTTTGTAATCGCAATAAGGTCATCGAATCACAGAATAAATTGTAATATCCTCTTTTTCCTGTTTGTTATTTCTTGTAACTAATATTTATAACATGTTCATAAGTTCCTTTGGCTTTCTGTCATCAGTTTCATTGGTGGCGACTAGTTTGAACCCTCTGTTAATAGTGAATCCTTTCTTAGCCCTGCATTCGAGGACTTCCACAGCTATGTAACCGAGGAAGCCCAGAAGAAGGATAAAGATGGATATGTAGAGTTGATAGGACGCACAGATGTAGGCTGAGTAGCTGTACACGATGACGCTTCCGGTGGATTCCCAGAGCCGGAAGTTTGAGAACGATGCTTCCTCCCTTCCGGGAAATAGAATTCCGGACATTGCTGAAATAATAAAAAGGAAATGAAACAAACTTTCGGATGTGCAAACGTACAAAAAATGGACCCTTAATTTTAGATTTGGTCAAGTTCAGGGAGGGATTAGGATTCAGAATAAAAAAAATAAAAGCTCTAAAATGTGAACCTTCTTTTACTGGTTAGGTCGCGTCATACAGATAAATCTTACTACTACCGACACTTTATAATGTACGAGTATGCTTCAAAGAAGAAAAAAAACTGTTTTTTTAGTTAACTTCATACATTAAAAAATATCAACGAGCTATTAAACCTTATAAATTAGAATTTAAATATTTTACAAGTGATTTAAAACTTAACTAATATTATTACTTGCGCAACGAAACCAACTCACACTTAGGTGTGTGTATGTTGCACATCTACATATATACACTTAGGAGGTGACAATAGAAGAACATTCAGAAACAAGCGATGCGTCAGTTCCAAGACAATTCTGGTTACTTACACGTTGGTGCACTTACGATTATGTACAAAACTATGAAAAATCACTTCAAATATTTAAACGTATTACATTAAAAGGGTTTAAATAGCTTTAGGCTGAAGTATGTGAGAGGAATGATTTCCGTATTCGGAAATCTCTGATATCCGACCGAATCACATTGTGACGAAAATCCACATTAAAAGAGTCTATGCCGATTCTTCATTCTCAATCAGTTATTTAAAAACGTTTTTAATTTTTATTAATAATTTATATGATCAGCAATAAAAATTATCAATACATAAAATACATTGATATACGTAGCATTTTTATATTAAACGAATTCAAGACAAAAACATTTTTAATATAATTGATGTGTTTTTTTAAGAATTATTGTGTCCGCCTTCGTGGTGTAATGGTTAGCGTGTTTAGCTACCCTGCTGGAGGTCGAGGGTACGTTTTCCAGTGGGGGGGGGGGTAAAAATAAATATTAGTAATTTTACACCATAATATTTATTACATATTACCTCGGACTGGTCCCTGAAGCGCAGGAGTGATCACTTTGCCTTCATGTAAGTAACGATCAAGATAAAACTGCGTCAATACGATGCAGTGCCCTATACACAATTGGGTGCGGACAAGGGTTAGAAGGGACATATATTAAACAAATAATATATGTCCCTTCTAACCTTTATCTGCACCCAATAGTGCATAGTCACTGCATCGTATAGAAGCAGTGTTATCTGGATCATTAAATACACGAAGGAAAGGTGATCAGCCTTCCGCTTCAGGTACCAGTTCAGGGTAATATTAAATAAATATTATACTAAAAAATCACTTATTTTGATCCTCTTGGGAATCGAACCTGAGACCTCCAGCATGGTAGCCTTGCGTGCTAACCACTACACTATGGAGGTGAACAATGGTGTAATATATGTAGTCACAAAAAAACACCACAATTGTATCCATTAGTTATGCGCTGTGCCTCTTTAAAAAAGAGACAAAGCTCTTGGGATTACAGTTAATATTTATTTACTTGACTTAATTAAGGATGTGAAATAGACATTTTTCTTTATTTAATTTTTTATGGATTTATGATTAATTTTGTAAATTTGTTGCTTTTTATTCTGTGCGCTTAAAATCAATATAAAATCAGACCAGTATTGTTAAGCTTAACGAAATTTCCAACGATAAAAAATAATAATTAGGAGTATTTAATACTTTAGTTCGTTTAAGAAAAAAAAAATTGTTCGTTTAAGAAAAAAAGGATGATATAGTTTAGTTATTTTAAGCACACCGCAATCAAAATTTAAGGTACAATGATAGCAATGATAGATTAAATAGTTACATAACTGAGTTACGTTTTCAATGTTTTTAATTATATTATTTTTTGACATCTCATCAAAGATGAAGAAGAATATGGAAGTCTGGGCATTTACGGGGCTGAGGATTATCATAGGCTGGTTTAAGTGATCACTTTACACACATGTAAAATTCACCATTACAAAGAATTGTTGAATATTACACGTGTGAAAGTGATCACTTAAACCAGCCTATGACGGTCCTCAGCCCCGTAAATGCCCAGACTTCCATATTCTTCTTCATCTTTGATACGAAGTCAAAAAATAATATGAAAATAACTCATATAATTGGAGATAATCCAGATTTTGTGAATAAGTATTTGGACACACTCAAAATGTTGCAAAAAAAAAGTTTTTCATGGTGTTGAAAATAATCAAAATATTTCATAATCGACCGGTAATTACTTGATTATCGAAGCATTTCAAATGATTTTATATATAAAGGGGAATCCAAAGTTCTTGCACCACCTTTTTAGAACCGCCACTATGTTTTTCTAGCCTCGTTTGTCACCAGTGATGTATCTTGTGTCATACTTTTTCTACTGCAGCAATATTTTCAGCTGAGCTACTACTGCATTGCAATATTTCACAGAGATATTTCACGTTTAAAGACAAAAAAGTATACTGCCAGTTCCTATCGCATGAAATTAAATACGAAAAATTATTATAAAGTAATTTAATAGTTGGATGACAAATGGTTTATTAACAAAAATGGGTTGGAGTTTTCTTTGGCTGTCTGTAAGACATTTGCACGATATTTATAAGTTTTGAAATTGCGAAGTTCTTAAAGATTAATTTCCTATCTGTCTAGATGACAATTGACAGATATAAACGTTTTAGCTTTGACAAAATGAAAATGGTGGTAACTTAGATTCTAAATTGTATAAATAATAAAACAGTTTAATAATCATTACAACGTACGATATTAGAATGAATAGAGTTTAGTTCATTTTATTAACAAAAAATACGAAACTAATAATTGTATTGGATCTGCATATGAGTGCACACATCTTTTTTAATTTATATTCAATCTAATGTAATACGCGTTTAGATGTATTAGAATATTTAGAAATAAACATCAAATATTTGTTTAATTGTGAAAATTTACATTCAAGAGTTGTGATCTACATTCTTACTATCCTTCAATGGAAACATCGATAAATAATAGAAGAGATTTAATTAGAATTAAAATGTAACTTTGTTTTAAAATCACTATAAATTTATAGTGATTTTAAAACAAAGTAATATTTTAATTATAAAATGAAAAATCACAATGTTAGTGATTTAAATAAAAATTAGATTTAATTATCATCATTTTGTAAATACTTTTACTATTTTTATTTTTTTGTAATTGAATTTCTGATATTTAAAGCTAAATTTAAAGACTTTCATACATTACCATTTTTTTATCATTTCTACTAAAAGTTAAAAATCAATATTTCCATGAGAAACAAGACCACAACTCACAAATGTTAATTTTTACAAATGTACTACATATAATATTAATGTTAATATTGCTGAGACTATTATTTTCTATCGAAATCAAATAAAATAATAAATAATAATAATAAATAATAATAAATAATAAATAATTAAATAATTTGGTACACATTTTATTAAATTTTAAGCACTAAACACGGTAAAATAACAATCTTTGAAACATTGTTAAATTCTTCCAAGCCACAAGTCAATATGTAATTTTATAAATAAGCTACGGAATGTCTAAAGTAAATAAAAGTTATTTTTCTACACATTTTAATGATTAAAAACGTTTATTAATTTAACATAAGCATAGCTTTTACATTATAAATTCAATTAAAGTCAGTTATTCCAGGTAAAAATGAATATTTAAATAAACAAAGAAAGTTCCAATCAGAGCGGTGTTTTATTCAACTTAAAAGTTCAATAGAAAGCCCCAAACTCCAAAAGTAAACATTAAAAAATCAATGTTTTTACCGTTCTATTGAGAAATAAGTTTAAAGTTCTTTATACTTTTCGCAAAGGTTGAAGTTGAACGAAAAAATGGAATAAATTATGTACAGTGGGCGTTTCAAAACCTACTCTACTAATTTAATATTTAATTAGATTATTTATTGATTTGGCGTTTAATTTGTAAAACTCCATTTTAATTTATGTATTAATTATAAATCAAACACAGATTCTTTATGAGTCTTCTAAGTTTACTACTTAGTAGACTCAAAAAATCTGTGTTTGATTTATAATTAATACATAAATTTAATTCGATGTTTACATTATACTCTTTTGTTTTTTAATATACAAAGTAAAACTAATCTGTAATTATTCAAAAGATTTCTTACATAATTTTTCCCAGTTAGAAATTGGACGTAAGGTTAGAAAAAACTGTGAAAAATGTACCTGTGAGCGGTGAACACTTAATCAGAATGTTTTATTATTACTATTTTTTTAAATTTACATACTTAAGAAAAATATAATTTTTGATAACCGTCCTCAACAAAATTCTGCACAGATAATTACAACCAATAGATAGTCTTAACTTGATTCTCAATTACATAAAAGTAAACTGATTTGTCCAGGAAATACAGATTTTGGAATTCAGGAGTGAAATGTATTATATTTCGTATGATGCAGATGACGTATATGAACAAACTCGGGTGAAGGATATGATTGCTAAATCAGAAGAAAAATAGTATGTTTGTAGGGAAAGAGGAAACGCAGCAATGCCGAGAGTACTCAGAGTTAGATAAAGTGATGGGCTCGAGTTCAAGGATTAAAGATTATTCACAACATATTAAGTGTGTCCAAACACTTGATCGCAAGTCTGAGTTTCTCCACATGGGAGTTATTATTACATTTTTGAAATCTCATCATATAATATTATAGATGGCCTGAATTGACGACTGAAAACATAATAATCTGGTTAAATAAGAAAATCGATTTATGTTTTCAGGCTTATCCCAGAGTGTAAAATAAATTAGTAAGGATCTAACATACATCCAAATAAAAAGGTTACTGCTAAATAAAAGCTTTCGCAATCCATCACTAGATTGTTTTAGTGAACTAACATGTGCAGTGTCATATACGTAGGAGTTCCGTAAATTAGAGCAATGTGGTAGTCAATCATAGGTAGAATGGTGAATGTTGCAGTGTGTTAAGTCACGTAACCAGCCTATGACAGTTTTTGAGCCCTATAAATACTTAGATATCCATATTCCTCCCCATCTATGTTCAGATTAAAAAACTGTTTTTTTTTTTCACAAAAAAAACTAATTACTTATTCAGAAGCTTTAGTTGAATGTAAATGTTTTATTGGTTACTTAGCTAATTAGCAAAAGTTCATAATTAGTTTTCAGGGTACAGAGGACGGCCATGAATTTCAAAGATGTTAATGTTCCTCGTTTCACTGTTTTGAGTGCACTCGACGAAGTTCTGCTGCTCGGAGTTATGGGACTAGAAAGCTATAAATCTCCAAGCACAAACCCAACACCGCGTGCAGTGGAAGGGATTAGTAATTAAAAATCATTGTATCGAGAAATAATACTTCGGGAGTTCCAAAAACTATATTTCATCCAGTGCTGTTGAAAAATGGTGAAATCAATGTTTTGAAAAGGTGGATGTTTGGGAGAACTTTGCTATGAAGCGATTTATTATTAAATATAAAATAAAAAACTTACCACCTTCATTTTGCTACAATTTATATCGTTATTGAATTTACAATGTATTTTTTGATTCTAGCAGATTCAGCACAATGTTAAAATCTATTTTATGGAGATTACCCAAAATATTTAAAATATACACATTTAAAAAATATATTTTAAAAATTATTTTACCATATTCTTCTGAAGTTTGGCATTCATATGTATATAGTTGTTGTACAGAGAAATCAATTCAAGGGAAGTTTTTTTTTTGTAATTTACAGGGGTAATATATCTAGGTGACATGTCACCTTAGCTAGTCGATGACATGTATGTAAGTCACAAGTTGGCTTAAGCGATTCACAATTCTGCCCATTTTTTGAGCATCCAAATGAAATACCCCATCACACAAATATTCATAAAAATGTTCATAACAAAACATTGGCATAATTGATGATAATAACCCGAAAATATTTTTTGCGACAAATGGGAAAAAGAGAAAAGTTATAGACAATATAAAAAAGGCATGACTATTATGATTTTTTTTATGTGATATAATAGTATAAATTAGTAGTTATTTAAATATATAGTATTAAAAGGCAAAGTTGAAGGTAAAGGCTATATAAGAAGAAGACGTATATCCTGGCTTAAGCACTTTAGAGATTAGTCCCACTTAGAGCGACTGAAGACAAGATAAAAATTGCCATGTTGATTTCCAACCTTCAGCGTGGAGCGGCAAAGTAAGAAGAAAAATAATACTTATCCACTAGGGACCTCTTAAATGTCGGGAATTTAATTTGCAAGGGTATTTTCTAATCTAGATTTAAATACTTTCAGATACTCCTTTAGTATCATTCAGTATTCAATATTTCTAGTACCTTCTATCCTTAAACTATTTCTCGGCTATCTTTAATTATTTTAACACTTTACCACATCTTAGACTCGGCCTTCTGGGAATTTCTTTATTTATCCCTTTGACACATTGAATTTAACTCAAGTCGCCACAATGCAAACAATTTTACAATCTAAAATCGAAAATCTAGTACGTAACATATTCGCCATTTGTCATTCCTTTCTTTGAAAATTTAATACCCACAAGATCTTTTGCCCAAAAGGTATCATTTGAGAGAAACCTGAAAACGTATGATATATCCTTTCCTTAAAGGATACCAAAGCGTTCATGGAATACCAAAAGGAGTGAAATAATTTATGTTTTAAGATTTACTTTTTTATTTCACCCGATGGTATTATTTATTATTTTTTAACATCTTATCAAAGATGAAGAAGAATACGGAAGTCTGGGCATTTATGGGGCTGACGACCGTCATTGGCTGGTTTAAGTGATCACTTTACACACGTGTAACATTCACCAATTCTACCCATTATTGACAATAACACTACCCAAATTCTTGGAAGTTCTATATGTATGAACCAATTTTGAAACATAATTCTGGATTCACTAGAACTTCACTAGAGACATCTATTGGTCGTCAGCCCCGTAAATACCCAGACTTCCATATTCTTTTTCATCTTTGATGAGATGTCAAAAAATAATTTGAAAATAACTCCTGTAATTGGAGATAATCCAGATTTTGTGAACAAGTATTTGGACACACTCAAAATGTTTTAAGTATTATTTATTGATTTGGCATTAGTTTTGTGGAAATCATGATGATTAAAATTATAAAATTAAGCACTTCAATATGTCCGACTTTTGATTTTATTGATTTAATTTTGCAACACAGTTTGTTTTGAGAACTACAAATTTCGTCATCAACAAGTAAAAATACAAACTAGCCGTGTTTATACATATTATTACTAAACTCAAAAAAGTAATGTTATTTTATTTATTGTTTCGGCATTAACTTTGTGGTAAGACATGTTACAATGATTAAAGAAAACACTTCGTTTTTTACCACTTGAGTTTTATTATAGACTACATGTTTCAGAAGTTAAACTTCCATCATTCAGGTCTGTATAATAACTAAAATATAAAATATAAATAAATATATATTTTTTATATTTTAGTTATTTTACAGACCTGAATGATGGAAGTTTAACTTCTGAAACATGTGGTCTATAATAAAACTCAAGTGGTGAAAAACGAAGTGTTTTCTTTAATCAAAGTAATGATATATTAAACAAGACTTTTATTTTTATATTTAAAGAACAAAAGTATTGTAAATCGAGGATTATATTATATTTGTAGACCTATAATTGGATTTCTTTTTATTTATTAGTATTAAGTGTTAACAATTTTTAAATGTCAGCTCAGGGTAAGATTCAATATATTTGTTGTAAATATTTACCTCTAACTAACCCCGTTTAGAATTGGATTCAGAAAAAAGGTTAAAGGTATCGCCAGCTTCTTCGGCAAGATTTTTAAATACAACTTATATGACTGCTTTCCTCGAAGAGATTTTTTTTCTGTGTTTACGTCTAGAATGATTAAGTATCGATTTTAATATTGTGAATTATATTTTTGTTTTTAAACTTACATAAATAGTAACAGAATGTGCAATTTTTCTAAATGAATTTCTGTTCTATAAATGATTTAGATGTAAGATACCCAGCACATTTAAGAGCAGAAGGATGTAAAAAAATGACTCGACTCCAATCAGCATTTAATACTACGGGAAAACTAATTTTTGTAATTTCTAAATTATTTTTGATCCACGATTCGCTTGAAAACATACTTTAACAATATTTTCCCAAAAGTTTGTGAGTCTACGAGTTTGCGAAAACAATTCTATAAATTGATCGTTATGGAAATTGTTACCCCTTTATTTTCTGTGTGTTATGTTGTGAAGCATGAACTGTGAAATAGTATGCAAAATGCAAGAGTATAATATTACTTTATTATCTCAAGCACAGCTAGATGTATAAATCAGTTGGAACTTCCTTACAACTTGGTCCAAAAATATATAAAAGTACCCCATAATTTGATAAACAATGCTTAAAAGGATCGAGATATCACGTGCGGTAAATGTAATCGCAAATGTAATGGATTTGACTCTTTTTACAAGGGTGTCAGGAAGTTGTTTGGTAACTAGAGAGGATTGCATCGCTTGTGTCGTAAGGGTTCACCGTTTGTCTCTACTAATGGGTTTACCGAGACTTGGTATCCAAGACAAATCGCTACAACAGTTTGCATTTGTAAATAAATATGCATTAAAAATGAACGACGATATCACTTTTCTCTTTCTTTGAACGGATGCAAACAGGAAATTCAATGCTTTATTTCGAAATAATATTTTCATTTTCATAACTTAGCTCATGTTTTCACGTACCACTTATTGAATTCGAGATTATAAGTTTAAAACCCCTTTCAAACATCAGCTGTCTTACATTGTTTGAAAATCCAAATGCGTCTATTTATATATGCAAAGACACGCAGGAGATATAAAAATAGGTAACAATAATGAAAACAGTAATAGAAGTAAGGTAAAACCGAGGAAAACTTGTCATTATCGAGTATTTATTTGAAGCGCCCTTGAGGTAGTATTTTACGAAAATAGCACTATATAAGTTATCTAAATTTATAATTCTTATTATTATTCAAATATTTGAAAGTGGTCAGGTCCAGGAGTCGGAATAATTGCGGGTATGTATGAGGAGATGCACGAATGTGGAAGAGACAATATTGTTTGCGAAATATTGATATGGCGTTCCTTTCTTTCTACTTACCCCTCTGGGAAGCGGCGTGATGGTTTGTTAGTATATACGAGTTCATTTATATAAATGTGTAAATATACCAACATGGTAAATATATATATATATATATATATATATATATATATATATATATATATATATATATATATATATATATATATATATATATATATATATATTATATATACATATATATATAAATATATATATATATAAATATTTATATATATATATATATATATATATATATATATATATATATATATATATATATATATATATATATATATATATATATATATATATATATATATATATATATATATATATATATATATATATATATATATATATATATATATATATTTATTTATATATATATATATATATATAAATATATATATATATATATATATATATATATATATATATATATATATATATATATATATATATATATATATATATATATATATATATATATATATATATATATATATATATATATATATATATATATATATATATAATTATATATATATATATATGTATATATGACCAGATAAAATGAATTCAAGCGAGCCTTTGACAAACGAAATTTATTTTATTGCATTACATCAAAATCGTTCACCGTAAATTCAAAATTGGTACATTTGAATGTGATAAAACGTTTTATCTGTAGTTTAACGAGAACAATGTGATATTGTATTTAGTGAAAGAGAACCCAAAACGTATTTTCGAAGGTAGGTACCATATATATGTTGTAAGAACAAATGAAAAACGATGTTAGTAGTGCGTAATGGAAGGATGGAAATATTTCTTAAAAGGGTTTCCCAGGAATCATGCCATTAATTTCAATATCTTTCACTCTCCCTAAAGGTACTCGTAGGGGTCGAAGTTTGCACACATCCATAGGAAATATGTCCGTGGGTGACAATTTAAACCTGCTCTATAAATCATCCGTTAGGCTGTGTGTCAAAAGACGTTTATCAAAAGCAAAACACATTTTTTACGTGCTTTGAGTTCGGCGGATACAGTGCTAAACTACATAGCAAAACGTCGAATAGCTTTGGGATGATGCGGAAACTGCTGGTTACAGCTTCTGCCAGTTAGCATGGGAGAAACACTCCTTTATCGTGCTTTATTATCTGACCCAAATAACAGTAAAGCGTGCTATTTTATACGACATGTTTTTATTATTTTTTTAACCCTCTCACACATTAAACTCTCGCATGAGTTCTTAAAAATGGCTTAATTAAAAGTGCCGCCAAATTGTTAAAAAAAAAGTACTTACATGTTTACAATTTTACATACATTATTTGTTGATTTGACATGAACATTGGGAAACGACATTTTAATTTTTAAATAATAAAGCAAATTTTAGACCACTATATTTCAATTTTATATGACCTGTTTGAAGTACAAATGTTTTCATTCGTCACAAAAACCACATAAAAGAAAATTTCTTTAAGACTTGATTGATCAAAGCTTGTAAGGTTTCTTAAGGATGTAACGTAGAACCAGAGAGTTTTGATAATTTCCATTCACGCGTATAAGATCTACATATTTATTTCTAATATAATTTTAAATTTTTCAGTACATCTTTGCTCATATTCATTGCAATGTTTTGTCATAATGAAACAAAGAAACACATTTTATTTTACCGACACATGTAATTTATAATCATTTATTAACATACAAAAAATGTTACAATTCCATATTATACTCCCTCAATAAAAATAAACCTAATCGTATGCAAAAAAAAATGGTTCTGTATCTAACCTGTGTGTGTACCTTTATAATTTCCATACTAGATTTTTTAAAGACATTTAAAAAAAAAATATATATAAATATATATTTATATATATATATATATATATATATATATATATATATATATATATATATATATATATATATATATATATATATATATATATATATATATATATATATATATATATATATATATATATATATATATATATATATATATATATATATATGTATATATATATATATATATATATATATATATATATATATATATATATATATATATATATATACATATATATATATATATATATATATATATATATATATATATATATATATATATATATATATATATACATATATATATATATATATATATATATATATATATATATATATATATATATATATATATATATATATAAATATATATATATATATTTATATATATATACCAGAGTTAAACACTTAAAGATAGAGATCTCGAAAAATATTATGATGAGGCTCTGTCTGCCAATCAATGCTTTCTATGCGTTCCTTGCTATCATCAATTTATAAAATAGTAATAATTAACAATATTGTTCTATCGTTCATACTTAAAATTCTTATACATTGTTTTATTTTACTGCTTGATTATACTAACACCATAAACCCATTATGTTCAAACGACCCTATAAGGATAGAAACTTATTCCACTGTCACTTGTATATTTTCAGTCGGACGTAAGACATTTATTCGAAGCTTTATGCCTTCCACATATTTTCATCATAATGAATTTAAAACAATACAAAACAAATGTTTATAAAATAAAACAACTTTGTTTTAACCACTTGTTGTTGTCCGGAGTGGACGTACTCGCTGCGCAATGCTCAATAAAAGTAACATGAAGGAGTTTTTCAATTCAAAATTTTTAAATCACATTTTCATATGGTGTACGAAGAAAGTGGAAGTTTTTAGTATCGTAAGGGAAGGGTAATTGTATATAACCTAACTATGAGTATTTCAATGTTTTAGAATTAGTGCATAAACCCTGATGATGAAAAGGTTCTTGTTGAAACCGGTTGGAAAAAGTGTACCAATAAAAAGTGGTTGAAACAAAGTTGTTTTATTTTATAAAGTTTATAAAATGTACCACAAAGTATCTGCAAAAAACCTAACCTAACCTAACCTAACCTAACTATGAGTATTTCAATGTTTTAGAATTAGTACAAAAACCTTGATGATGACAAGGTTCTTCTTGAAACCGGTTGGAAAAAGTGTACCAATAAAAAGTGGTTAAAACAAAGTTGTTTTATTTTATAAAGTTTATAAAATGTGCCAAAGTATCTGCGAAAAGCGTTCAAGACATAATAAAAGTGTTCACATTATTATGAGTCATAATTATTAAAAAGATTGAACCTGAATAAACATGTGTATTTTAATTTAAGATAATGTAAATACTTACAGTTAATTAGTATAAGCCATATGGAATCTGCCAATCCCCAGACTCCGGCTATTATAAAGAAACCCAAGTATTGATCAGGGTTCGGACGCCATACCAAAAGAGCACCGATAAGGCCGAGATGCAAGATCTGGAATCAAATAATTATTACAATAAAAAAAAATCAACATCTCAAATAATTATTAAATAAACTTTATAAAATGAAATAACTTTCTTTTAATCACTCTTTGGAATTGACGATGTATTAAAATATATTTCAGACTCTAACTGTTATAACTTTGTTAAATTTATTTATAACTTTGTTATAACCACTTTTTAAAATTGACGATGTATCAAAACATATTTTAACACACATTTCAGATGAAATAATCAGAAAAATAAAAAGTGGTTATGACAAAGTTATTTCATTTTATAAAGTTTATAAAATGTTCCACAAAGTATCGGCGGAAAACATTCATGAAATTATTAAGTAAATTATACTAGGAAAATTCAAAAATTGGTGAGTTTGACTTTTTTTGAAGTCTTCACTTTTTTTTCCACCGTTTTCACTTATTAAATATTAATTAAAATAATATTAAAATGGTTATGTGTTAAGATTATGTACGCTGCATTGGAGTACAACATATTATTCGTGTAGTACTAGTACTACCAAATATATCGTAACACCTTTCAAATGTTGCCAGATGTGAAATTCTGGAAAAGTGAAAGAAGACAGGAAGCTGACGTATTGAATAATTAACAATGTCTCTTCGAACCAATATTTATTTCCCAAAATTGACAAAATTATGCACATAAAGGATATTCTCTTCTTCTGACGCTATCTGCATTTCTTAAAATACTTACTATATAGTAACGAACACGCACTAAAAAACATTAAAATAATAGTTACGATCTAAATTATATCAAATGAACTGACTATCACGTTGGTAAGATCAGGGTTAGGCAGAGGGAATGACACTACATCACTATTTCTTTGCAAACATTACATTCATGCAACTCCTCAAATATACCCGCCAGTTATTCTGACTCCAGCCTTGATCATTTTTAAGTATTCGAAATACTATATCATACCAAGTTTATCTTGGTCTTCCTCTGCGTCTATGTCCAACTACATTTACGTCAAAAATTTATTTTACTCTCCTTCATTAATTTGATCGATTATTCTTATCTCAGCCTCCATAGTGTAATGGTCAGCACGCTCGGCTACCGTTCTGGAGGTCCCGGGTTCGATTCCTAGGGGGGGCAAATAAATATATGTGATTTTTTTCACTGTAATATTTATTCAATATTACCTTGGACTGGTCCTGAAGCGGAGGGCTGATCACCTTTCCTTCATGTGTAAACGATCAAGATAACACCGCGTTTATATAAAGCAGTGCCCTATGCACCATTGGGGTGCTGATAAGGGTTTTATTAATTACTTATCTCAGTTTTGTATTCTTTCTTTATTTCACCAATCGAACATCTATCATACATCGTTTTGCCATATATCATATTATCACATATGAAACATCATTCATAAACATTTGTGTGAATATTTTTATTTTATTAATATTATATATATACTTGATTCTTATTTATGACACAGACTGAAGACGATCAGGGCTCACACTATCAAAATAATTATTAATATTATTAATTTAATAATTGAATTTTAATTTGTGTTTTATTAAATGAACTCGTATACACTGTATGAACTTGAGAGGCTTGCACACTTTACCGCATGGTTAAAGAATAAAATAAAAAATAAAAAATAAAAATATGTTGCAAAGTAATAATATATATTTCAAGACGCCTGAAAAAATGTATGAAAGTTTGAGCAGATTTCTTTTGTATTTCTTCGTCACAGCTACATAGTCCTGTGATATCTTTTTCGACTAGAAAAACTTTGGTACTCAACTTTCCTATCATACCTGAATAAAAGTTATTTTGTACAGCTTTTTTGATAACCCTTTGAATGTTTTCTAAACGCTTCATGTATTTTATGATAAATGTAATATGTCTTGAACTGAAAAGCGTGAAAATTGACGATGTATTAAAATATATTTCAACACACATTTTAGATGAAATAAACAGAAAAATATGTTGCTCCGACTCAAAATATGTACATTAAATTTTGTTTAAATTTATAGATTTTTTGTTTTTGTGTGGGTGTCACGCAGGCATATAGGTACGTCTTGTAATATAAAATATTATGTTTATGACCAAATTATTTACGCGTCTTGTCGGAGACATGAAAGTATCGTATTTATAAATAACCCTAGTATGTATCTTGGATATGGGAAAATGGTTCAAAATTACGTCACAAATTTTGTTAAAATATAAAAAAAAAAATTTTATATAAAAGCCTTTATTAATACTGACATCTCAAAATAGATGAAAATGAAGTAATTCGGCAGTTACTCTGTGGTATATCTATTCGTTTTTAAATGAAATTTTCTCAGAAAATACCAAATACTTTTATTTGACCGGATGTTTGTAAAATTTTTGTTAAAATTTATATGAGGCACAGGATTTAGCTACGGATAATTTATCGATATTACAAGCATATGATTTTGTTGGATGTTCAAAAAATAAAGAAACAAATCGACAGGCTGATGCTGAATGCATCGAAAATTGTTTCACATTCAATTTTAGAAAATAGTGGTAAAACCAAGTAAGATTTAAATAATTAAACAAACACATTTAACTAATTAGCCTTTTGAACTATCATTCATGATGTCTTTAAAAAGTATGTTTATTTTATTATTAGATTAAAACCAATATTTTTAGCTTTTCCACTTTTTTTTATTTGACCAGCGACCGGGTTTCGTCGTTACCGACATCATCAGACTGGTGAGAGGCTATACAAATTGTTATGTTATATATAAAAGAAGGCAGGAGCTGATAACCATGATTTGATATAATTTTATTGAGAAATTAATTTAATTTGAGTGAATTTAAGTATTGTATGATATTAAAAATATTTTTTATTAAGGTTTTTTTTTTTGTATATAACATAACAATTTATAACATTAAAATTTATAACAATTTATAAAAATTTATAACAATTTATAACAATTCATAACAATTTATAACATTTTATATATAACATAACAATTTGTATAGCCTCTCACCAGTCTGATGATGTCGGTAACGACGAAACCCGGTCGCTGGTCAAATAAAAAAAAGTGGAAAAGCTAAAAATATTGGTTTTAATCAAATAATAAATTAAAAATGCAATTCCATCACGAAGTGTCAGTGGATAAAATAAATTTATAAAAAAAAGCATGTTTATTTTGTAAAACGAATATATCTATGATAAATAGAAAGTTATAATTTTTCTAGGGGCAATTTCACATAAAATACTACATCTACATAGAATCACTCGTTACTAAGGATTTGTATTATCAGCAACAGACTCTGTAGTCGTGCCAGTAAATTGAGATTTTCATTTAGTAGGCCTTACAGCGCGGCTGCTTAAGTAAGAGGGAATAGTTTATGCTTCAGAGTATTTAACAAACCGAGTAAATAAGGTTCCTTTGTAGCCGAGGAAAATGCATGCATGTAAGACTTGGTAATAAACTACCACATACAGTATTACCGCATTATCCTGTTGGAAATTTCTTCCGCAATATTACGGTATTAATACAAAAGACAATTTAAATTGAAAAATAATAATTGAAAGACGCTTTAACCATAACTTTGTACATATTCCTTATGTGTGAATAAAAGGTTGACTCGATTATTTAAAATCTCAAATTTCTTTATGTTATTCGCAGATTGCTTTGAAATTGCATTGCACAACGTTGCATTGTAATACGCGCGTTTTTTAGTATTCACCCGTGATATAAATGTGCATACTTATGACTGGTAAAAACCTGTTTTGTTTGAAGACATGCTTTAATGACCGCTATTGCAGCGCCACCTGTTAAAAATAACAGCATAACATGCAATACTAAACATTGCTGCATCACCTGTTAACACATGATAATTATTTCTCGATTTCACTGATATTTCTCAACGTATTGTGATATTTAACATTCGAATGCTTTCCTTCTTTTTGATTTTTGTTCCATTTAAACATTAAACTTTTCCAAGTAACAACAACGCGTGGCCAGGTACAGCAAGTTATTTAAAAAAACAATAATTCTTTATAAAATTACACAACTTTGTTTAAACCAGTTATTTATTATTAGTATACTTTAACTTACCGGTTTCGACAAGAACTTTGTCATCATCATGGTTTATTAAATTCTAAAACATTAAAAACATTGCAATACTCATATTTAATTACATTCCCTTACCAAATAATTAACCATGAGTATTTTAATGTTTTAGAATTTAATAAACCCTGGTGATAACAAGGTTCTTGTCGAAATCGGTTGGTTAAAGTGTACTTATAATAAGAAAGTGGTTATTACAAAGTTGTTTAGTTTTATAAAGCTTTTAAAATGTGCCACAAAGTATCATCGAAAAACATTCAAGAAACAATAATTCATTCAATAATTGTTTTCCTCTCTTTCTGATACTTAATTCATATTTTTTTATCTATCGTATCATATCATATTTTAGCGAAACAATTACACATACACACCGATTTTTGTTGTTGCTACGAATTGAATCCCTGAAAATTATAATAATTTTTGTCTTATGAACGAAATTATTTTCACATTAATAACAGCCATGGAAACAATATGTTGTCGTGAGTACAGGTTTCAGTAATTTTGTTACTTCGTAAATTTTTGGAACAAAGGAGGGAAAAATTGATAATGGATCGTAACAGATCACCTCAAACAGCCTTACTCCAAAGGTCTAGCAAATGAAAAGGAATGGGTTATTATTTTCATAATATAAAGATTTATCTTCCTCTCTAGAAGGGTACGTTTTAATTAATTTTCACGAATAAAGAAAGGCATAAGGTACAGCCTGTTCAATGTGATTATTCATATTTATTAAAATATACGATACAACGTTTTATCGACACACAATTCATAAAAGCATTTTAAATAATTATATTTATATATTTATTTAATTATTATATTTCATTTTATATTATGAAAATAGTGGCATATTCAAACTATAAATCTATCATAAGTAGATGTTTAATTCATTACACAAATAATGACGAGGATTTTAAGAAGCATTTGTTAGAGAAAGCTCTTTTATTGAAAATAATATCTTATCCTGGTGTCAAATTGAATGCATCATTGATATCGATTGAAGAAATGAGTCAAACGTTTTTTTTTAAATATTTTTGTAAATGTACATAAAGATTTCAAAATGTGGAAAACATATATAAAGAACACATATAAGGTTGCAATATTTTAAATTAATAATAAACATCATACTTATTTTATGAATATCAAACTTTAAAAAAATATATATAATATTTAGAACACATGTTAGTGTCACGATTGCTTTTTCAAATGTAGCGGTATTAACTTTAAAAATTCACAATAAGAAAAGTTTTGGTGAAAAATTTACAATTTTATAAATTTATTCGGTAGCCACTTTGTGAAAAAAATTATCCATTTGTAATTAAAGTTGTAGTAATTAAATACCAAAGTTTTACAAATACCATTATAAAAGTGGTATTAACTGAGCAAAACTTATAATTTAAAATGGAAATTTTATGTTTCGTATAATCACTATCATTCAAATCACTAAAGACTTTCACTTCGATTCCCACTGCTGACTCGTAGACATTTATCCGAGGACGATGTATTCCTTTATACATAACCAAACTGCCTTTTAGATTGGGCCTTTAAGTGCTACTCCCTCCCATGGAATTGTTATTTAGGACCCGTCGTTGTCCTTGATCCTTACCACGTGGCTTACCTGGTAGATTTCTAGAAATTGGGTGTATCGTTGTATTGATGTTTTTCAAAATAATTGTTTATTTTGTGGAAAGATCGGAATTCTCGACTGCAAGTAGATAACAAAAAACAGAAAATGTTAGTTTTGTTGATCCCTAGATTTTAACACATTTATGCCTGCAATATTTTCTCCATCTTTTAGATGTTATTATTTATACAACTGTAAGAAAAGCAAATAGATACACAATGAGTGCCATAAAATACCATAAGTGTGATTTAAATTATTAAACACTCAGTATTTATCCTATCCGATCATTCCACTTTTAATATTCCATTACCTATTTATATCTCAACTTAACAAACCTTACTGTTAAGGGTTATCATTGAAATTAATTGCATAAACTACTGAGTTATTAAACTAATTTAATTAATAAAAATATTACAACTTACAGGAATACTGGCCCACACACACACACACACACACACACACACACACACACACACACACACACACACACACACACACACACACACACACACACACACACACACACACACACACACAACACACACTTTGTGTTTTTTGAGTATTCAAATGAACAATTTCATTAAATATATGTATCTATAAATTTTAAAAAAATTACGAGCAAAATATAAATTTATTAATTTGTATACGAGCAATTTAAAATTGCCTGTATAAAAATATAATCAAAGAATTATTCATTAAACAAAATGGCAAATTATTAAACTTAATATTTGTGAAACAAACCGTGCTTATCTAATAAAGTATGTTTGATATAAAATATATAACAAACCTGTATATGTGGGAGACATATATTTGTATGGAAAAATAATTAGGAAGAAAATAGCATGTAAAGTACCAGAGGATAAGGAGGGTTGAGGCGATGTATGTTGTATAGTGGCCAACAAATGAGTACTAAAAGAGTTTGTACTTAACCGAGCTGTATGTAGAACCTGGATGTAGGTACTTGTTCATAGGTTTCACTTGGAAATAGCAGAGTAAGTATTCAAGTGGGTTAAATGCTGGAGAAATGCGGCACTAAAGTGGATTGTGCAGAAATATGTACTAGTAACTAGTAGATACTCCTGGAATAAGAGTTAGAAGTAAACTGAATTGACAAAAAGTTATTTAGGTTTTCAGATTAATGAGCGTTCTTATATTCCGTGGTTTTGAAAGTTACACAAGCTTCAACGACTACGGATATATGTATATATATATTTTTTTTTAAATTAAAAGAGAAAGAAAGTTGGTTGGAAGATATTGCTTTTTAGCCATAAGCCCGCCCATGTACTTATTTATTTTCTGTACATGAAGTTTAAATAAATAAATAAACCGTATGTACACAGTTTTCAAATTTCAAAGGGTGTAAAAAAAACATCCGTCCGAAATAAACTGGAAATGTTTCAGAATAAGGAAATTAAAAAACATGTTTTTTAACAACTTTGTAAGAAAAGAGAAAAGCATTTAATTAAATCCATATACGTATTATTGTGGTAAGTGATTTTTTATAGCAGTTTTAAAATACTGTCATGAAAGCTCAAAAAAATAAATGATTTTGAAGAAATTATTTAATTTTCTAACTGAATAAAAATGTTAAACCATTTAAGTACAATATTTTGATATCATCAATTATTATCAGCTTAAGCAAAGTTGTTATAATTTCCCGACAACACTTATTTTCCGCCGATAAATTTTCATGTTTACGTCTATTTTTTGGGCTTTTAATGTCGTTTCTGGATTATTTTTCTCAACGTGAGAGAGATAAATGCCGCGACCCATTATAGGTCCAGGCAATTAATATTCATTTAGCCACATTCTGAAGCAGCATGTTTCCTTTTGTACAATTCTACAAACCTGTGAAGATATGAATAATATAGATACAAATCACTCATTCCACTCTCATAAATTAAAATTAATACACCTTGTACCACATAAAGGCCGAATTATGAATGATTTAGAAAATTTAGAAATCCAAAAAACCTGAATTCTAATAATAATTTATTAAATAATATATTGTTTCAAAATTCTTCATCTTTGCTTTCCATTTTTCCTTTGTTTTCAAACTCCACCCCTTGACTAACCCCCTCCTCCTAATTTACCCCTCTCCTTATTTAAAGAACATTTTATATTTTATATTTTAGTTATTATTAAAACCTGACGATGGAAGTTTAGCTTCCGAAACTAGTAGTCTTTAATAAAACTCAAGTGGTATAAAAACAAGTGTTTCCCTATATTGAGTATTTAAGAATATTTTGTCTCACAAACTAAAAACTATCAAACCATTGGAACATACGATTGTTTATTTAATTAAAAAAAATTAATTTACCATAAAACTGATTTAGCCATTAATTCTATTTTATTTTAGTTTTCTACTCACTCATTTCGTAATTAACTATATTAAAAAAATATATATTTAAAAATAATTAATATTTGAATAATATTAATTATTATTTAAATATTAATTAGTATCACTATATTACACGTGGTTATCACACGTGTAATAATCGACATTCTACTCATGATTGGCAACCACACTACTCAAGTTTTAGGAACTCCGAGATATATTGATAAATCTCATGACATGTTGCATATAAGATCACAACAGCGATCTACGATGGATTGAAAATGGATGGTACGATAAATGTTGCACGTGTGTAAAGTGATCACTCAACCAGCATATGACAAGTCATAAGCAAACACCCAACATAAGCCGTAAACACCCACACTTACAAATTCTTCTTCATCTATGTTGAGATGTTAAAATGTAATAAAAAACTGGAGGAAACACAGATTTCTGAACAAGTGTTTGGACACACTCAAAATGTTGTGTGTTTTTACAAAACTCATTTTACAATGAACTGTACGTTATTTTTTTTTTTTTTTACAAAACGCATTGTGCAAATAAGTCTATTTTAGTATTATACAAAACTTATTTCACGGTTAATCTAATTTTTCAACAAAACTCATCTTGCAAGTGACTTTATTTTTCTCGACATGTTTCTACTTCTTTATTCTTGGTTCTCGTATACTTTATTTATGTATAATGATATTAGAGGTAGCGAAGTTGTAGACGTCCTACGCCAACCACTTGATTCTTGGTTTCTATTCCAGAGACTTTGATAAATAGTATTATAAGAAAAGCTTATAAAACGTATCTACCATTCGTGATTCAATTTTGTATTGTTTTATTATGCATTTAAAAAAAATTAAGTAAATACTTATGTGGTGTATATATATCTTTGTCCGTGGTGTAATGGTAAGCGTGTTTAGCTTCCGTGTTGGAGGTCCCGGGTAAATAAAAATATTAGTTATTTTATACTGTAATATTTATTTAATGTTACCCTAAAGCGCAGGAGTGATCACCTAGCCTTCATGTAAGTAACGATCAAGATAACAATGTATCAATACGATGCAGTGCCCTATGCACCATTGGTTGTGGATAAGGGTTAGAAGAAGAAGAAAATATATTTCTTAATACGGAATTGTGTAAGACTTCGAAGCTTATGATTATGTCTTTACATTTTTGAAATTGTAATATAAATTATACGGTTTTTATTACGGTCAGTTATGTCAAAATGTTGTTTTGAAAAAAATTTACAACACTTTAAGTGTGTCCAAATACTTGTTCACAAAATATGGATTATCTCCAATTACAGGAGATGTTTTTATATTATTTTTTGACATCTCATCAAGGATGAAGAAGAATATGGAAGTATGGGCATTGGTCGTCAGCCCCGTAAATGCCTAGACTTCCATATTCTTCTTCATCTTTAATGAGATATCAAAAAATAGTTGTAGTAACAGTATCTCGAACACACACTCACACACACACTCACACACATACACCCTCTCACACACTTCACACATACTCATTCACCCTCTCATAAATACCAACCAGATCTTTTATACCTACCAATCTTTTTATATTTCTGTGGTTAACTGTAATTGGCGTTATTATATGTATAATCGGTTAATGCTTTATTTTATATTTAATTCTGTTGTTAATCCAAATGAATAAATAACATTTATATTCAAAATAAATAAATAATAACGGTATCAGTCTTGTTTCGATGTAATTTTACAAAAAGTTTAATATTCTACGTAAAGAGAAGTTGGAGAAACAACCTCCCCGAGTTTCAAAGTGAATAGAGGCAGCATTAAGTTACATGAGATAATCTGTACATCCATGTTGGTAGTAGTAATCAATAGATTAACTTAATCTTCTTGTTTCCTCAAGTAATGAGGTTTAAATATTAAATGATCAATATGGCTTTAGTTACCAATTATTTCGTAATACCAGAATCCATTGCGGTCCTTATAAATTAAATATGAACCGAAATAATTATTACTAAAACAATCAAATTTAATCAATTTATAATTACAATTTATGCAAAATTAAATAAGTTTTTACTGTAGATGAGGTTTTATTTATTGTGATGGAAAATTGTATTTTAAATTGAGGATTTAATTGATATTGATTTTAAATCATACTTCATTAACTTTCGTAAAAGTTAATCAAGAGTTTAGAAAAATTTATTCCTTATAAAAATGTAAATATATATATTTAAAAAAAATGCTGAATTACAGAATGGGTATGCTTTTACAGGCAGGATTTTTGCGCATTAAATTTAAAATTACAAACTAACCATCACGCCACTTCTTAACAAGGTTAGGCAGAGAGTATAAAACGTCACACCAATCTGTCTTTGCAAACAATCTTCGCCTCATGTACATTCATGAATCTCCTCATACATACCCGCCGATTGTTTCAACTCCTGACCTGATAACTTTCAAATATTCGAAACAATTTATCATTCTAAGTTTTCCTCGGTCTCCTTTACTTCTATCACATAACAAACATTAAATACATTTGTTTTTTTTTTCTAGTTTTGTGTAACTTTTGCTGTACCTACTGTAATTTTAAATTAAAATTTTATGTTCGTAAGTACTGTAATTTTTCTTCTAAAAGCTGTTTTTCAGTTTTAAGAAATAAAAACATATGAAATAAAATAACAAAAATAATGTTAAAATAAATCGTGAGAGTAAATTATTTTTGCCGATTTAAAATACAATTATACAATTTGTAAGAATTACTAAAATTTTATATATAAAAAAAACTGTATAATAATAAATTTATGTTTTTGATGTTTTATATTTGAAAAAATCACAACGTTTATAATTTTTAAAGTGTTGAAATTTTTTTCTTAAAAAAATATTTAAATACTAATTTTCTTCTAAAGCAATGTTTTTTTAAAATTATTTATCTGGCAGTCACCCAGTGAAAGGATGTTTCTGCCAGTGTCAAGAATTATTTTTATTTACAAACAAAAAATTAGGTTCATAGTTTAAATGCGTTTAGTAAAGCAATGTTGTCGTGTCTTGTTATTTAGTCCAATCAAAATAATAAATCAAGGATCAATTTATTTCAATACACTCACAAAATCTTAATAGATGTAGTACCATCACAAATATATTACTCTGCTAGACCTAAGGGCAAACCCATTGATCGTGGAATCGGCAGTCGAAACGATTTTTCATTCAAGTGGCTTGCGGCTAGAAAAGCTTCCTACTAGATACTTAATCTTGTTGGTTGTGCATACGAGTATATATTATATATACATATATAAAAATAATTTAATTGTTTTATTTTGACATAAACTGTAAATATTTATTTAAATGAAAAAAAAAAACATATTTCAAATATATATACTTATATTTTTTTTGATATCTCATCAAAGAGGAAGAATAATATGGAAGTCCGGGCATTTACGGGGCTGACGACCGTCATAGGCTGGTTTAAGTGATCACTTTACACACGTGAAACATTCACCAATTCTTCCCATTATTGACAATCACACTACTCGAATTCCAAGAAGTTCTATATATATGAACCAATTTAGAAACCTTGTTCTTGAATCACTAGAACTTCACTAGAGACATCTATTTGTGAGATGTTAAGAAGCTTTTTATCAATCAGAAACTCTTATATTAGTATGTCAGGTCCGAATCCTGGATTACAATCACACATATGAGAAACGCCAGAAAATACCATTTTCATTTTTATTATTAAAGCTTATAATTTGATCAGATAATTTATTTACAACATTTTGAGTGTGTCCAAATACTTCTTCACAAAATCTGGATTATCTCCAATTAATGTCAAAAAATAACTCCTGTAATTAGAGATAATCCAGATTTTGTGATCAAGTATTTGGACACTCAAAACGTTGTAAATATTTCAAATATTTTTTGCAGAGACACAGCAAGCCACCTTGTGTGTCTTGTCGGTAGAGTTCTTTTTACATACGTTTTTTTTTTAATTTTTTGCATCTATTTTGACATAATATAAACGCAAAAAAGAGAAAAAAAACATTTAAAAATTTTACTAGAATTAATTCTTGATCATTTACCTATTCATTTATTCCATATTTTACTTAGACCTTTAACCTCCATCGGCAGCAAATTAAAAATGTTTGGAACGATAAATTGAAATGTTTGACTCCCATATTTATTGTTAATTCTTGGGACCTTCAAATGTATTTTATTTTATTATTTTTTATATTTAAAATTCCAGCCAATCTTAAAAATGCCCTTACATTGAAATTAAGTAATGGAAATTGTAATATTTTGTCTGGATTTTCAATAAAATAATAAAAACGGTATTTTTTTAACCCTTTTTATTATAGATTGCAATGATTAATCTCAAAATTAACCACATTGACTTTATGCAAATTATAATCTAGATAAACTCATGCAATGCCCATGTACCAATTGGTGCGGATAAAGGTAATAATTAATTTCATTACACTATTCACTCTCTTTGATATTACACGATTTAGTTTATTTTTACAAACTTATTGTTAGTACTGATTTATTATCATTTGTTTAATGAAAACCTGCAATGGTAAACGAATGTAAAAATTGAGTCTGCAATGTAATCATAATTGTTTAATTTCACTTACCAGAGCAACTATCATAACAGGATACCTTCCAGTAATTTTGACGGCAGCGCCCGTAGCGAATGCACCAATAGCATTGAAAGCTCCAAAACATATCATCACGAAACCAATATTCTTAATTCCCCAAGCACATGCCACGAACGCCTATAAAAAACACAATTTATTAAAAAAATATGTTTAAAAAAAATTATGTTTTTTTGTTTTTATGTATTTATCTGAGAATTATACAGTTTAAACATACATTTTTTTTAAAAAAAGAGAAATATTTGTATTTTTATTATGTACACAAATATTTCAATTTCAAACTATTTCCGTGAGCGTAAGCGGCTCATTAGAAATAGGTATCAAATTGTGGTAGAGTGGGTTTGAACCGAGATACTCTGACTTAAGAGTCCACGACACTAACCACGGGACCACAACCCGACACAAATTGACAATAATATTAGCCAATTAAGTAATTCCACATATCACTCACTCCTTTCAATAACATCATATATAATTAAAAATCAGTGGACCGTTTTTAAAGTTTAAAGATATAATAACATGTATTTAAAATAAATATCAAGCCACTAAACTTTTTACTGTGCAACAGATCTTTTTGGGTAAACCGTGAATGTTTTTTCTCCATTTGAAAAATATTTAGTTTATTTAAAATAAAAATAAACAATACCTTTTCTTCAAAATGCAAAAACAACACTTTCTGCCCTGTAGCGGATAAATATTAAGTTAAAAATATGCCGCTTTTACTGGGATAAAGTACATTTTCTGGACATTCTGAAAACATGCAGAACTGAAAATTGACGATTTTTGATATATGACGTTGTTGAAAGGAGTAAGCGATATATGTTATAAATACTTTGTTGTATATGAAGAGAGAAAATAGAGAGTATATGAGGGTTTGTGTGTCTGTGTGTGTGTGACATTTAAATATTTAAAGATTAAATAATATAAACACATAAAATTTAAAAAATATATAATTTTTAAGGGTTGAAAATACTTTGTATAATGTATGCAGCCCATAAATATCTTTATTTTATATTCCCCTTCGAGTTGAAGCTGGCGCCAAATAGGTTCAAGTTTAGAATAAAGCTGTCTAGAATAGTTATAAGACACTCGATATTGAGATACGGGTATTTGAATTTCTCTATAAACATTTCAATGAGCCGCCCTAAAGATTTTATTGGCTAAGGGAGCTCTTACTCTCATACACCAATAAGCTGAAATGGATTTTCACCGAGATCAGCGAATGTGAGCCGGAAATGTAGGCACACCTAATGCGCGTTTAGTGGATATAGATCAGCACTCTATAGAGAAGGTTAGGACCGGTATTGTCCTGAATGGAAATATTCAGAAAGTAGAGAAATACAGGATGTATAAAATATTATATTAATTTCATATTAAACAAAATTTGTACAATATTTTGATTGCTTACAAATACTCGTTCACAAATCTGGATTTTCTTAAATTATAGGAGTTATTTTTCATATTATTTTTTGACATCTCAACATAGATGAAGAAGTCTGGGTATTTACGGCATAGGCTGGTTTATTTATTAATACACGTGTAACATTCATAAAGTGACCATACGTCCAGATTTGAACGGGACCGTCCCGATTTTAGATTGCCTGTCCCAATATAAAACAACATTTTTTCATATTTAAATTATTTTTTCCTCTTATTTTCTTTATCGAAATTCCTTTTTATTAATACATACAAACTATGAAAAATGTATTTTCTTGAATATACATACTATTACGAAAAAACTGGTAGATGTCCCGTTTTACAGACTAAAATAAATGGTCACGTTAAACATTTACCAATTCTACCCATGATTGACAACCACACTACTCAAATTCTTCAAATTCTATACATATGATCCAATTTCGAAACATCGTGCTTTAATTACTAAAATTTCACTAGAGACGTCTATTGGTGAGATGAAAGATGCTTTTTTATTGAGCAGAAACCCTTTCATTGTATGCTAGGTCCGAATCCTGGATTATCATCATATAGGTACATGAAAAACGCCAGAAAACATCCCTTTCATTTTATTATTTTAGCTTATGTTACCACTTGATTTATTTACAACATGTTGAGTGTCCAAATACTTTATCTGTGTATGTTGAGATGACAAAAAATAATATGAAAAATAACTCCTATAATTGAAGATGATCCAGATTTGTAAACAAGTACATATTTGCCAAAAAATAATAAAATAAAATATTAAAAAAAAACAAATTATGCATGCACAATATGAGTCCATGATACCATGCCGTTAAAATTTAATAGTTTAGCTGTTTTTACATCAAAACGTTGTATTGTATTCAAGTTTTTTATACCAATATTTTATGGTAGAACTGCAGTTTATGAAATGAAACAACGACTTTGTGGTAATATCCACTTTAATATCATTTGACCACTGACCGAATTTCGACGTAACTGATATCATGAACCCAGTCACTGTTCAAATAAAATAAGTGGAAAAAGCTTAAAAAATCTAAAAATGACGTAGACTCTATCTTACAACGACCTTTATCTGAACTGTGAGAAACAGAAACAGTAATTCGACGCTGAGAAAAGTAAGAAAACGAAGATGTGAGAAAGGAATGTAAGGCTAAGCAAGGAATAATTGAAAAGATAAGGAAGAGTTCTTCAAGGTGGTATGGACATGTGGAGCGAATGTATAACGAGAGAATGACTAAGAAAATATGTGTGGCGAATGTGAGTGGGAAAACAGAACGAGGACGGCCGTAAAAGACTTGACGATCAGATCAATCAGAATCTCAAATCTGGTGGTGTTAAAAGTCTGCGTAATCGGGGGGCATGTATGACTAGGTGTATGGATGTGAAGGAGGCGAGAAGTGTATGTATGTCAGGACAGAGGGGGGGCGTTCCATCCTTTTTGCCTTCCGGGAGAAACGGCGTGTTGTTAGTAGTAGTAGTAGTAGAAAAGTAGATGATTTGGGTGTGACTTAAACATATTGTAGATGAAAAATAAAAGGTGAAAACGATATGTCAATATCCTTGAGATAAGATAGGTAAGATTAATATCGGAACAATCGTGTGTATTAATATATGAAGATCGTAAAAAGGGCGAAGCTTGCCTTTAAAAAACACAGTAAATAAAAGATATATTTTTTTATTATCTTCAAGTCCACTCTTAAAAATATTCCCATTGTGATTGATTCATCTTCTTTCTGTCTTTCAAAATTTAATATTTGTATTAATGTCAGAACGTAATTATTTCATTTTAATGACCTGATGATGGAATGATTATTCTGGAACCGGAAGTCACGAATGCTTATTAAAGTAATATTACACAAAGATGAATGTTAAAGAGAGTGTTATATTACCATACCACAAAGCTAACAATGCTTTTAACATACAAAAAATATAAATATTATATTTATGTCAACCCCTACGGAAAGCAGAGTGATTTTATTAGCTTTTGATCAATAAAATTATCTGAAAAGAAAATTTAAGTATCGCAAAATAAAAGACTTTACTGCTTACATATTGCTATATGATATTACGGCATAAAATGTTGAAACTATTTTTAAATTGCTTTTGACATGGAATTGAAACTCGACCATTAAGTACATCAATAAAATGCGCTGACGCTAACTAAACTGCAGCTTAATATTACCTACCACGACCATAGTGACCCAATTACTCAGCTCAGAGATAATGGCATTAGAAATTATCGGTAAAAATGAATTAAAATGATATTTTAAATATGAAAAATGCATTTCATAGAACGAAACTATCACCATTCTCTTGATTGTTAGTTTTAAGCGTTCTCTTATTTATCAATTGAGGCTCTATGACTCCCTGGTAGTTTAATTTCGTAGTGTCCAGAGATTTTGCGATTTCAAACCAACAATCGTTCAGGCTATTTTTGTTGAAGTACAAATTAACACAAATAAATTATATTATTTTTTGAAAACACAGAGAATCAAAAAATCCAAAACACACATACTCGCACATCGTTTGGTCAAAGTCAATTTATGAAACAAATTTAACAATATGCTGGAGAAACAAAATTATACAATAAAGTTGTTTAACCTGCTTTCAATATCCTTAAAGTCATTTACTAATGATATTAAGTACAAAATAGGTATTCATAATTGTACAATACAGTTGGATTGATTTGAAATCGATCGTATCATTCGGCCACGTCTTACTTGATTGCGTGACAATGAAAAATTATAAAAAATTATAAATTTTATATATACGAGTACATTGTGTATATAAAATGTGCCCTCGTCGCAAGAAACCCAGTAAGGATTAATTATTTTAATTGCAAATTGCAATTATTTGTTAGATAAAAAATAAATAAAAAATTAAAACAAAAACAAACTTCCAACTCTTGTTCGTAAATAAATATTTGTATTACTTGCCGATTTTCTTGAACATACAAATATTTGATGTGCTCGTACATATATTTTTAAATATTATTTTTGAGATGTAATGCATTTGATTCATACGTAATAATATAAATAGAAAAATTAAATTAAATATAAATAATATTGATAATATGTTGAGTTTAAAAGAATCACTGTGCATTATCTGAAGATTTTTTATAAATATATTCTATAGAGGTTTCAGTACAGACGAAGTAACTGAAAATAATTTATTTATTTTTACAAATATGTTAATAATATTAGTTTGTAACCCCTCACTCACGGCGAGTGGTTATATACTAATATTATTAACATTTTGTAAAAAAATAAATAAGTAAAATTGACTAACTACAAAGTAAGTACCATAAATATGAAAAATATTGAGAATATAAAAATAATAAATAATATGGAAGCCTAGGCTAGCTTGTAACATCCTGTATTTGGCTGGTTTGTGTGATCACTTTAAACACTTATAGAAAGTTTACCATTCTACCCATTATCGAACATTAATATCGCTCTGATTATTGAAAATTACACATTATACATTAGTTAGAAAGCTATCTAACTTTAAAAAAAATTATGTAGGTGAAACCTTTTGAGGAGATGTCTGAAATATTTTGGTTCATATGAGTGATTTATTAAATATATTTGACAAATAATGTTATGAAGCAAAACCAACATTCTTTACAGAAATGTATCATTGACATATAAATAAATGGTTATCAAACGAGAAAGATACGTTGCTCTTGACTTAATTAGAAATAAATTCTTATCGACGAAAAACAGGTTAAATTTATTATTTTCAAAGCGGAATAAGATAATTTGTTACTGTGGAATAAAGCGAAATACCTTTGAAGTAGAAGTTGAACCGCCCTCTCAAAAAGATCTTAGATGGAAAACGTAAAAAAAACTCGATATCAGAAATCTCAATGATTCAATGCACGACTGAATTTATGCGGTAACAGTTAAAATTAGATGAGCGTTATGTTCAAAGACCATATATTTTAGAGAAGAAACGTTTTTCGCTGCTGTATTAATTGAATACACGTAGAAGATCTAATGTTTTAGCCAATACTAAGGTTTTTCCTAAAACATAAAAGGAATTAATTTATTAAGTATGTTGAATGAACTCGCTTTGTTCCAATTAAACAGCATATGGTGCTCACCGAAAGGGTGGAATATTTGGAAGTTTAAAATAAAATGAATATTTAAAAGCTCCTTAAATGATTAAGTATACGATAAATGTGATTATATTTGAGTCGAAAGGCATACAACATTCGCAAACGTAATAAATATTTCCATAATTAAGCTTTCAAGCTAACAGAATTAACTCTTTGAAGTTCAGCCGAGTTTAACATGAACGTTTTTCATGTATTCATTGATGCGATAAAAATACGAGTATATACTTATATTTTTTCTAGTATGTAATTGTTTTACTAACTTAATCTTTATTTTTTAGCATGTATAAAAATATTATTACCACATTTTGAAATAGACTTAAAGATGTAGGTACATCGTATAATAAAAAGGTGTTCATACTATAATTGTACAATAATATTTAACAATAAAATGATTTGGCTTTTGGTCATTCAAAATTTTGTTCGCAAAGAATACACCATAAACAAAAATATTGTTACCAAAATTTTGAGTGTGCTACACTTTAAATATTCTGAAAAATAGCTGGTCAAAATATGTTTTAAGTTATATGTTTTGTAAAACTTTTGAATCAAATTTTCAAGCAATTAAAATAATTTGGAATGAATCTTACATACATTTAAAAAGGTTTCTACTAATGAAAAAAATTCAACCGTAGATAGTGCTAGAGAAGTGGAATGAGCAAGATGCTTACAATCGAAGTATAAATTTAATATCCGAAATTTGAGTTATATGGTTGTCAATCGTGGGTGGGATGGTCAATGTTACACTTGTATAAAGTGATCACTTCAATCAGCCTATGACAGATCAAAAGCTTTGTAATTGCCCAGGTTTCTTTATTTATTTAAATCATAAGTGTTGATAAATCTACTCATATTTTTTTTATATTTATAATACGTATAAATATATTCATTACTTTTTTTACACTTTTCCTTTCAAGAAAAGATGTTCAAAATGTATATTTTTAAGTTAAAAATTAAATTATAGTTGAATTAATATGAATGATTTAACTATAATCTGAAACGGGTTAATAGTCTCATAATGAAATACAATTTACAAAAAAACGTTTTAAGAATGAAGTTACGATTTAAGGGAATTACAGAGCAGAAAATTATTCTCGAATTATTACCTAAAATAAAGCAGCTTGAGTAATTCAATAGTCATTAAGTGCTAAGCTAACAAAAAGCTCCGCTCCATCTAAAGCACTAAACTCAAGTTCAAAAACCAGCGTTCAATAAATTCAACATAAAACCAATTTAACATACATCCGATATAAATATTCAAGTCCCATTGTTTACAACCTTTTGATTTTTAATCAACACTTATAAATGAAAATAATACGATAAACGTACAAATGTAAAATTGAGTCCCCAGCCTTAATGAAAAATATTTTCATCGATACAGAGATAAGAAGATATGGTTTATAAATTTCTCCCTACTGGTACCGTGCAGATCTAAAAAAAAGTAGTACGACTGTAAACAATGTGAGAATTGCCTAATAATAAGAAAATTCTGATGACATAACAAGGAAAAGATGACAATAGATCACACTTGCATTTCTCATATCGCTCACTCCTTTCAAGAACGTCATAAATCAAAAAACTTGATTTTTCAGGAGAACGTTTTTAAAGTTTAAGAATATAATACAATGTATTAAAATTAATATCAAGCCACTAATTTAACTTTTTACTTTGCAACACATCTTTTTAAGTAAAACCTGAAGGTTTTTTCTCCATTTGAAAAATATCAAGTATATTTAAAAAAAATATTAAACAATACCTTTTCTTCAAAATGCAAAAAAAACACTTTCTGCCCTGTAGCGGGTAAATATTAAGTTAAAAATGCCTCTTTTGCTGGGATATAGTACATTTTCTGGGCATTCCGAAAACATGTACAACTGGAAATTGACGATTTTTGATTTATGACGTTGTTGAAAGGAGTGAGCGATATGTATATTTTGAAGTGAAATTTTCAAATAAACTTGGAAGAAAACACACAGATTCTACCATATAAAGTGCCAAGAACAAATTCCACTACCATACAATATTTCTCTTGTAAAAGTAGTTTAGATAAAGTTTACTTTACTTAAGGGAAAAATTGCTTAAGTTTTAGTTGAATATATGCATGACTAAACTTGGTTACACAATATAATATTAGAAACCGTAGAGAGGTTATGTACAATTATTATTTTACAAAAATATTTTTAACTCAAAAGACAACAAAAAGTTTCTATCGCAGTCAGGATATTAAAAGAGCTTACGATCTGTCACCGACTGATTTTATCTTTTTTACACTTGAATGTAATATATGTCATTTTAGTGCCAAATTCACACAATTTTATTTTATTTTACCATGGTGAAATGTTAGTTTTAAAAATTAAATTAAACATCCTTTTTGTGGTTAATACAATTTGAGTAGGAATACAAAGATTTGATAAGAACACACTTAAATATAGGACATTTGAATAATAATCACACATTTTTCACATATGTTTGTACTTCAAATATGTCTTTTTAAAATTCAAATAAAACTATATGCAAGTATGTAGGTCTACGTTTGTATTCACACCGTTAACTTGTCTAAAAAACACAATCAAAATACATTTCTTCCTTATTTGAATTGAATTCAAGAAAAGCTTTTATCTAAAACTTTTAACCCATGTTATGCGCTAGAAATCTTAAATTCTTGTACTTTATATGCATGTTGTCGTTAGAATTCATTGCATTTACGTGCTTTGGGCATTGTCTCGAGATAATGTTGCTTCAATAATATGTACGAACTTAGAAAGCTCAAGTTGAAAGTAAACATCACGAGGAATAATATTGTCATGTTGAATAACAAACGATTTCACCATTCGCAATCGCTTAGAAAACACTTATCGAAGATTGTGATTCTTTGTTTACCTAAATATATATATATTTATATAACAATAATAATAAAACCCTTATCCGCACCCCAATGGTGCATAGGGCACTGCATAGGGCATATAAACGCAGTGTTATCTTGATCGTTTACACATAAAGGAAAGGTGATCAGCCTCCCGCTTCAGGTACCAGTCCATGGTAATATTGAATAACTATTACAGTGAAAAAATCACTCATATTTATTTTACCCCCCTGGGAATCGAACCCGGGTCCTCCAGAACGGTAGCCGAGCGTGCTGACCATTACACTATGGAGGCGGACAAAATATAAATATATATATATATATATATATATATATAAATATATATATATATATATATATATATATATATATATATATATATATATATATATATATATATATATATATATATATATATATATATATATATATATATTTATTTATATATATAAATATATATTTATATATATATATATATATATATATATATATATATATTTATTTATATATATAAATATATATATATATATATATATATATATATATATATATATATATATATATATATATATATATATAATATATAAATATAAATATATATATATATATATATATATATATATATATATATATATATATATATATATATATATATATATATATATATCTTTATATAAATATATATATATATATATATATATATATATATATATATATATATATATATATATATATATATATATATATATATATATATATATATATATATATATTTAAATATATATTTATATATATATATATATATATATATATATATATATATATATATATATATATATATATCTTTATATATATATATATATATATATTTATATATATATATATATATATATATATATATATAAATATATATATATATATATATATATATATATATATATATATATATATATATATATATATATATATATATATATATATATATATATATATATATATATATATATATATATATATATATATATATATATATATATATATATATATATATATATCTTTATATAAATATATATATATATATATATATATATATATATATATATATATATATATATATATATATATATATATATTTAAATATATATATATATATATATATATATATATATATATATATATATATATATATATATATATATATATATATATATATATATATATCTTTATATATATATATGTATATATTTATATATATATATATATATATATATATATATAAATATATATATATATATATATATATATATATATATATATATATATATATATATATATATATATATATATATATATATATATATATATATATATATATATATATATATATATATATATATATATATATATATATATATATATATATATATATATATATATATATATATATATATATATATATATATATATATATATATATATATATATATATATATTTATTATATAATATAATATAAATATATATAATGATATTTTCTTATATGGATTTTCTAATATTCGCTCATTTTTCTATCCATGCAAAAGGGAAAGTATTTGTACTGGTATTTTAATATTTAAATTGAGTGATTTTCGAAAAGAAATAAAAAAAAGTAAAAGGTTAAAGATAATTAAATCAAAAAGATGTCATTTGACAAGTTTTTAGGTTATTTTCGGTACTTAAGATAAGTTGAAAAATAAAATGTTAATGAAAAACGTGTTAAATTAAGCGTTAACCTTTTCTTCGCTCTAAGTTTTATTTGAATATGTTTGAAATTTAAATTTTAACCTGGAACGTGTCTTTTAAATGAAGTCAACTTAACCCGATATTAACCTCCTTTAGCATAATATTATATCAAATTGCACTCCACTTGGAGACATACTCTTATAAGGATATACATTGTAAGGATATACAAACGTTGTCTCAGTCTAAGGAATTTGAAAGGAAAATTCCTACCCTAACCATATGCGGTCTTTTGATGCCACGTGACACTCAACGTAGGTACGTAAAGATAAAATTAAATTGACAATGCGCTTATACACAAAAACCAACAGCGTATGTAAACTACTATATACTATGACGGTAAACGCATTTTCTAAGACGGTTGGATGTGGCGTTGTACACTTCAGATAAGCATATTACGTAAGGAATTAATTCTTGAATACATATATTGTCCGCCTCCGTAATGGTCAGCACGCTCGGCTACCGTTCTAGAGGTCTCGAGTTTGATTCCTAGGGGGGGGGGTCAAATAAATATAAGTGATTTTTCCACTCTTGTATTTATTCAATATTACTCTGGAATGGTACCTGAAGCGGAGGGCTAATCACCTTTCCTTCATGAGTACACGATCAAGATAACACTGCGTTTGTATGACGCAGTGCCTTATGTACCATTGGGGTGCGAATATTATATTACACATAAATTCATTTGTAAAACAGAACAATTATATAATAAGCAGTAGGTAGCAAAGGCGGCCAGTGTCTGAAAAATGGTCTATATAAAATATGCAGATCTCCATCAAAATTTTACTAGAACAATTTCTTTAGACAAACATACAAAATTGCCTTAACTATATATGATAATTTCTCCACAGGGGTAGGCAGCGAGAATGGAACATCACACCACTCTGTCTTTGAAAAAAATCTTCGCCTCTCCCACATTCATGCACTTCCTCAAACATACCCATGGTATATGCCATTTTTTTGTTTACATACAAGAAGGTATTATGAGTAAACCATAACATAACCAAAATTATTACAGTTTACAGTGTATCCTTATTAGGTAAGGAAATATTTAAACAGGTCGACGCTGCGTTCATTTAACCGAAATCCCTATGACAGAGGCGTTGAAATCAAGGATATGTACTAAAGATGAATTTTATGCGAGGCATGTACAAACGTTATAAAGTAGATTACTTTATGATAAGAATATTTTACCCGAACACACCTTTAGTTTTTGAACAGACGTTAGTAAAATGTCGTCACTCTGTAGGATACAACGAACGCAAAATATAAATTTAAGTCCTTTTGTTTGCGTTAGTTTACCAAGCTGGAGGTCCCGGTACCATTCGATTATTGGGACGATAAAAAAAGCAGAAGTGATTTTTCACTCTAATATTTACTTTATATTACCCTGGACTGGTATCTGAAGCGCAAAGCTGATCACTTTTCCTTCGTTTATTTAACAATCAATATTATACTGTTTCTTTACAATCACGTTCTTTGCACTGTTGGGTGAGGATAAGGCATAGAAAAAGAAGAAGTTTATTGACAATAAGAACTTTGTTTATTTTGCTATTCGTATCAAATATTTTTGTTAATTTATTGCGTACTCTTATTTATTGATTTCATCAAAAACCTAAATACAAATTACAATAATGTGCCCTCAATGAGTTTTACCGTACCGAGGGCTCATTAAAAAATTTATAATGAATGAAAATTGTCATCAAATACGACATGATTTAATGATGCAATTTATTTCAGAACTGCCCACTTCTATTATCATTTTATGAAAAGCACTTTTAAAATGTAAAAGCACTATCTGCCCTCTAATTTTAAACGTCTGTAAAAGATTAAAACATTGACCAGCAACCCTAGTGTGTTTTCGGTTGGTTGGAATATATTGCTTCTTAGCAATAAACACGTCAATGAATATTCTATGCGAGATGTTTATTAAATTAATGATTCTGAACCTAAAACGCAATTATTCAATATTGAAAAGCAGTGGTTCTAGGCCTTTTTATTTCGCGGACCAGTAAACGTATGATTATTTTTCCGCTGCCCTCTAAAGAGGTAGACGTTGATTGCTTATATTATATTTCGGATTGTTTCGATTTTATAACATTAATTTAATTATTTATAAAAATGACTTCAAAATAAAATAAAGTTACACCAAAAAATAATAAAAAGTGATTTAATATTTTAACTCACGAGAACGATAATAAGGGGATTTTGACTTGTCTAAAAAGAAAAGTATGAATCCTGCATGTTGCCAGTGAATACACATGACTGCCGAATCAATTTATGAAAATACATATGCACTAGAGACGATGGCTTTGATAAAGAAAAACGCAGAGAAGCTTAAGTGCACACAGCGATCCATAGAAAGATCCATGCTTGGTTAAAGACTGATCGATAAAATAAAAAAATGAAGATAACAGGAAAAGAACCAAAGAAGAGGATATTATAGATCACGTGAAAGAACTGGATCCCACAAGGTGGACCCTAAAAAATTACGTTGGAGACTTTGGGAGAACAATGATACCCGAAGCTTGTTGCTTATTTCCAGTTTATTTCATTGTTTTGTTTTGGTTGCTACCGTATTTCATACAGATCGGATGTCGAAAACGGCATAAGAATGGTTTTAAAAGTCTTTTGCGACCCGTTGCCATTTGAAACGCGAACTGGTACCAGTACGTGCCCCGAAGGTTGGCAATTTCAGCTCTAATTAACAGGGGCTACGGAACCTAGGAGCGTAGGTATGCCAGAATAGACATTTGAGAATTCCACCCTTTCTGCAGGAAAAAGGCGTGATGGAAATATGAGTAACATAATGTTGTTTACAAAAATTCGACACTTTTCGCATTGTATACATTCTCTTGACCGACACTCTAAACACTTTCGTTGAAAGGGGAAAAAATGAGAAATCTTTTCACAAACTCCGCACGGTCCTTGTACGACAGGAGTGCGGTCATCTTGAGTGGATACCAAATGTTATTATATTCAACCTTTCCTTTTTGTAGGGTTAAGCGTGCCATGAATGAGCTTACTCAGGGCTACGTGCTTGATGTATTATTTGAAGTGATTGTGAGGTTTTGCCTCTCAATAATATCGTTTCTGAGTAAAGAAAAATAAACCATCTTTTATACACATAATTAAAGAACATATGATAAAGTTAGTTAATTTATGAATTTATGTGAATTGAAACGTTTTTAATGGTTTTCGTGAATATGATTATCAAAGCACTAACGTTGGACACCTTGATATTACAACACTCTCCTTATCATTCATCATTCGCTTTATAGAATACCACTCAAAAACTCTTCTTTACAACTGCCGGTTTTGGTATGATCATTCTTTCATGAGTTTAACTACGGAAACTGAAAGTCACAAGATAGAGTTTTTTTTAGTGTTATTACACAATATTGACGACGAACGATTAGGAAATTGATAATTACTAAACTATGAATAAAATAGATAGTGGAAAATAAAATGGGAAAAGTTAGCAAAAATGAAAAGTTGATCTTAAGGATATTGATGTGTCAGTTGAGATAATGAACAAATTTTAAATATTTATAAAATGTAATCTAATTGGATATTGTTTTTTGACATCTCATCATAGATGAAGAAGTATATGGAAGTCTGGGCATTTACGAAGCTGACGACCGTCATAGGCTGGTTTAAGTGATCACTTTACACACGTCGCAAAATAATATGAAAAATGCTCCTAAAATTGGAGATAATCCATATTTGTGAACAAGCATTTGGACACACTCAAAATGTTCTAATTGGATACGGTTTTTAGTGTGTCGTTTGATAATCAATATTTCGAAATAATATTTTCGATCATTAAATCCCTATATTATGTACGCTCCCCTATCTTATGTATTTTCCCACTTACAAAAAAGGTCGGGAAAAATAAATTATAAAAAACATAAATTTTTCCATCCACATAAAGAATTCGATTAAGGCACTACTTCTGGTTGAAAATGCTGTTTTTTTCTCTATTAGTAATTTTAATGCGAATATATCAGAACGCACCAACTCCAAATCACCAATAAATCACTGCTTTGAATTGTACAAATCTCTTTTTGAGTGCTTTTATTGGTCATTAAAATGAATTACTCACGGCATTGAACTCCGCAGCCAGGAAGGCTTGCTCAGCTCCTATGAAGACGGTTGCTGGAAGCAAAAGGAGTTGGTACGGGTCTGCTGTCTGCCTTAGTGTGGCCATCAGACTCTTCAGGACCGATACCTTGGGTCTACTCAATCTGTTACTGGCATACCTGAGAAATATATTTATTTTTTTAATAATAATTTACATAATTGCAAATTACAATAATAGTCCCTTATTGAGGTTTGAGGTTTCTCGTGCCAAGGACACGTTTTAAAATATTTATTTATAAAATTATGTGAGAGAAAATTTATGAATTAAATATTAAAATCATACACTCATTTTCTAATAAATTTTTATTTTGTTAATAAAAACACATTGTTTCGCCTTGTTATGGCGTTTCAAAACTACTGTGAAGACTAAATAGACTGACGGTCCGATAATATTATTTTATTAATATTTATGATTTAAAAATTAAATATATAAATTAAAATAGAGTTCTACAAATTAAACGCCAACTCTTTAAATAAATTAAAGAAAATTGAATACGACATGCAATCTAATACGATATGGCTGCCGATAATACGATTTATTTCAGATCTACTCACCTACGTTTTCCTTTAATGAATTTTTAATTTATATTTAAATTAAATACAAAGATAATGAATTTGTGAATCATTAAAGCAGGTTGTTCATCTTTAATGCATAATAACCTATGTTCTCTTGATCATAAGAGGTATGTATTAGATTTTGAAAAAATATATAATTAATATTTTTGATATCTCAACGTAGATGAAGAAGAGTAAAGAAGTCTTGTATAAAAATCAAAAAAGAGTGATTTCGATCTGTGTTCATTTTTTTGTACAAAAAGTACCTATTTAAAAAAAAATAATAGGGTAAAGTTTTTTGTAGCATCTTCTGAAGATAGCGTTTTTTTCTTTTATTGTATTACTACAATAAAAAATACACTAGTTATAGAGATTTTTGTTTGATGTTCAGTGAAGAAATTTGTTCAATGTAACTTTTTTGTGCAAATAAGACGTAAGTAATCTTTGGTTACCACGAGTTTCTGAATAGCGTGTGGCAGTGTCACAGTGTTTACAGAAATGGAATAATTTGTTCAATTGTATATTGTTAGGAATTGCTGAGACATATTGCATTGTAAGAGATTCATACCAACATAATAGGATTCGCTTTAATGATCAGAGAAGCTGCCTTAATCTATGGGAACCAATTCTAGGAATACACAAATTGTCATGTGTTGTACTACACATTATGAGAGTGAGGATATCAATTAAACCGGACTTAATTAATTTTGAAGCCATGTAATTTTATGTCTTAATCATTAACTTTTACTTTTCCTTTATTTAATAAAAATAAAACCCTTATCCACCCCAATGGTGCATAGGGCACTGCGTCATATAAACGCAGTGTTATCTTGATGGTTTACACATGAATGAAAGGTGATCAGCCCTCCGCTTCAGGTACCAGTCCAGGGTAATATTGAATAAATATGACTGTGAAAAAATCACTTATATTTATTTTACCCCCCTTGGGAATCGAACCCGGGACCTCCAGAACGGTAGCCGAGCGTGCTGACCATTACACTACGGAGGCGGCCTTTATTTACCGTACCCAATTTGCACATTTTAAATAACATGTTGTATACTTTCTGACAAAATAATGTTTTCTCTTTTAAAGTATATTTTTGATTCGAATAGTGATTACCTTAACAAGGGTAAACATGTAAAACAAAGAATTATGCACTAGCCAGAAATATTGTTATTATTATTGTTTTATAGTTGGGAAGTAACATATTCCAGATATCGATATGGTCCACGATATCATTGCCGAGGTTTTGCATTCGGTGTATAGGTATTGAATCCAGACACGGTCTGATTGTAATTATAATGTTTTATTTGACGGCTGCTCGTTTTTCTGGTTGAAGCATAAATTAAGTTGATTTATTTTTATTATTAACCGTTTACATTATTTTATTTGACACCTAAAGATATTGACATAAAATTGTTTTAATATTTTAAAATAATAAATGTACTTTATTCATAATAATTGACTCATAAAATATGAGAACTTTTTTCAGGCAATAAAACGCTTTTTGAATTTTATTTTACTCCTAGTTACTGATCGTCAATGTTCTCCTTTGTAAAATATTATGTTACTTATACTACTTATTTTAACTTTTCCTTTAAAAACAATATGTATTTACTCTGAGATGATGGATCTTCATTACCTTCTTGAGTAGTGACATGTTAATGAAAAGGTTTCAACCCTGCAGGGTGATGTTTTAATTTTGAAACATAATTTTTAGATAGAATATCAACATCTAAAACATGTACAACGTTTTGAGTGTGTCCAAATTATTGTTCATAAACCTAGATTATCTCCAATTAGGAGTTATTTTTAACATTATTTTTTGATATCTCAACACAGATGAAGAAGAATATGGAAGTTTAAACAGGGTTTACTACAGTTATAGACTTGGTTACTTAACCAAGTGATCACTTAACCAAGCCTATGACGGTCGTAAGGCCTGCAAATGGCCAATCTCCCATATTCTTCTTTATATATGTTGAGATGTCAAAAAATAATTAAAACATATGTCATGCACATATTCAGTAATAATTGTCAATTTGAAATAATCACCACGCCCCAAAACGTGTGGCCATACGCTATCCGACCTGGTATTTTATGACCCCACGGTTGGGGCAGTACGCACTAAGAGGTTTATTTAATGTATTATTCGATATCCGAGTCAGACAGCCAGCTGACATAATAATCCTTTAAATAACCGGAGTAGAATGCAGAGCCGTTTCAAATTAATTGAATTCACCATTAAAAAAAAGAAAAATTTTAACAGTCCGATAATAGGCTGGAAGCAATATAAATGCCCAGAATTTCATTTTCTTCTTTATCTTTGTTGAGATGTAAATAAAAAAAATAAAATAAACAATTCTTAGTGTAGCAAATCTAGAATACGTGAACGAAAATTTGGACACATTCAGAATATTATGAGTAAATAATCTCTTTTTTTTGACATCTCAATATAGATGAAGAAGAATATGGAAGTTACGGGGCTCACGACCGTCATTGGCTTGGTAAAGTGATTATTTTACCCACGTGTAACATTTACTAATTCTACCCATGATTGATAACCACACTACTCGATTTATCGGAACTTCTATGTATATATACTCGTATATGGTTCAAGCACTATGTAGCGAGAGTTTTTGCCTCAAATTTTCACTCATGAAGTATATGAAATTATAGTAACTTTAAACATAAAGAATAAATCCACTCACAAGTAGGAATAGGCTATGAAACTTATAAAGTTGAAGCCTGAGTAGGGACATGATAAACGGTGTTGCATAAGCCGCAGCTAGATTTCAGGGTCACTTGGACGTTAAGTAATTAAAAAAAAGCCCTATGTTTCGAAATTTACTTCTATATTCTTCTTCATCTATGTTGAGATATCAAAATAAAAATGAATAAATGACGTTATAATTAATATAATTTACATATAATAAAGGTTTGCACAGCTCGTACAACTCAGAGATTAAAATGTTTCACTTGCAACGAAAATAATAATGAAAGTGGTAAATGAATTTGAGATCAATTGAGAAATAATACGTAAAGTAAAAACGGTTCATTAAGCTTATTTTTCTTGGTAGATTTAGGTTCGAAAAATACTAAAAGTCTTAAAATCATAAGCTGGCGTGAGAGCGAGCCTTCTTAGTAATACAATTACAAACGCTTTTTAGGATAGTAAGGTGGATTTAGAGATTAAAATTAATTGAAAATAAATATTTAATAAAATCATTTTTCTGTTGGCAAAAATAAAGCTAATTTGGCAATCAAGCTTCTGCCTTACTACGTCAAAACACACAAAATATTTTTAATCCTAGAAGCAAAACGTAAACCGTTTTTTCTCTAGTATTAATGGGATATCATTCCTTCGGGATACACATACATTTCTCAAATATATTTTGGCTAAAAAATGCGAGTACGCCGACAAATTTATCTGACCATATTTCGTTGGACGATGTGAAGTCCGTGTACATAAATTTACGTGCAATAAAGTGCGTAAGAGCACTTATGGGAAAAGAAACATTTTAAAAGTGAACCAGGTTGCTTTTCCGGTAGAGTATATAAACACATATGTCGGTACCTAGACGGGGGTTTATTTCAGAAATCTTTTAGCCCTTGTGGATTTTGCGTGTTTATTGGCCTTTATGCCAAGCAAATAATACATTTTTATTACATATTTTCCCAGGAGTATATATTTAATTTCACTGTCACTCGAATAGACACAATGTTTTTTGAGAGCGAAGAAAGGAAAATAGCCAAAAAATGGTGGGCTCTTGGAAAATATATATTATGTAAATCACATATTGTTTTTTTCTGAAATAAACAGAGTCTTTTGAAGGCGTTACCATAATATCACTGTAGGGAATATCGAAAATTCTTTCCTTAAAAACAAGATGTAGGAATGTTTATGATTCACAACAAAGAAGTGATAATCTTTAATTAACATCAAATCTGAATACAATAAGATCGAAAAGCACACAACTCTGAAAACTAAAAATCATTATTAAAAATACTATGGAAATAGTATCGCAGTTACATAATGAGGAAATCTCCGAACAAATTAATGATAATATCAATATAAAAATAAAACATTCATAAATGACAGCATAACTTATTTCGAGAACAACACATGTTTTCTCATCAACAGAAAAAAAGTGTTTGTTTTATCGATTGTTGATGAGGAACTAGTGTTTATAGTGATAAACTCAAAAATAATCACATTTTTTCCACAATTTTAATGCCAAACAAAGAGAGAATCAATAGTTAGTAATTTCATTGGTAGTTTTGAGGGACAACATTTAGGCAACACAAACAAATAGACCCTATTCAACTAGATTTACTATTTTAACACAATCGAGTGTGTAAAAACAACTTTATTTGCATCAAAGTTTAGTTTTTGCTACATAATTTTAAACCTTGCGGAAAAGCTTTGCAAGGGAAGTTGAAACATTGATAATATGAATATATTTTATAAAATTTAACCCTAAAAATATAAATGATCAATTGTGACAGAGAAAATCTATGATCGAAATATTGTTATTTTTTTACAATAATTAATAGGATCAATCAAAATTTCAATATAAATGATATTTACGTATTTTTTTTTTAAATTCACGATTATCAAATTAACTTTTAAAAAGGGCGAAAAAACTAAATATTGGACTTCGAAGGCCACATTCGTAGGTCCAGTATAAAAACTCTTGGTTTTCAAAAAAAATTAATAACTGTTTAAAACAGCTTTCAATTTTTGTTATTGATTTTTTATTTATTTAAAATTCAGTACTTTCTCATGTAAATTCTTTTACGTTACTGTTCATGTTGATTTTTATAACCTCAACTATTATTTCAGTCAGTTACAGAAAAGTCTATATTTTTGTTAAATTTGGAAATTTTGTATAAACATTGATTATAATTTGGGATAGTTATTCATGGAAATGAAATAATAACACTACCCGCATTACAGTTGAGAAAACATGAAGCTTCTTTAAAACGTATTTTTAACTCAGTGTTTTTACAGGAAATATTTATTTTATATCTATTTTTAAATAAATTGAGAGAAAATACTGTTTTCGATTGTGGTTTTGATTAGTTTCTAATGATTCGTGTTCACAATGTAATATTGAAGTATCGGGATGAAATTTTAGATTACGAGAAAGAAATTGTGATTGGTTTTAACTATATAATAAGCTACTTAGGAGTTTATAAAACCAGAGTTTTTGTCTTGTATGAGTATGCAATTTTTTTTATAAAAGATGATTTTATAAAAATAAAGCATACAACATATTGCATTATTTAATAAAAATAGTGATAATTCGAATTTTATAACCTTATAAAATTTAATCCTTATTTCAAGCAACTATTTTTTAAAAAGAAAAAAATAACAAGTTCATAAATAGTTTGCACGATTTTTTGTTGTTGTTATTTTAAATCATAAACTACAAAAAAAAAACAGAATTAAAATCAAATAAGAAATATTATTTGGTCCCTTTGTTTCTCACTAACCCAATCATATATGGTATATTTGATACAAATATGCAATACATACATATGTGGACTTATATTTGTGCTTCAGTCAATAAAATATACAAATACATGTTCCAAGACCTTAATAGTATGCTGTACCCTTATTTATACTGATTGGATATTTGGATTCCAAGCCCTTTACTAGTCACAAGCATACCAGAATTACGTAAAATATAATGAAGCGGAACCTTCCCTGGTTAGTTTTGGTCGAAAGGGACTAAATTAATTCATCCTAAAATAAAAAAATATTCTATTCAGCTTAAATTATCCGTCGGTTCTTGACTGAATATTTTTCTGGATGAATTCTTCTAGCTTCCGGAAAATTATATCAGATGATTTTTTAATATTATGGCGGGTTTTGGGCGAGAGTAGTATTTTAAAGAAATGTTCATCACTGATGTAACCATATTTTAATTTCATTTTGAATTTAATTTATTTTTACATTGAATAAACTTAATAATTATTAAAATATTTGAAAAAAACGTATTTACAAGGATGAAGCGATATCAAATAATATCTTGCTTGCGTGGATCATTTTGTTTATTTACACACCTAAGTCAAGAATTTCATGAATATTTTCATAATTATTATGTGATTTTGTTTACAAAGAGGCCCATAGATATTTCGGAACTGGGCTGATTTCAAAAGTGCAGACACTTGCAATTGATTAACTACTAACTAACCATCACGTTGCTTCCCCATAGGGGTAGGCAGAGAGGATAGAATGCCAAAACACTCTTTCTTTAAAAGCAAACTTTCCTCGTCTCTTCCATATTCATGCATCTCCTCATACATACATACCCGCCGATCATTTTGTATCTTGACCTGACCACTTTCAAATATTTGACATATTTGATCATGCCAAGATTTTCTCGGTCTTGCACTGCTCTTTTTTCTTACTACATTATACAATTTATAATAGAGTTATAAATGCTTAAAAGCGATCAGTAATGTTAATATTGTTTAATAATTATTTCGAGACAAATATTTTTGCAAATGTGCGGTCTCAAAGTTTGCAGATATCATTTGTGCTGGTTTAAGTTATCACCTTAGAAATTATTTAATATTCACCATTCTGCCAACGATTGACTCCAATTTGGTGAATTGCATATGTATTCTTGGGGTAGTATTTTACGAAAATGGCGCTTTTTAAACTATCCAAATTTATAACAATTATTATTATTCATTGAAATATTTTTTTATTTATTGTTTCGGCATTAACTTTGTAGTAAGACATGTTACAATAATTAAAGAAAACACTTTGTTTTTTACCACTTGAGTTTTATTAAAGACTACATGTTTCAGAAGTTAAACTTCCATCATTCAGGTCTGTATAATAACTATTATATACAGATATTATACAGACCTGAATGATGGAAGTTTAACTTCTGAAACATGTAGTCTTTAATAAAACTCAAGTGGTAAAAAACAAAGTGTTTTCTTTAATTATTGAAATATTTTTTTACTTCTCCCTGCTGTGCTGCTCTACGTTTAAGATCGGCAAATATCAAAGCAATTTTCACTTTATTTACAGAGACTCTAAATAGTGGTACAGTTGAATAATTCCATCAACTTTTGTAACTTAGGGTATACGTTTTCTACTATGTTGAGTTTACTTTTGACTTTGCTCTGTAATACGTGTTTCTCTCTCTTCATAGAATTCATCTAATTTCATTAAACATTCATAGTCTCCGAAAATTATCCATAAATATATGTATATATATATATATATATACATATATATATATATATATATATATATATATATATATATATATATATATATATATATATATATATATATATATATATATATATATATACATATACATAAACATGTATACATATACACTTATGTTTATAATCATAATAAGGTAAAAAAAACAGCTCATTATTAAAAATAGGTATAAAATTGTAGTAGAGTGGGTTAGAACCATGAAACTCTTACACAGAGTCCTCATCACTAACTATTCTATATCCACAAATAAATAAATACATAAATCAAATTAAAATGCAAATCAAATGTTATAGATAGTAGTATATACACATTACACCTCAAAAAGATGATGTATCGGATTTACAGTGGCAGTCAAATTCTCGTGGGAGGATATTATTTATTCCTTCTCCACGTATTATCTAACCCAGGCAAGTTTATTATGTCTATCCCGAGCGCAAACTTTCAAGGAACTTGATTGTATTATGTAAATTCACATTAAGCCCTCAGAATTGTAAATATTGGGAAGATTCATTAATCATGAATGCGAAACTTTCAGAAAGATAACTTAAACATTTTGAGATAAGTTTCAAATTTAAAACTTTCACCAGCGGTAAAGAAGCTCGATCTTATTGAATTTTGTGAATCGCACAATAAAACATGGTAATTGAATATAAAAAAATGATTCATACCAAGTAAAGTATAATTTTTACTTATGATCGTATAAAAACACACACTCAAGAATAATGTGATGGAATGAATTCAAGAACGCATTTTTCAAAGAAATGATAATTTATTGATTTGGCTTTAACTTTTTAGAATAATAATAAAATACCAACTTTTTTTACTATATCAATGTAAACATAACTAGTTTCGAGAACACAGACATTCTTATCAACAGGTTGTACATATTTTCCCCTGTTGATGAAAATATCTGTAGTTCTCAAAACTAGTAACGTTTAAATTAATGAACTCAAAAATTGGTATTTTACAAGTGTTTTATTTATTTATATTTTTTATTGAAAAACCACCTGTTTTTTAAAATACGTTAGCCAAAGACTTATATATAATAAAAGCTTATTATTTATATACCTTTTGATTGGATCCACTCCGAAAGCGACGCTCAGTACTGCACCGATCATACAAGCTAAGAAAATCCCAGCTAGTAGGTTTCTCTTGAATGATGAAGGAGGATTTAGGTTTGGATTCTGTAGAGATGAATCAAGGTTCATTATAACATAGCAAACTTTAAATCAATCAATACAAACAGTTGAATTAAACAGATAGGAAATCCAATCTGGGTAACATTGAATTCCCGGGTTACATTTAACAAAATAATTCCAATGGCAACTTGATCACCTTTGAAATTATTTCATAGTATTTCTAAATGACTTTATTGATAATGCAACATACCATGCTCTTAAGATATTCTGAAATTCTTATGAAGCTTTTTCAAAACGGTTTTTATATTTCTAAAGATATTTAAACTAAAAATACATCATCATATCAGCCCGTTGAGGTCCACTGCTTGACAAAGGCCTCCCCCTTCCGCCTCCACTCCTCCCGATCCATAAGTAAGCGAAATTAAAGATCAATGCATGGAAAGAAAGTTGGTCAAAATAAATTTTCTCCTAAATATAAATGTACAATCAGTATTTTCTAATAACAATAATATGATATAAATTTCAGGTTCAAAAAATATATATTTTCTTGTCAACTTTGTATTTCAAACTCATTTTCTTAAACTTATTTTTCTCGATACATGAAGAATTTTCTTGAATCTAATAATAAAATCTCATTAATTTTTCTAAAATAATATGACAATATTTCAAAAGTTAGTCATCTCTCTACATAATAAGTGGATGATATTCAGAGGGAAACATAAAAAAATGTAGAGTGAAAAATGCGCGAAATTTTGTGGAAAATTGGCTAGATATCTAAGCAAATTCGCACGTGTCTAAAAGTGACGGTCCTTACTAAGAGATAAATTGACATTTGGCAGCCAAATTTCCTGTAAGGAATAATAAATTCACGTTATTTTATTACTAACCTCTTCGCCCTGCGCCCCGCAGAAATTGGCACCGCAAATATCTCTCACATCCGTAAGTGTAGAATTGTTCATAATTTCTCCGGTTTTTGTGACAATTTCCCTGACAAAACTTTTACCTTTAGCGAGGTCCTCGAACGGGTCAGCCATCGATAAAACTGTAATAATTTGAAGTTAAATATATGAGTGTTAATAACTATTGATTAATAAAGAATTTCACGTAAATATTCTTAGTAAAACTAATCAAAAGTAAAACTAATCATCAGTATAGTTTTACTAATCGCCTTTCGATGAAAATAACTGAAGTTTTCGAAACTAGTCGTGTGTATTGAAATAAAGCCCAATAAGTGATATTATGAAAGTGTTTTTTTATTTTATTTTAATAGTCACAATGTTAATGCCAAACCAATCAATACCATTATGAATTAATTAAATTTATACCAAGTCTACCTAAACACCAATTTACCAATAAGATTTGGGTTATACAGTGCTCATTGCTTGAAACTAAGGAGTTTGTAAATTCAATTGGAAATTTTGAACGAAATAACTAAGAGAAATTCAACCAAAATTTATCAGTAAATATGAAATTAATATATTTAAACAGTTGAAGAGGCTTGTTTAAAAGGTATATATTAGTTTGTTTTCAATTTAAACACCATCGAATTGGATTGTAGTCCTTAACTGTAAGCAAGAGGCTTAGATGATCCCTCCTGTTCCCAACACAGATTCAAATAAAAACATATTTAATTAGCTAGAAGAAACAAAAATCTACTAAATGATCTATAAACCTTGTACATAATAAGCAAGGTAAATAATAAATGCAATTCCCATCTAAAAAAAAAAAAAAGCAAGAGGCTCTAAATTGAACCACATTCTGCAACAATTTGATTCTCATCTCAAACGCTAGCCGCCTAGGTTTGCCTAAATATAAATTTATATATTTTAATTCAAAAATATCTTTATTTAGGAAACTTCATTTAATATTATATGAATCCTAACAAATTAGATTGAATGCAGAAGATATCTATGTACCTTGTCCATAATAAGCAAGATACACCCATACAACACCCATAAAAAAGAAGGGATATCATTTTTACGCACATTTTTCAATATTCCTACCGACAAAACAAAGGATTTTTTTTGGATTTATACTTAATACATATTTTGGTTACACGCCAATTATAAGTATGGTCAGCACATTAAAAAAAAGTTTAACTATTTTATTCTAACAAGAGAAAAAAATCTTACGGCATGGCATGTAGAAAATGTTTACATACATGATAGTACGTTAGTTATGCGCAATTTTCTGTGTTAAACATAACCCAGGTTTGATAATAAAATTGATACCGTAGAAAATTTTTCATTTTTGTTTACTTAATTTAAAACAAAAACATATTGACTCTACTTTTTTCAGTTTTTTTGATATGTGAGAGAGATGAAAGAACGACGCTCGTTTTAAAATATATACAAACGTGTGTTATCCATAAATAATAAACCACATAAATATTGATACAATCACAGACAAACGGAAGTAAAATATTGTTTATTTAATAAAATTTCACTTAATATTGATAGTACATATTGAATATCGACAGTACAATATCTTTATGAAAGCAAAACTAGAACATGAAGAATTAAAGCATTTTTTATTTGTAATTAAAAATGATCTTGGAATGATCTACTTGAACGATGAAAAAGAGATTGAAAATATTTTTATATTTTATTTCATAAATAAAACTAGAAAAGGAATATGTGAATGAAAACATATTTACATCGCAGTTCGATCCATGTTTGTTTAGGCTACCTCTTTTGAACAATGTAAACAAACCCCTAGAAAGGTTTTTCGATAATTGAGGGGCAAAATGGGCTCAGTCATGTTTAGATCGAATCGTGTCACGCAAATATTACTTATACTGGAAATAAACATGGGAGAAAAATCTCTTGGCAATCAACTTTGGTATAACATTTATAAACTAGTTCTACCCGGCAACGCGTTGTTGTGGCTCAGTTTGGTGAAATGGAAGTGAACGAAAAGAGAAATTACACATTTCTAATATTATTTTTTGACATCTCATTAAAGATGAAGAAGAATGTGGAAGTCTGGGCATTTACGGGGCTGACGACCGTCATAGGCTGGTTTAAGTGATCACTTTACACACGTGTAACATTCACCAATTCCACCCATTATTGACAACCGCACTACTCAAATTCTCGGAAGTTCAATATATATGAACCAATTTAGAAACCTTGTTCTTGAATCACTAGAACTTCATTAGTGACATCTATTGGTGAGATGTGAACAAGCTTTTTACTAAGCAGAAACTCTTTTATTATGTTATTATCATTTCTTATATGTTTTATTTGAAGCAATGCAAATTCAACAAATACACGAAACCACAATAAAATAAAAAAAAAATAAAATTGACATCAGCTGCAAGAAACACTCTGTTCGCCATAAGTAATATTCCCTTAGCGTGAGTAGCTACGTTTAACAGATGGTACTGCCATTACAGCCAATAAAATAATTTGTAATTTATGTTTTTTTAAATGTTCAAGTACTATCTACCCTCTGATTGCAAACAGCTATATATGGTATCAAACGTTTTGATCAATATCACTACTCTGTTTTTGGTTGGTAAGAAGATATTGTTTTTTAGCAATCAGCCCACTAATGTACTTATTTATTCACTGTACATGAAGTTTAAATAAAAAAAATAAAGATATTTTAATGAAAAGCATATTTTATTCATCACAGGTTAAAACTATGTCTAGAATCATGGATTTTATATTACTAAAAGTTCATCCTTTTTCAATATCATTATAACGGTAATCCCATTGACTAACGTTCCTAATTGATAAAATGAATTTTAGCTTTCGATATTTTCTATGTGTACTGAGACATGCTACTGTCCTCAGTGATTTTTCAGCATTTTTTTTTAGTACAATGTTATGATTTTTCAAGAATAAAAAATTGACGAAGTGCTTAATTGATGCTGTATAGAAATTTTTAACATGGAAATGAATTTTTTATCGATTCGGCATTAATTATTTAAAAAAACTGATTATTTAAAAAAAAATTAACTCTTGAATTAACCACTAAATGAGTTATTTTTATATAAACAACAAGTTTCGAAAACTTACAGATGTTTTCATCTTCTGGTAAAAATTAAAACTAAATTAAAACAAAAAAAAAGGGGTCTTATACATTTATATTTCTTGTTCCTTAACCCCCCCCCCCTTCCCTATTTTTATAAACCTATATATACCCCTAAATATTTTTTCGTTCGTTTTTTTTAATTTTTACTAAAAGATGAAAACACCTGTAAGTTTTTGAAACTAGTCGTTTATATAAATATAACTCATTAAGTGGTATATTAAAGTGTTTAATTAAAAAAAAATTAAATTAATTATTGAGATAATTACTCAAAATTCATGAAAAATTCTACTACGTTTTACTAATTATGTGATCTTAAATGTGGTTAAAAAAATCCTCCCCGTAATAACGTTAATTTAAAATGATTGAATTTATGAAGGTAATCTAATAAAACATTTTTGAAAATTGGCAATTAATTAACTTGAGGGAAATGAGTTTCTTAAATTCATTTATGGAGAGAAGTTATTGTAGTATTTGCATATGCAAAATACCCCACAGAAACTTTTGGGGTCTAATTTCAAAGATTAATGGTTCAAACCCCATGGAACCAAGGTATGGCAATGTAATATTTTAATATCCCGCTGTGCAAATTCAAGATCCCTTAAAAATCGTAAAGGTCGTCCTTAAAATTGAAATTATATATTAAGTAATTTAGTTTCAATAAAAGGTCTATATGATTTCAACCGTACACTCAAAATGTTTAGTTGATGATACGTATTTTGTACTAAGTGCCTTGATTTTACAATGAAGCTTAGGCAATAAAGTGATATTGTGATAGTGGTGCCATGTGATAAGCGCGGAGAAATAGCGTAAGATTTAAATTTAGTTTAGTGTGATGAGATATATTAACCCTTTAGAAGCTCGTTCTTAGTATTTTGGTTGCCGGCACACATATTTTACTAGCCCCATGTTTTAGGGTAAGACTGAAACAATAAACCGCTTCGGTCGTTAAAATCTTTACAATACACATATGTATGTATAAAGGTACGCAGTAACGAAGATTAAAAAAAAATGTATCAAGTAATGACATAAGTAAAATAATAAGAACTAACTAGTGTAAGGTAACTGAAACATTCAAGATAAAAATTTCAAACAGGAATAAATAAACTCAAATAAAGGACTGATTATTTATTTGTATTTTGTTGAAATATTAACACCGTTTTTAAGAAATGTTGATAGTGGTTTTGTTTGATTTCTTATATCTTTTTCGGAATTGATTACTTTTTTAAAGATTTTGTGACATCTCAACAAAGATTATTACGAATGTGGAAATTGGGTATTTCCAGAACTTACGTCGTATAATAGGCTGGTTTAAGTGTTCACCTTATGCACATGTAACCCACACCGTTTTACCCATGATCGACAACTACAATACTCAATTTTTTAAAGTTATATTTATGGTTTAATTGATAACTTATTTCACATGCTACTCGGCACCATCTAAGGTTAATTTCCTAAGTTCTCAATTGAATTGAGTTTTAAGTTGAGTTCACAATAGCCATCTATGATGGGATTTAGAAAGCTTTTATTTAGCAGAGACCTTTTTATTTATATGCAAGATCCAACCCCGAATTATTTTACATACTGTTAACAAGTATTTAGACACACTCAAAATGTTGTGTTTTACTGTTATTTCTTCGCCCATTCGATTCATACATTTCTTAATTTGAAGGATAATGTTAAACTCGGCCTTACATTCTTTTCTTATATCACTATTCCAACATCTATCATTCATCGTTTTGCCGCACATTCTCCTGAGAGAACGCATTTCGACTGCATTTAGTCTACTTAAAATCAAAATAATAAATTCCAAGCATTGAAAAATCATGTAAATATTCTATGGAAGTAACGTAATATTTAGGCAAAATTTACTAGCATAGCGGAAGAGTTCTTTGGTTGTTGTTACAAGGCATCATTTACAGTTAGGTCCTTTGCTCCGTCCTATTTAAATTATTTATGGATATTTCTATTCAGTTAATCCTTTGTTTATGATCAATATTTTTTTAAATTTTGTTTGCCGAGGAAATATAATAATAACATTTATTAAATATTAAACAGTACTTAAGGAAATCTGTTTGCTTCCATAGTGTAATGGCCAGCACGCTCGGCTACCATTCTGGAGGTCCCGAGTTCGATTCCCAAGGGGGGTAAAATAAATGTAAGTGATTTTTTCACTGTCATATTTATTCAATATTACCCTGGACTGGTACCTGAAGCGGAGGGCTGATCACCTTTCCTTCATGTGTAAACGATCAACATAACTCTGCGTTTATATGACGCAGTGCCCTATGCACCATTGGGGTGCGGATAAGGGATTTATTTTTATTATTTATTACTGAAGAAAATGGATAAATATTTTTTAACGGCCAACAATACAAAGGAATCAAGAAAATGTTTAAAGTACCCTGATTTATTCTCACAAGGGCGTAATTCTGTAAAGAGTTAAGAGTACTGCAGAATAAATTGAAATACTTTTGACGCGGAATAGAATCACACTTTACCGTACACAAAAAAAGGAATAATAATTTGTAACTTATTTTTACTGAGATGTTAATATTTTTATATTATTAGAAGGCTTGGCAGACATAAAGAAGTTTATTCGTATCGATAAATTTTCTATTAGATTTCTGTGGCTTTTAACATAAAAAACCAAGAAGTGACTTTTTGTATGGTTTATGAGAAACGCTAGAAAATATCTCATAATATATCCATAATATTAATTTTGTTTATTTTAGCTTATAATTTGACCAGTCAATTTATTGACAACATTTTGAGTGTATTGAAACACATTTTGAGTGTGTAAAAACATTGCACGATCAGGTATGCCAAATACCTGAAAGTGATCAGGTTAGGAGTCGTAATAATCGGCGAGTATGTATGAGGAGATGCATGAACGTGGAAGAGGCGAAGAATATTTGCAAAGACAGAGTGTGGCGTTCTATTCTCTCTACCTACCCCTGCGAGGAAGCGGCGTGATTGTTAGTCAGTTAGTTAGTTGGAGTGTGTCCAAATACTTGATCACGAATCTGGATTATCTTCAATTAGGAGTTATTTTTTACGTTATTTTTAGACATCTCAACATAGATATTGTTCTAGTATTATTCTTCTTCATTTATGTTGCGATGTCAAAAATAATGTAAAAAAATAACTCCTACTTGGAGATAATCCACATTTGTGAACAAGTATTTGAACACACTGAATATGTTGTAAAAATAGTGTTGATATTATCGTACATACGGGACGTCTGCGGTCAAGCCTTATACGCAAAGGTGAACGAGTAGCTTAGTATGTGTTTTAGAATCAAGGATTAAGCAGAATCCTCAGCACTTAGGAAAAGTGTGTGAATTATTTGATATTGTCCAAGAGAGAAACCTTGTAACCCTTATAACAAGGGGGGAAGTAAGTTAATGCCTCCTGTTAGTCTTCCTGCATTCCTGTTCCCGGGATAAGAAGGTGTTGTAAAACACTTAAGCACTTTCGAAAGGTTAAGAATTTGTTGAGAGCATTAATAAAGTTCAAAAGGAAATTCAATATGTTTCTCCGTATAATATAACATATCGTAGTCATACAGGAGAAAGTGACCGATTGCATTTTTTACGAAAACGTGATCATTGGCTATTTGATATCTTACTAGCTTAATATTGCCCTGAAAAAAAATCCCTAATGATTTGAAACATGGATGTATAATATATTGACTTATTTAAAATGACTAACTGTACTGATGTTTATTTTCTTGCCAAGCAAAAGTGACTTAAATGGCCCTCCTGAAAATTTTACCTTTTGTTAGTTGGTCACTTTCTCCTGAACGACTACGATATGTGACACATAAAGGTTGATACTTTAATTAGATGAGCGTTAAAAGTTATTCTTAGTAAAACATAGAAACTCTTTTTATACTATTTATATGATTGTCCTTTAACAAAATCATAATTGGAGTGTCAAAGTCATCAAAAATATTAATTCAGTAATAGTGTCAAAGTATTATCAAAAATAATATTAATTATTTTGAATGTGTGTAATCTTTGTTCACAAATTAGGATTTTGCACTTAAAAGTTAGTTGTATTGACATCTCAGTAGATGAAAAATATGATTGGGCTTACGACCTGTCATTGGCTGGTTTAGGTAAAATCAGCTTAAATAGGAATTTATACAAGCCAACCTAAATTTGTGAACGATGATTTGGACAAACTCAAAATTTAGTGAATAAAACAACTGGTCGAATTTTAAGCTGAATAAAAATAGAAAGGATTTTTTTCAGGTGTCTCCTAGTATAAAAAAATAATTCGCAAAAAATTTAATATTTATTTTAGTCTGGGTCTCTGGATCTCTCAGTGCTTATTTGACTTTTACTTTAACCTTTGAAGACATAAGTAAAAACCTTTAAAAACATACATAAAAATATTTAAAAAAAAATATATTTACTTTAATTTCATTTTAGATCTAATTTCAAGTAATTTAATTTACTACACATTTGTCACAAACAAATAAGTCATTTTATTTTTATTTTTAAAACAAACCACAAATTGTTTATTCTATATACTTATGTAAATACATTAACCTAACAGCGTAATCAGAATGGAGTATTATATTAATGTAAATATTTATACATTAAAATTAATACCGATAGACTATAAAAAGAAATTCCCGTGAAAAATATAGAAACGAATAAGAAGTTTTAAGAAATTTTAAAAGAATAAAAGGAAATGCCGAAACCAGGGATCGAACCAGGGACCTTTAGATCTTCAGTCTAACGCTCTCCCAACTGAGCTATTTCGGCTAATGAAGAGCGTGCGAAAATGCTTTATTAGTTAATACTAACAAACGATGAAAAGTGTGACGTCATGAAAACATCTAATCTTGCCAACGTCATTCACCGATCGCTTTATAAGATAATTACATCACGTTACATTCAAATACACTCGTATTTCGTATCTGTAACAGGTGGAAACAATGCTTTGTTTTTTTTTTAATTAATTTTTTATAATAGATTTATTAAACGCAATTGCAGCTTCATCTGTTGAATCTAACAGCAACATGCGCAAAACTTTCCATGCGCAAAACGTTTCTTGACAGCTGCTATCACTTTGTATTTTAAATATTTTCCATTACACAACATATCAGAAATGTGTTCAATCTGTATTACTTATTTTCCATTTAACCTGATTGAGCCACATTTATCCGTGGCTTGCGACGGCTTGTGTGTATGTGCGTATGTGTGTATGCGTGTGTGCGCGCGCGCGTGTGTGTGTACATATAGACATACATACATACATACATAAATATATGTGTGTGTTACAAGATAATGAAAATCCAGATTTATTTTTAAATTAAACCCATAACAACTGGGGTCAAACATGTAAATATCATTTTCGTTCTCCATTTCCGTATCTTGAGAGACATTTACCTAATTTATGTTACAGATCAAGTTATATAGGGGACATCGGATGCAGGAAGTAGTATGAACACAGGATGTTGGTGCCGTTCTTGGGATTGTTTACGAGTTCCTTGAACTAAAAATCACCCTATTTTGAAAGTTTCCTTAGGAGGATAAAAGGGTACCTATTTTTTATAGTTTTGTGAACAATTTTAGATAAGTTTTTATTATAATCATGTAAATTTCAAAACAAAAATATATTAAGGTTACTAAAAACAAAAATAGTAAAGAAAATGGCATATTTTGTGGTTTACTAACCCGAAATAAGCCATTGAACTAAATATGCCATTTTATTTATTATTTTTGAAAACAGTTATTATGTATAATTTTTTTCCATTCGTGTTTCGCGTTATGGATCCTAGAAATTTCAATCAATTGTCACTTATTTTTGAGATGCTTCTTAATACATATGTAGGTTTTAACTTTTTAAAAATACGGAATAATTATTTTTCATTACTATTTTTAATTAATATTTACCTACTTTTATTACGATTTTTAACCCTTATAATATAATTTATATGTTGATTATCATCAACCAGTCAAAATTGGATACTAGTGTACTTTATATTTATTTTACTATTAAAAAAAACTATTAAAATTCTAAAAATGTTGTCGTAAAAAATACATGTGAAATCCATATGCATTATTCTTAAAATCGTTATATGCCTCTAATACAAAGCACTTCTTTGTATCGAAACAGTGATATTTTTATCGCTAATTATGTAAATATAAGATGAGCTTACGCTTCGATGCTAACATAAAATTATTACAGCAAAAAGGACAGATGGGTGTGGTGTTAAATTCTCTCTTACTACCCCTAAGGGAAACCAAATGATGGTAAGTTAGGTAATAAACTAGACAGATTTATTTTAATTAAAATGTAACTTTGTTTTAAAATCAATTTAAATATTTTATAATAACTTAATTATAATGTCTACCGGTTTTCAAGCTAACCGCATCTTTATCAAGACTGATTAATCAGTCTTAAATTAAGAAGCGGTTAGTTTTGAAACCAGTAGACATTACAATTAAGTTAAAATAAATATTTATAGTGATTTTAAAACAGAGTTATATTTTAAATATAAAATAGATTTTTTTTCTTGAATGTTTTTCGCAAAAATATAGATGATGTGGCACATTTTATAAATTTTATAAAATAAAATAACTTTTCATATGGTGTATGGAGTGCGTGGAAATTCTTGGCATCGTAAAGTAAGAGTTATTAACTATAACCTTATGAGTATTTCAATGTTTTGGAATTAGTACATAAACCCTGATGAAGAAAGGTTGTTGTTTGAAAAAGTGTACCAATGGTTAAAACAAAGTTGTTTTATTTTATAAAGTTTATAAAATGGAAAATGTCAAAGTTAGTGCTTCAAATATAAATTATTCAGAGGGGTAATTTTGTAAAAAATGAGGTTTTAAGTTTTGGCTCAAAGAGTTATTTGTAAGCATAAAATATAAATAAATGAGAGTTAGTATTCACCTGCCGAAGAAATGAGGTTTCCCCAAACTTGAGCCAGCTGATAAAACATGAAAAATACTCCAAAAAATCTTGTTACGAGCATGTCTGCTGCTGCACCGGTTTTTTCTGCATACGCTTCAGCCATCTAATGAAGAAAATATTCGTTTTACAAAAAGGAACACATAGGATTTTATGTTTAGTTTTGTATAATATATATTAGTGAGAAATATTACTGAGAAAAATAAATGTTAATATTATTCCGTTTGAGGATGCTCATTAAATATATTTGCACACATATAAAATATTATTTTATATTAAGGTACCTGTTTTTGTCCGTTGGAACATATAAAGCAATATTTACACATGTATCTACAATAACATACATACAAACTTTTTCCTGTAGAAAAAAGTAAAATCTAAGTACGGGGTAAGTAGTAAACCTATTCAAGGCATTGTGCGAGAATAGTAATACATGTATTTTATAAGTGTAAGTTACTTATTTTTTATCTTAGTTTGATATCTCTTAAGGTGGTAAACAGGGATGTGTAATGTCATCATTATTTTTTTTTTACATGGATGATTACATGACAGAACTGAAAGCTTTAAATATATGAATAAAAATAATCCTTTTGTATATTGACGATGTTGTTTTTCTTGCAAATAGTAAAGAAGACCTGCAGGCCCTTCTAGCTTAATTCATGGTTATTTCCTTATACTATTTTTATTCGATTACAGAAATAAATTATCTGTAAGATCAATTTCTGTGTATTTTAATATAAACATAGCTTTCGTTTCATAACATTAGTTTCGAAAACTACAGATGCTGTCCTTAATATGTGAAAATACAAACATTGATATTATATATTCCTGACAAATCGAATGAACTGTAGGTACAAACTTTGTTCTTGCTAACAATTTTGCTATCACAAATAGAAGAATAAGATATGTCAAATTATTTCGTATCAAAGTACAATGAGTGTTTACTAAATTATTGTTTGGTATTACATTCAGATATTTTAAAGTTAACTTTGGATCATGCGATTTTAGGATCAGGACTCTTGAGGCGCTGTTTAGAGCTGTCTAAGACAATGACAATTACAAGTGATAGCAGACGCCAGGGGGTCCTGACGTGAATCACACAGAAGATATAAGGAAGTAACCGTATTTTAATTTAAATAAATTAGACGTCTTTTTTAAGTAACAATGATGTAATTTATTACCATTAAAGTATTAGTTAATTCATCGTAAAAAAAATATATATACATCCATTTTTTTGTAATTGTACCATAAAACACTTTAAAATCATACACAAAACAATAATGAAGGTTGATTAGTTAATAAAAAAATAAACAGAACATAAGTTAAAAAATAACGGTTATATAAAAAACGTTTCGTAGCGAAAGTTTTCCAATAATTTTCATTGATTATACGCGATCATTGTAAAAGGTAGGTTTTAACGTTTTGTTGTTGCTAAAAAAAAGTAATTAAATACTTTTAAAGTTTGTAAAATTATAATAAAATGCTTTCAATTACCGCCCAAAAACACTTAACTATATTACCCATGTTATTATTTTATTTACGGAACTTGGGCGTTCATAGAAATTGTATACCAAGCTTTAATCAAAGTACCAAAGTGTGCGCTAACTACATTCATAAAAAGAAATAATTAAGCTGCCAACTTTCAGCGGGAAAATGTTACAGGAAAAAAGGTTTTAATATAAACGGCCAAACGAAAACATTAAAAATATCCTCAAATTGGCATCAAGGGAAAAATAAAAATAAAATTGTATTTGTACGAGTATACTTTTTTTAATGAAAAAAGACGATTTAAAAAAATATTATCTAATATATTCGTTTATTTTAGCTACTTTAACAGTGAGCTACAAAGTAAATAATGAATGAACAATGATTATTAAAAACAAAAAAAGTGATCGATTTGAATTCAAGACATTCCAAAAATAATGTTCGAGAAGTTGAAAATATGACATAAATATGAAATTTAGTGCAAATTTTGTTTTATTTTTGATCATTTTAATACGTGTGAAGGTTTGATTATGGTTACATAAAAAAACTGTATGAATTTTGTTTTGTTTTCTACTACTACTACTACATACCACACACAGACACACACACACTCACACATACAAAGTAAAATAATACGGCCATACAGTATTTTCTTACCTGAACTAACTCAAGTATGTATTTGACGTAAAAATTAAGTTTCATAAAGAGATTGTTAATTACGGTTCCAAAAACCTAGGTACATATTGTTTTTAGTAGCCGGGTTTCTCTAAGTATGTTCGCCAATACACCGCAATTAACTCATCTGAACGGTATTTTTCCAAAGTCTTAAAATAGAGTTCCATTAACCTAACATGCTTAAAAAGGGAGACTTTATCCACCTGAACCGCATTTCGGCAGTACTCACTTTCTAACGATTGATATATTTGTTTCATTTGAGTCGTCGTTTTTTTAATAAGGAAATATTCGAGATATGCAATCCTCATACTTTGACATTGATTTCCGTTCGTGAACGGGTCCCAGACGTGAAAGCGGGTTATAACTGTTTGATATTTTTTTATTAACATACAAAAATGCTCAAAGGAATGTTATACTCGTAACTCAGAGTTGGTATAAAAATCACATAATTAAATAAATGAAATTTGAACCAGCACAAAATGACGTAATGAATACTCAAATACACGTAATGAAAATAATGAAATGAAGTCTCATCTTCTTTATAATAGCTGTCGAGACATAAACAAAGAACACTTCAGAGGCTTGTTTGATTCATCAAGGTATACAGCACTGCGTCAGCTGTTCAAAATAAATTTGAAGAAAATAAATGTACGCAAATTCAACGTAAGGCAATCAGAGGGGACAAAATAAAAATGACAAGTGTCTACGAAGCGACAAAAAATGGGAAACTATATGTCGCCTACTTTCAAAACCCGCCAGATGCAATTTTTATAATTTTTTTTTAATAAATACTCCCCGATTGTGGGTTTTATTTTTTAAAATATTTATATACTCGAAAACCCTTAAATACTTAAAAACAGCGTTGTATTTCAAATTCCCCTATGGTCATGAAACTTGCTTTCTGACCCATATCGGCCAATCAGAGAGCGGGTATAGGTCAAAAATTAAGGTTACGTCAGGTTTGTGTTTCGTATTTTTTTTTAAATACTGAAATAAAGCTAAACAAATGGGTAAATTCTCTGTTTCATAATATTTTATCTATTTAACGAAAAATCTTTTAAACATGAATGTTACCCGAAGAATTTCACATTTTTTTGGTAAATCGACTTATGTGGATCTGGCGGATTTTGAAAGTAGGCGACACATATTAAATGAACGAATGAAAAACTGTGAATTTTATGTGCTAGCTGTCAAAAACACATTTGAAGTTAATAAGTGTAGAAAAATTTAAGGGAAGGCAAGCAAAGGGGCTACAATAGAAAAAAAAAAACGAAGCAAGACAAGATGAAAATGTTTGGAGAAATATGTGTTTGATGTTTTAAAACCATGGGTTTCATTTTTGAACAGTTTACTTTACAAACAAATAAAACGAGGTATTAAAAATTGTTTAAATTAGATATTTATTGTTTTTATGTTAATATCACCTCATTGACCACAGAGATCGCTTTAAGGTTTTTTTAAATATATCTCCAATTTATATCATTCATAAGCCAAATGGTCGCATTTAACGCACTCGGACAAGGAGATTAATGAATTTCCCATTATCATAATTCCAGGACTCCTTTTTACTAGGAAGTCCTTACCACTTAATGTTGAAGTGCTTATGGCATTTATTTGAAAAGCAACCCGAAATGAATGTCAAGGATATTTTCATCGCTCCTTAACTTCAGAAGCACTGGCTTAATTATGATCGCAGTAAGTCCTACAATACACCGTGAGGAAAACTTTAAAGGGAAAACTCAACTAAAAATTTTGTGGTAGAAGGGTCATTAAAAGGAAAAATATATGGCCTTTTACGTTATTTCTAATTAAAGGGGTCATTTCTAAGGAAGTGTAGCGTGTAGTGGTAAACAGTTAACGTCACAAACTACGTTTTACGGAATAAAAAAAACTATTTATATTTTAAATATCAATTTTTCTTTCCTTTGAGTGATAATTTTTATGTTATTTATTTTCGAAAATAAAATAAACTCACAAAATTTTGAGTGTGTCCAATTACTTATCCAACTACAGGAGTTATTTTCTTTTTTTCTGGCGTTTCTCATGTGTGTGATTATAATCCAGGATTCGGACCTCACATACTATAAAAGAGTTTCTGCTCTGTAATAAGCTTCATTTTATCTCACCAAAAGATGTCTCTAGTGATTCAAGAACAATGTTTCAAAATTGGTTAGCATATTTAGAACTTTCAAGAGTTTGAGTAGTGTGGTTGTTAATAATGGGTAGAATTGGTGAATGTTACACGTGTGTAAAGTGATCACTTTAACCAGCCTTTAGCGGTCGTCTGCCCCGTAAATGCCCAGACTTCCATATTCTTCTTCATATTCAATGAGATGTCAAAAAATAATATAAAATAAACTGTTTAAATGATGATACTCGTAATAAAAGTGAATTGCTCATTTATATTTTTTTTCAACCACAGAAAATTATTGTTTTGTAATTCCTCCGCTGTCTAAGAGACCAGACCATGGAAAAATCACCTATTCATGTGAAAAATCCTCTATCTCTGTAACAAGTGCCAAAATATTACTTTCATTCCTTGGAACACAAACTATTTATCATACCATCCCTTTCTTAGTTCCTCCATCTCTTTTTCCTCAAATCCTAAACTGATCTGGTTCCTTTTGTATTTTAAAAAAAAATTAACAGCTTTATAGAAAAACAGGATTGCCATATACTTAAAATATCATTTATATTCTAATCCTATAAATTTTTCTGTACAATCAAGATGAACCAACTATTTTGAAAATATTTTATAAGGTCAACCTTTTATTAGTTAAGTTTTTGGTCAGTAGGAAAGTATTGCTTAGTAAAATAGTAAGTTTTGGATAATTTATATATCGATATTTTCGTAAAATACTACCTCAGGGGCTCTTTGCTACGATAAAACATGGTATATTTTTTATTTTTGGGCAAGAAAATCAAATCAAAGGTTAACTTTATATTAAGCATAAAGACAGATTGCCTAGTCAATTTGTCGCATCGGGTCCATTAGGGTCGCATAGCTATCAAACACATTTATTGTACATTAAAAGTGATTATTTAAAAATACAAAATATTAAGAGCATTACTGATTTTCTATTTGTGAAAAAAACGATAAGGTATTGTATTTTTTAAGTACGTAATAATCAATCACACGAAACATACTCAATCAATTGAATGAACCATAATACTTACTCATGAAGATTAATTGCCGCGGACTCAATACTAAAATGTCATGACGCTCACTTTGCAAACAATGTAAAACCTAGTCCCGTTGGGAGATCAGGACTCGATTATTCAATAAAATATTTAACCTTTTGAATTAACGTAGGTATTTTCCAGTTTTACAATAATATTAAAGAAAATTATAATTTAATTTGCGAGTATATATGAAAATGTACCAGTGAATTCCACGCCAGTAATGTTGAAAGCTGAAACACTTCAAACGTTTCCAACTTTGACATTTCTCTCATCAAACTATATTATGAGGAACAAAGTTTACAGTAAATAAATACAATCTCAGACACAATACCTTTCAATATAGACATATTGGATACAAAGGTTATTATGTTAGATGCTGAACAATTAGATTTTAGTGGGATTAATTACAAACGAATGTCAACATATGTTTACCTCGATATAATTATCCATGCTCGGAAACATTACTTACGACAAGACAATAGAAACATAATTCAAAGATTAATCAGTATCATAAAATTGTTGGTAGGTTCAAATCTAAATTAAAATATTAATTATGGATGATTTTCATAGAACGATTTTTACAAATTACAATCTTAAGGAAATTTCGTTGTGATTGAAATATAAAAAAAATATCGAAATGATTTGGTAAGTATGTTATGACATGCAGTTAGTTTTTCCCACATATTTCAATGTATTTAATAAGGTCCTTTTTGTAAAGCGATACGTTGATTTTTTAAAAGAAATTAGTCGCAAAGCCTTTAAAGCTAAGGTACTTTTATCAATGTAAAATTACTTTTATTATGAACGTATCACTGAACAAAATTTGTGAAATAAAATAATGCAAGCAGGATAAAATGCATGAAAAAGCACGGTGAGAAATTACATTAAAAAAATTCAATGAGAAAAATAATATTTTTGTGGCTTTCATTTTGGTAGGATGAGCAATGTTAAAAAAAATGTGCAATTGGTAGGAATCGAACATTTATTTAATAATGTCACGGCGTAAATTTGATAACGAACATACAAACATATAAATAAAACACTGGTTTAAAACCACTTTTGAGATCATTAATGTAAGTTTCAAGTTTTCATCAACTACAAATATGGACATGGACGAGTGAAGATACAACATGCAAATTTGTTTGTAATTTCACCTGATGGTGAAAATATTTTTAGTTCTTGAAACTAGTCGAGCTTAAATTAAGTTTCTAAAAACTAAGCTTGAACAAGTGTTTTTATGTTTTAATATTCACGTTATTCCATAAAGTTTATTTCAAAGCAATAAATAATTGATTATGAAATAGTCTTTAACCACAAATTGAGTTAAAATCATTGACAAAATTAAAATAAATAACATTTTTATAACAGAAAAACCTTTCATTTTTGCGAAATCGAAATAATTACTTCATTATATTTCCATTGTGATTAGATACTATTTTATTGAATTTTACTTTTCTATTGTGTTAAAATTTATGAAGTGGATAAATTTAAATGAAGGTAATTCTCATTTTACCAATGGTTCAAGGATGAATTATTCAGTTGTGATTTTGAATAAACCCAGTTACTCTTATCTTGTCTTATTACCGAACAGTATTGTGGATAAAGAATAAATGGACTATACAGATTTCAATAGAAAAGGGTCGTCTCTCAAGAATCGAAGGGAAATGGAATTATTCAATGGAAATATCCGAGCAAAAACTCTCCAAGTTGTGAAATGGAAGCTTATTGTGTGTAGTACAATGTAAGTATGAGTTGTTGAAAAAAACACCTTTTTGTAATTGTATGAACTCGAAGAATAATTCTAAGGATTGATTTTTCGAATTATATTTGACACATCCTTTTTTGATAAAGTAATCTAAATGGAAGACGTATTCACATGGAACCAGAAAAAATGTTTTTAAAATATGAAAATTTACATCTCAACATGGATGAAGAAGAATATGCTAGAATATCACTTTTCACACGTGCAACATTCACCATTCTACCCATGATTGACAACCACACTACTAAAATTCTTGTAATTCCAGCATACATCATTAATCTCATGACTAGCGCTATATATGTTTGGATTGAGAAAGCTTTTATTAAGCAGAGACTCTTTTATTTGGATGTATACAAGAACATTTAACTTATAATATTTTGACCAGATTATTTTATTCACGTGAATAAAATATAAAAGTATGTCTCAAACAATTTAAGTAGAGAGAATTAGTGAATATCATAATAGTATTAAGATACAATAGGGAAAAAAATCGTTACAAAAAGAAAAATTACATTTAAAATATAAAAAAATAAGTATAATACATTTATTTTATTTATTGTTTCGGCATTCACTTTGTGAGTGTTTACATTTAGACCTGAAGATGGAAGCATAGCTTCCGAAACTAGTCGTCATAGTAAAATAAACTCAAGTGGTAAAAACACAATAGTTTTTCTTTTACAATTTCTATACATCTGTGTTAAAGAAACGGTGATGTACGTGATAGGCGATTATCTAAACCGTAAATCAGACTATATTGAACATAATGGAAATATCGCTAGCGAGGCCCACAATGTTAGGTTTTAACTAGATAAACTTATGTATCATTTTAACGACCCTTATGCTGTATAAAATTGTATTTTACATCCGTTTGAAGCAAGCTTAAATACTTCTCAATAATTTGGTATCCTTACTATGATACTTACAAGTAGAATGTCAAAAGCTCCCAAAATATTTTCTCTAATAACGCGAGGATCTATTTTCTAAAAGAGTTCAATGAAAAGAGAGGTTTCAAAATTTAATGGGTAATGAGTATATTGACAGCTCTGTTCTATGGTCGGTTTAATTTCAACGCACCTATGGGAAGCTTTTACCTCACTGAATTTTTTTATCAATAATACAAGTTTACAGCATGAATTTATCGAAAAAAATCATCGTAAAAATGAATATTTTACCCTTATTAATATGTGAAATGTTTCATCAATTTATGCCACAGTCATTATGCAGTCATATCTACGCATGGAAAACATATGAACCTTTTGATATGTAAATACTACTCTAAAATATAATTTATTGTAACACGTATATTGATGCTTTTCATATCGGTGTTTGATATTGATATCAAATTCATCAAAACACGTATCATAATACTTTTTATGAATAGTGGTTTTTACTAAGTATGAGTTACTATATTTAAAATAATCTAGAATGTTAAATTGGTACTGATATATTAAATCCTTATTCATATTAATATACAAATACTCTACTAGCTCACCGACTTTTTTTTATTGAATCGTCATTCAAAACCCAAGGTGAATGAGTTTTGAGAACACAGAAACTGCTGATTTCATTTTGTTTCTTTCTTCTCATGGAAAAGTATAACCTTTGAACAAATATCCCACGTCCAATTAAACATAAATTCATGTCATATTTTAATACATCACACCGGAAATTTTCTGCTAGAGAACGGTGTTAAATTCAGCTGCATTCAAATACATTTTAAATCACCCTTAAGGTAAAATACAAAAAAAATTTAATAAATAAATAAAAACAAATTTGCATACTTATATGTATTTTTTTTAGATTTTCGTCATGCGCAGTAATGTTTGAAAATAAAATCCTTTATGGAGATGCCTTCACCATTTGCCTTTCAAGATAAACATAATATTTTCAACAACATACACACTTTCTCTTCCCTTTCTGTGTTTGATGTTCACTTGAATTCACATTCACATATACGTAATCCCTCAAAGAAAACGCCTAGTGATTGCAAAAAAGAAAAACATTATGTAGATAAATGTAAACTTACGAATGTGCTGCCGGCATACGAATAAATCTACATACGAAAATATTCCACCGAGAATATTTTGCAATTTCAAGATATAATACATGTTTTGTTTGCGATAAATTGTAAGACATTTAAATTGCCGTATATACTTGTTTTTTTCAAAGTTAAAATCGTTTTCATTTTAAATACAAGATTTGAGCCATGGAATTACGCGAATGCTTTCAAGATTATTTTTCTCCGAATCTTCATCCTTTAATAAGATAATAAAAAAAAGTGTAAAAACAAGATATTTTCCATAGACACAAAATACAAATTTCAAAACACTGTTAGTGCACATAGCGTTCTCGTTTGGGTCTTAGGTAGAAATATATTAAAAGTGCAAATTCGTTCTCATGAAATTAAAAATAATTTTACGTCACATTGTTTCACAACATTTTTTTTCTTATTTCACACTAACATTGGATCTTAAAAACTAAACACTTGTTTCTTTTCCTTTTCCTCTCATATTTCTGACGTCATTACTGTAACAAAATTACTAAAAATAACTCATATTTGCTAAATTAGTCCAATATAAAGTCTGGAATTTAAATTCAACTTAAGTTATAATAATAAAAGTTGTAACAAAGTTGTAAGTATAAATAAATAAGTAAAATAAAACTAACTAACTAACTAACTAACCATCACGCCGCTTCCCCGCAGGGGTAGGCAGAGAGGATAGAACGCCACACCACTCTGTCTTTGCAAACATTATTCGCCTCTTCCACGTTCATGCATCTCCTCATACATACCCGCCGATTGTTACGACTCCTAACCTGACCACTTTCAAGTATTTGGCATACCTGATCGTGCCATGTTTTTCTCGGTCTTCCTCTGCTCTTTTTTCCACGTACATTCGCCTCATAAATTTGTTTTACCGTTTTTTCCTCACTCATTCGTTCTACATGTCCAAACCATCTCAACACACCTTTCTTAATTTTATCGATAATGCTTATCTCAGCTCTGCATTCCTTCCTCATTTCACTATTCGCACATCTATCATACATCGTTTTGTCGCACATTCTTCTGAGAGATCGCATTTCGACTGCATTCAGTTTACTTTCATCCTTCTTTAAAAATAAAACTAGTAAATGAAACTTATAATAATTTCAAATGAAACCAATGATGATGAGAATTTTATAAAGCATCTCAACATAGATGAATTCATCATTGTTAAGATGTCAAAATGTAAAAATAGCTCCACAAAGTAGAAACCCAGATATGTGAACAAGAATTTGGATACACCCAAAAGGTTGTAACTTAAATAATCGGTCAAATTGAAAAAATCATAAAAAATGAGAATTAGGTTTTCAGGCGTCTCCTTGTATGTAAAATGATTCGGTAAGAACATCGCATACATTTATAATAATTTATTTGTTTTTTTTTTTTTACATTGGTAATTTTACGGTTTTTAAATGTATGGACATATAAAATTAAATGTTTATATCGCTCATTCCTTTCAACAACGTCATATATCAAAAATCGAAAATTTTCAGTTGTCCATTTTTTCGGAAAGCCCAGAAAATGTACTATATCCCAGCAAAAGTAACATATTTTCAACTAAATATTTACCCGCTACAGGGCAGAAAGTGTTGTTTTTTTTTTTTGGCAATTGTAAGAAAAGATATTGTTTAATATATTTTTTTAAATAAACTTGATATTTTTAACATGGAGAAAAAACCCTTCAAATTTAAGCTAAAAAGATCTTTTGTACAGTAAAAAGTTCAATAAGCGGCTTAATATTTATTTTTAACGAATTGTATTATATTTTTAAACTTAAAAAACTTTCTCCTGAAAAATCAAGTTTTTTTATTTATGACGTTCTTAAAAGGAGTGAGCGATACGTACATTTAATTTAATATGTCCATACATTTAAAAACCTTTTTATGAAATGCTAGAAGAAAATAAGATGCATTCAAAATGAGAGAGCAAGAATAGGAATCCTCATTAAAATGCATTGAAAACTGAATGAACAATAATTGACTAGAGATAGGATTCATTCTTAAACATAACATGCCCCGGAAATGTCAAAGAGAAATGATCGCCGGAAGATAAGAAAGCGGAAGTTCTTGACAGAGTGTATAAGTGCATATTGAATATTATTCGTCGATAAAAATGTTTGGAAATAAAACTCAACAAACCCATTATTATTAGCTATTTGCTTATGACGTGTTTTATGTGGAAATACAAGATGTAATTATTCAATGTTTTAATAATATTGCAAGGTACAAGTGTTTTTTGGAATAATTCATGCCAATCTAGAAAAAACAGAAAGAAGTGGAAAATACCATGTTACGAAAAATATTACATTCTTCATGTATACTAAAATGATTAAAAATACTAAAATGTGCATAAAGTGATCAATTAAGCCAACTTAGTGCTAGGTCGTTAACCTTAGGACGATGATATTATATATATGTATATACATATATTGCATTGCATTGCAAGTTGAAACTATGATATTTCATATTCTTCTTCATTTTTGTTGAGATGTTTATACAAAAAAAAACTATTCAATGAATCATCTCAGATTTGTGAACGAGCACTAAAAATATTGGAAGTCCGGTAAATTTCAAAGATGTTTAAAATTCCCTTCCCATAAATTGCCATTCATCTTTAAAATATATATATTAAATCTATACACATTTTAAAGGCGTAAAGCAATATTAACGTAGTTATTTTAATAAGTATTTTTTTTAAATTACGAGTAAAATGTAACTTTGTTTAAAAATCACTATAAATATTTTATTATTAATAAATTATAATATCTACCGGTTAGCTTCGAAACTGGTAGACATTATAATTAAGTTTTAATAAAATATTGATAAAGATTATAAAACAATGTAACATTTTAATTATAAAATGTAAAATCACAAATTTAATGCTTTCAATATAAATTATATAGTATTTTTTAAATTACTTTTTAGTCTATTTAACACAAATGACCTCGACATAAAGAGATTTCATCCTACGTAACAGAAGAAAAAAAATAGAGAAATACTAGTAAAAAGAACGAATTGAGTGGGTGCAAAGTTTGAGTATAATTCTGAAAAAAGAAGAAAAGTTTTGTTGTTTATTTATTATCAAAGTTATTTTTTTTTGACAGAAATAAAATATAAAATATTGCTTCGCATTTTTTATACCTCCTGTTATCGAGAGAAGATCGTAGTTTTGATCATGAGTGAACGAAAATGCTGACATTATATAAAAAAATACTATTTTTCGCACATTACCGATCGTTTTTTGTGCAAGAAATTTTTATGCTTGTGTATTTTTCATATCTCACTGTAGTTAACGAACCCTGTGGATGACGTACTACGTATTGTATTTACGTTTTAGCCAAGTTACGCGTACCATTTGCTTTTTCCACATGCGGAACTAATTTACCTTTGGGAATGATGATTGGACTGCTGAACAACCTTCTTTGGAATGTTCAACCTTCCTTTTACAATCTAGATATTTGAAAGCTTTATCTCGCCCGTCACTTTTCCTGGGTTGAAACCGTTTTTACAATCCTCAACATATAAATTATAAAGCTCTAATATAGCAATGTATATATATATATATATATATATATATATATATATATGTGTATTTATATATAATATATACTCACACGCATAAATAAATATATTCACAAATGTCATATATCGCTCACTCCTTCTAAGAACGTCAAAAATCAAAAATCGTCAATTTTCAGTTGTGTACTATATCCCAGCAAAAGAGGCATCTTTTTAACTTAATATTTACCCGCTACAGGGCAAAAAATGTTGTTTTTGCATTTTGAAGAAAAGGTATTATTTAATTATTTTTTTAAATAAACTAAACATTTTTCAAATGGAGAAAAAACCTTCAGGTTTTACCTAAGAAAATCTGTTGCACAGTAGAAAGTTCAATAAGTGGCTTGATATTTATTTTTAATACATTGTTTTATATTTTTAAACATAAAAAACGTTCTCTTGAAAAATCAAGTTTTTGACTAATGACGTTCTTGAAAGGAGTGAGCGATATATCAAAATCTTTAAATTGCGTAACTAATTTGAAAAATGAATTTAAATTATGAAGTGTGTCAATAACAATAAAATACTCAAATGAAGTATATAATGTGAGTACTTAAATAAACTTGCAGAAAATAAAACTGTCATTGATTACTTTAATGCGTCTCTTTCAAATTTTTCTTATCTTGTACATTTTCATCAAAGTGACGACGGCAACGATATAAGGGGTGAAATGGCATAAAAAACAGTTCATTGAAACACTTGGCGCCGAAATAGCCTCTGACGAAAAATATTCTCGCTTCGAGATTCGTGATTCGAGACTAAAGAACTCTTTTTATGAAAAATAATGAAACAGTTTTTTTGGCTCGAATCGCTTTCCATTTACATATAATTCATATGTTACTAATAAAATCGTTAGTTCCATTTAGAAAGAATTTATGTTTTGCAATAACATTGTAAGTGTATTTAAAAAAAAACACTATTTTACACATCTTCCAAAGACAATGCTTGTTGAGTTCGTATTAAGAATGCGACAGTATGATTTTCAAAAAACCATCAAATCCGTTTTCATTTAAAACACAATATGTATAATATAATAACAACAATACTTCTCGGAAATAGAGTAATTCAACAGTTGGATCAATTCTGTTATCTGGGTAGCACGCTAACATATAACAATAAATGTACCCTAGACATAAAAAAGAGGAAAACGCTAGCCAAGCAAACTTTTATGAAAAAGTACAGCCTCCTATCAAACAAACATTTTAAAATTGAAGTAAGAAAAGGATTCATAAAGGCTTTTGTTTGGAGTGTTTTGTTGTATGGGTGTGAAACCTGGACCATCCGAAAGTACGAAAAAGACCGGCTTGAAGCATTTGAGATGTGGGTTTGGAGGAAGATGACCAAAACATCATGGGTCGTAAGGAAGTCCAACGAAAAGGTGTTGCAGGACGTAAAAGAAAGAAGAGAGCTTATAAATCATATTTTGAAGAGGAAGGCCAAGCTAATAGGGCACTCAATTAGACATAGCACCTTTCTTAGCAACATCTTCGAAGGAAGAATCTTGGGAAAACGAACAAGAGGCCGCCCAAGAACTTCATACTTCCAGGATTTGAAGCGGCTCATGGACGTCTCCTCCTATTCGCAGCTCAAGAGGATGGCGACTGACAGAGACAAGTGGCTGACACAACAAGGCGCTGCCTTTAGAAGATGATGATGATGTATAGTATATATTTTATTCTAAACGAATAAAAACTATTCTATTACTTTTAAATAAAATTACTACTGTTGTATTACTGTCATACCAACATATTGTGTTTTCAAACATATTGTAAAAATGGTTCAGCATGAATAGGATTCTTACATTATCACAAATGATACTTAAGATTATAATTGATTTAATCACGGTCATAAATCCTCATCAGTTATAAAAATATAAATTGGTTCAAAATCTCTCATCTCCTTAATTTATTCACCGATTGGTTTGAAAATTGAGCACGTTGCTTTTGCATTTAAAATGCAAGAATTTTTACCTGTATCGGAAAATATTTTTTTACTGCAATGACAGCGCCATCTGTTGAGTGTATCAGAAAAACACACAAAGCACACCCGAAAATAAACATTGCTAATGGTTAAAAGCGTAGTTCTTGACAGCTGCTGTTACTATTTTCAATATTTTGGATTGCATTGTTGTTTCATAGATTTTCAATCTCTCATTGCTTCACAAGAATTGTACAATTCAATTTATAAGAAATATGCCTTTTTTTTTCTTCATATAACCAGACTAAAAAATAATAAATCGAACTGAACCATAGCAGAAATACTAAAGCAATAAAACTGAAAAAAATCCACATAACAAAGGTATAACCTTTACTGTTACTTTAATATGAAACCAGATTAATATATTATGTCTACTAAAATCAGAAACATAAAGTTAAATATGAAATTAAAATAAAAAATACATAAATGAAAATAAATGTGAGATCATAAGTATGAAATTAAATGATATCTCGTATTTTTTTAAGTCACCTCAAGGTTATTACTAGAAAGTTGAGATTGGTTGGGGTGATAATTAATTTTTTGGTTTGTAATAATTTTTTATATCTTTTGCTTTCATCATTTCTCATATTGACATAATAATATACAGTTGCTTCAATAAAAAAGTAATGATTTAAATATCAAATCAAATTTACAAATTTTAACGAGTTTTATGAAAAAGCTATCAAAAGGATTGCGAAATAACATTATTTAAAACTTTTCCCAAAAATCTTTTCAAAAATAAAAAACGAGTATTCACTTTGCAATTGCTCGTTTTAAAACTGTATTATGAGGAAAATTGAGTTTTCCGAAAGGCTAAATTTCGTGATACGGGGAATTCTGGAATTATCACATCAGCAATGTATGATGGTCACAAAAATGAACTTTTCAAAAAATATATATATAACATTATTACGAAATTTCTTTAACAATTATAATATAATAAAAAAATTCAACAAGTTTTTTTTGCAGTATTATTTTTCATCTTTTTTCATTTCATGTCTATTATTTTATATTTTTGTTTAGTTTTGGGAGAAAAAGGACAATTTTTAAATAAAGATACTAGTTTTAAAGTATTAAATCTGGATTCTCAATTAAGGGATTATTGAACATTACTAGTAGTTAATTGTAAATAACATATGAAAATGAGAATCGACTTCCTTTCCCCCTTCTTAATTGTTTTTACCTACCATTCTTCTACCGTAGATATTATCCAAAAAAACGCATTCGTGTCCATATTAATAAAATAAAATGAAATAATAAAACTTAAGTCACATTTTTTTTTCAAAATGCATTTTCTATTTAAAAACATTTTTCACTTTGTATGGTAATATGCAACTCTCCTTAAAATTCATCGTTCACTTTGTGTAAAACTGACAAATAGTGTGTAATACCACTTTTTAAAAGGCATTACACAAAGTAAGCGATGAATGATAAGGAGAGAATTATATTTTTACCATGCTTTAATTAAAAGGCATTTTGTTTTAAATATACAAAATTAAAAAGTAAATTTGACAAGAAAAATGGTTAAGTGTCACGAAATATTATTTTAATATTAAATTAATACTTAATGACACATTAAATTATGTTACATACAACGAAACAAATTACATATGAGCGTCAATTATTCACTCATATCACAATGGGGTAAGGGTAAGCAGAGGCAGGACCGCTATTCATCCCCGTCACGCCACCCTTTCGGTATATTTATGCATTTTCTGATAAAGGTTATTCAGACGTTTATGTGCTGTACGTGCTATGAAATAAAATTGATGCCAATGTTACAATTTAAGAGATATTACGATGCACCCCTTTTGTATTTCTTGTGTGAATTTGCGAAATACTTTGACTAGTTTTATTATTAATCAAGTTAAATGTAAGTTTTGTCTACCTCCAAAGTGTAGTGTAAGCACGTTTGGCTACCGTACAGAAGATTCTGGGTTCGGTTAAAATAAATATAAGTGATTTTCACTCCAACATTTATTTTATATCACCTTCTCATAAATAAGTTTAAATATTCTTTCTTCAAACATTTGTTTTATGTGCCCAAACCATCTCAACACATTTTTTTTTAATTTTATTGACAGTGCTCATCTCATCCTTGCATTCTTACTTTATATCACCATTCAAACCTCGATCATACAAAGTTCTGAGCACGTTTGTCTGAGAGATCGCATTTTGTATTTTCTGTCAAATTCATGCTTCCATACATAGGGGTTAAACCAGGACTCCACGCTGTACCTCCAAATACTTTTTTCAAAACATGTGTGTCCTCAATTACGTTTATGTACGCGAGTGTTTTTGCCTAAAATTTTTACTCATCAAATTATAGTAACATTTATTATAAAGAGCAAATCCACTCACAAGTAAACTTCTAATAAAGTTGAATCCTAAGTAGAGCCATGATAAGCGCTGTTGCATAAGCCATTGGGTATTTCACAAAAAAGACTTACCACTGTCAGATATGTGCATTTAGCACACCAGAGCGGTCCGCCTCCAAAGCCTACCAGGAGTCCAGCAGGTATGAGGGTGTGTGCAGCAGGGTAGAATTGAGCCCCTATGAAAGGCATGTAAGCAATGAAGGAGAGCGCTATTGTCCACTTGCAACCAAGCCATCTGAAAAGTATGTAAATATCTTATCATAACACTCTCCTTGTCATTCATCCTTCACTTTGTGTAATACCACTTTAAAAAACACTATTTCTTGACTATCGGTTTCGATCGAGTGTTCTATTACCACACCAAAAAGTTAACAATGCTTTTATTATACAAAATATATTATATATACTCTTTTTTAACTCTATAACAAAAAAAGGATTAAAGAATTGAGCTCATTTTTTTAAAGCAAAGACTACAAATCAGTTTATTCAAAACGGCATTAAAAAAGATAAAACAACTGTGGTAAGCTTGGTTCATTTTAGTCAGAATTGATAACGGTATAAAATATTTGCTTTTATTTTATGTTTTGAATATTGAAAGCATTAACTTTGTGGATCATATTGATATATTATTTCAGACCAATCATCGCGTATATTATAAACTGGATAAATTATGTAATATTATTTTTTACAAGGATTTTTTTGAAATATTTAGATAATAAACTTATTTGAGGAAAAGAAGGTACTTTAATCACCGTAACCGCGTACGCTACGTTGGCGTTCTATTTTAGTCATGCGTTATCAACTGCGTACGCCTCGTCGGCGTTCTATTTTAGACATGCGTTATCAACCGCGTACGACACGTTGGTATCCAATTGTAGACATACGTTATCAACCGCGGACGCCACGTTGGCATCCTATTTTAGCCATGCGTTATCAACCGCGTATGCCACGTCAGTGTTCTATTTTAGACATGCGTTATCAACCGCACACGCCACGTTGGCATCCTATTTTAGACACACGTTACGTTCTCGGTTTTATGCAACTTTGAGTTTTAAAGATTCAAAATTTAAATACTCGATGTATATACAAATATGTATTTCTATTGTTCGATAGAATGAATAACAAAATAATGTATGCTAACACTGTCCTTATCATTAATAAAAAAAATATTCCCAGTGTGATTCATTTGTCTTCTTTCTCTCTTTCAAATTTTATTTTAGTATAAATATCACACCGTTACAACTTAATTTTAATCTCAATTTGACCTTATGATGGAATAATTATTCCGAAACCGGTAGTAACAAAGTAGTGTTTTTAAAAATGGTATTTCACAAATTGAACGAAAAATGAAAAGGAGAGTGTTATATTACCATGCCACAAAGTAAAAAAAAAAAAATTAATAAATAAAGTACAATGTATGCTTTTTAATTCTTAAAATAGTATGTTAATATCACTCCCTTCTCAGGGTGGAATGAATTTTGTCGCCGAGTCACAAATGGATTTCGGTATTAAGACTTAATCCCAAACAATAACATGCCTAGTAGCTTGAAAAACATCTTATTTCGTATGGTCAGAGTGTTTTCTCTGTGGGAAGGAAATTGGGACGTAGTATTATTTCCCGATTCCCACTTTGGGAATATCAATATTTGTATTTATTCTCCCGAATACAAAGTATCCGAGAGGAAGGCGCAAAAGACGTGCACTAATCCCTTTGTTATCAGAAAGATCTAGAATCCTTTAACCTTCTCTGTACTATCCTTTCCCGGGTTCCGATGTTCTGAAATCCTCTTCCTGAAAAAAATCACAAACGGAAGTAAAAAGCTTTTACAAAAGCGTGAACAGATGTTTTTTATTTTAGTTTTACATATAAATACAATTTCTCGTTCGATGTACAAACGGTACTTTTGCATTTCGTTCCATTCCACTTGGTAAGTATTCTACTCGTACGTTCTAGCAGTGACATTTTGAATATGCTTGAAACATTACTATCAATCCTTGGCACTCGACTTTCCATCATATTACTCTTCCTTGGCTCCTTTACTTATCCTCCTCAATTAATTACCTATCTGACTTCCTGATGTTGCTTTTCTTAGTTTAAAAAACGTAACGTCATCAAAAAATATAAAAAACCTTATTTCTCCTTAATATATTATAACTTACATAAAAAAATCTTTATTTAAATTACTAGCTTGTATAGTTTGTTTCATAAATTGCTACATTATTTTTAATTTTGGTATGAAACATTTATATCATTTATTTGATCTTACTTCTAAGGCTTCTCTCAATTCAGATTTAAATTTATTTTATCTTAAGCAATATATATTTATTACATTTTACGTAATTAAGTTGTAAAATAAAAATGAAGGTTCATGAATGAAACTAAAAAAAAAAATTCTACGCGTATGGTTTTTATCCATATGTAATAAAAATGTTAACCAGAATAAATGTACCTATATAATATGATCCATTTGGTGTTACTGAAGTTAATGAGGATAAAATAAATTATAAATTGGGAGCTTTTAATGTTGACATCGTCTTAAGTTCTGCATTAAGTTGGTATAATTATAAGTAAGTAATGAAGTAATCTTGTATAATTTTTCCACTTTATCTGTAGATTTTAAAGCTGATTTTATTGTATGAAAGTTATTCCATTTCATTCAATAACGTAGTCTTGTAATAACGGAAAGTTATTATTATTCAGGGAGTTCGTTTGGAGCTAATCGGGGGAAAGAATTTCATATGTAAACAGTGGAATCTTAAATGACCGGAAAGCTCGGTGTCTTATTTGTCGAAATGGAAATTCTCGCGTGGTTATGGTGCCATTTGGAGACACGAGGGAAATATAGTTCTATTTAGTTCGTCTTTTCATCTTTTGTCCGGCCCTGCCTTCCATACAATCGAGGAGAGTCTATGCAAACTTAGATTTATCCATTATCTAGAAATCAAACTTCTCCTTTATGATATTTGGTATCGAAAGTTGGCTACAACTTAAAAAAAATTCTCGTTCGAAATATTTACGTCGAGTACTATCAAGCAGCTTCCGAATCATTAATTGTCAAGTGTTTTTTTACATCTTCCATTTATTTTCACCTAAATGAGGAGTTGATCGATTTTGTGTATCACAATTTTTTAACCTAATCCGCACATTATGTGGAGCATATGGAGTCCACAAACTGTCTCCCAGCTTTTTTGTTGCCTGCCAGCTCCGTTGCATCCTCCCGAAGTACTGACGAGAGCTGCCGTCGAATTGTCAGCAGTGGTCGTCCCGGGTGGCGCGAACCTGATGCCTTGTAAAAGAGTCTTGATTAAGGCTTTCGGGAGGCATGCAGAGTACATGGCCAAGCCAACTGCAACAAGTCTGGCCTTTTCTTGACGACAGGTGTGACAAAGATTTGCTGCGTCCTACGCCTTATCTCTTTTTTCTTTACAAAGTCAAACCATCGCACGCCTAAAATTTTTCACAATTAATAAAGAATCACAATAGACCGATATTCCGAAATGTTTTTGAATCTGATTTCCTACCCATCCAAGGAAATAAGTATGTAGTTTTGCATTTAAAAAATATATTCATCACTTTTTTGCCTGTATAGAATTATCCAATAAATTTGAGGCATTTGAAATGTGTTTCTATAGAATTTGTCTGGTAGTAGTCCCGTGGTTAGAGTCGCGGACTCTTGAGTCCGCGTTTCTGGACAGGAACCCACTCTAACACAATTTGATACCTATTTTTAAAAATGAGCCGCTTATGCTCACAGATATAATTTGAAATTGAAGTATTTTTTCAAATAATAAAAACACTGTTTAATTAATTTCAAAATCCTCTGAGTGAAGAGAATTAAACATGTTAATATTTTTAAGCGTATGGCAAAATAATGAGTGCATTGTAAAAAATGTAATAAGACTGAAAAAAAATGTGACCTTTATCTACACATTATGGTACATGGGGTTCAACATTGGATTGATACGTTGTGATCTTAGTTGTTGCCTGTACATCTTAAAACTGCCCTCCAAAGATCAGAAGTGAAGGACGTATAATGGAAAACAGATAATTTTATTTTTTATTTTATTGGAAGGAAAAACAACAGTTACAATAAATGATATATAAGAATACAAAAAATAAAATCATAAGTACCAATGAATGCAAAAACCATCTCAAGGCGAAAGACAAATATGTTTCATAAGTAAGAAAATTCAAAGGGGAGCAGAAGGAGATAGGTACTAGTATGGAAAGGGCACTTTGCGTTTATTACAAACCCGTTAAAATTGAAGCAGCATTCTGGTTTGTAGTTTTAAGTTCCGTTTGTGGACAATTCAAAGTTTGAATTTCGTACTCCCAATTCTATCTTCCAGACGCCAGTCGACGCTTTAAGACAAGGGTGGCCAACCCGCCGCCCGCGGGCTGCATGCGGCCCGCAGCGCCCTTACGTGCGGCCAACGGTCATGTATGACGATTTAAAAAAAAGTACTTCAGAATTTATAAACTAAACCCTGAAGAGGGCAACAGGTTGTTGCCAAAACTAGTTGGTTAGTAAAAATGTGAGTGGATCAAAACACAAATTATTTTTATATCTCGAAATAATATATCAATATGATCCACAAAGTTAATGCTTTCAATATTCAAAACACATATATAAGTTATTTAAACCAATAAAGTTTCTGTAATTATATAAAATACATATTTTCTGGTGATTCATATTTCCCGTGCACAACTTAGGCCTCATTGCGTTGGAGAACTCGCAATCTGCTTGCAGCGAAATGAATTTAGAAAAATTAAGTTCCCGGAAAGAAACTCAAATCTCGCACCGAGCGGCCATTGATAAATTGTTTTAATCTAAAATAAAATTGGTAGAATACTTTGATTTATCTGTCCGTATTAATAATTTCGATTGTTAAATTTCATACAAAAGTTTATTACTATACATACAAATACATTTTTTGTTCTTTCAATGTATGTTTTCTTCTCACATCTGTTTGTAGTAAAGTTTTTTCTTACAATTACTTTGATAGTACTTGCTGATACCTCTGCATTAAAATTATTTAAAATACTTCAAATACTACAAAAAATCAATAAGTATGAAATTTGTTGTCATATTTTTTTTTATTTGTATGCAGCCCTCAGGAAAATTTTACGTCATCGTTGCGGCCCGGGGTGCAATTTGGGATGGCCAAGCCTGCTTTAAGACGTATTCAGCGAACATTCTCAATAGCGGTAATGCGATATGCATTTTAATAAAAGAGAGTATAAATACGTAAGACAAACAATTATCCTGAGATACTGTAGTACTCGCTCAAGTATTGTAAACATGTATGTATGCAGTAACGATACATTTATCGTTTTATTAGCAGTGCTTAAGGAAATTTATTAATATTCTGGACGCATTTCTTGTATTCACAAACAGATTTCTCGGTAATAACGTATATAGGTCCTCGACTGTGAAATATTTAATATTTTAGTAGTGTTGTAACAAGAAAACAATATAAATATTTTATTTATTCCACTTAAAATACCAAAAAACTGTGTAATGTTTAAAATATTTATTTATGCTGCTTCTGTAAAAGTAGCGTTGAGATGAATAATGGACACTTAGTTGAGTGACAGAAATTTATAAGTCTGATTTTTACATTTAAATCGTCAAAAAAAGCTTAACTGGCAGTACAAAATGCAGTCCTAGTGAAACATATCGTTGGCAAAAGAACGGTGTCAAATCACTTAATGGTGGCAAATGCGTTCTCTCAGACGAATGTGCGGCAAAACGATGTATGATAGATGTTCGATTGGTAATGTAAGGGAAAAATGCGAGGCTAAGAGATAATCACTATCGATAAAATTAAGAAAGGTGTATTTAAATGGTTTAGGCGTGGGAATCGAATGATTGAATAAAGAATAGTAAAACAAATTTATGAGGTGAATGTGGAAGTAAAAGAAGAAAGAGGAAAACTTGGCGAGATCCAGTATTTAAATTACTTGAAATTTGTCAAGTCAGGAGTTGGAATAATCTTCGGGAATGTATGAGGAGATGCATGAATGTAGAAGAGGCGAAGATTGTTTGCAAAGACTGTTTAGTGTGGCGTTCTATTCTTTCTCATAGGGAGTCAGTATTTTTAGAATCGTTTAATTTTTGGATACAATCCGCTATTATCATTTTCCTAGTATGCCTTTTGAGTGGTTATAAAGAAATATCATTAAGTGTGACAAAAAATATCTCATTTAACCTTCAGTTTGCTTACCCGATGACCATCACTGGAAACAGAATGTTTGATAGCAGAAGTGACCCATATATGGCTGCCAATGTCAAGGCTCCCAGTGACTGACTGGAGTTGATAGAACTCTGCAGGTTGGCAGTTCCGTGAAATGCCGTGAAGTGGATCATGAACGCGAAAGAAATGATGAACAAGTTCTTGTACAAGTGAAACTTCTCCCCTCTTCCAAAACCTTCAGCCTCTTTGAATTCTCCTTCCTTACTCATTGCTTTAGACATTTTGAAGTCGTTAAAATATAACCTGTAAAAAAAGAGTAGTTAAAAAATAAAATCTGTAAGAAAGAATGGTTTTTTATACGTTTTTTTTGTTATTTTAACTGGATTTGAAATTCCAAGTAATTTTTTTTACAAACATTATACAAAGGTTAAATCTTTATTGAATCCCTCCTTTATTGAATCCTTTCGACTTCTTCAATAAGTCAACCTTTCTCATAGTTTTGACATTTTGATAGGATCGGGATTAAATTTGCAAAAATAAACGTTGCGAAACTTTTCGCGTATATTCTATTTTGGCACATGTTACATCAATAAATACAACTCAAGCATTGAAGGTCATTATCAGACACGGATTTTTAAAAACCAATCCACCATAACTCTAAACGAGGTGAAAAAATACTATATATTTACAAAATGTAAACAAAAATAAAAATATTATTTTGAAGTTTTGATACAATATTGCATTTAGCATGCGTGTTTTTATATACCGTGACTGGTGTTTTTATCTGTTCGTTAAAAATGTGTATTTAAAAAATGACCGCACTGGCAATACTATCTGTTGGAAGTGACAGCAACACATACAATACTTAACACGGTGGTAATGCTGACAATTTAACTTTATCAATACCTAAACATATTTTAGTTAATGGGTTTTACTAACGAAATCTGAAAAAAAAGGTTTATTGTAATGTCTAGAATCTTATGATTCTTTGTGGGTTTCTGTATGGCGTTTAATAAAAATTACCATCATTATTAATTTCACGTTTTACATTACTTAAAGAGATTGCGAAACACGTGTTTTGTTTCGAGTATGTCCAAATCTTTTGTTCACACATGATGGATTTCAACTTAATTTTTATTTTTTATTTATTTTAAAATATTTTTTTACAAAAAACATATTTAAATAATACAAAATAGTTGGTAAATATACAATACATTTCAAATGTAACGTTTCTACCTCTCTAATAAAATAAATACGCAAATAAAATTTCTAAGATAAATATATTTTTTTGACCGTAGATGTCACATTTGATATTTATATTAAAATACAACTTTTCTAAATTTGGGTGATGTGATTGTCAGTCAAAGGTAGAAGAGTAAACGTTTCATAGTGTATTAAGTTATAATATATTAAACCAGCTAGTGACAGGTCGGGAGGTTTTTTAACTTTCAGACTTTAATATTTCTTTTTAAATAAACCACTTCTTCTATGTTTGTAAAAAAATATTTAATAACTATCTTGACATTTTTTTAATTAAATGTTATTTAAGTTATTTGAATCCAACTTTTTCATATAACTCTCCACGTAATTATTTTTTAATTCCTAGATGTTTACTTATGTGTCTAGACATTTAATAACTTTTCTTAACTTTTAATGAACAGGGTTCAATTAAATACAGCAAAATACTGAAAACACACCAATTTATAACAAAATATGTATGAATAAATGTAATCAAGGAAAATTTAATAATTCCCGAAAGACGAAAAATTATTTTTCGTAAAAAACAAATATAATAATCATAAAAATTTAATTTTTAATAACTAGTTAGTTTGTTAAAATTTGGAATATTTATTCATGGAACTTATTGCTGTCTGAAGAATAGTTTTTGGATAAAAAGTTGGATCTATAAATAGTAAATAAAACGCTGCTGAAATATTAAGATTAAATTAAGAGTTTTTAATGTAGCTTTTAAATATCACTTGTGTACGCAGTATTTAAGTATCTTGCGACTTATTCTAGTTTTTCTACCTTAAGACATAAAATATATATACATTCACTTAAAAACCTGCATACTTTTATTTATTGTTTTGGCATTCACTTTGTGGTTAGACATGATGAAATTTTAAATGAAATTGTTTTTGTACCAGTTGAGTTTATTTTATAAACTAGTCGTCATAAAATAAACTCAAGTGGTAAAAAAACTAATGTTTTTCATATTCAATTTTAACCTGCCTTTAACTGTATATTCTTATTTTACAAGCAAAAGTAACAATTCTTCGACATACTAAAGTTAATAACTAATTTAATCATATGGATTAAAATTTTACTCCGATGCGGATGAAAAACGAATTTCTTTTATAATTGCAAACCATGAAAACACATTTTTTTATCCTTTTATAGATGCATTTAGTGTATAGGATGAGGATGTTCAAAACAGATTGACATTGAACCCATCCAAAATAGAAAAACTGTAAATAGTCACACCCAAATGACAGAATTTAATTGATAACACCATTTTATCCAATACGAGGAGTATCTACTACATCACTGACTGTTAGATTGCTTGGCTCTCCCTAGAGATACAAATCATTAAAAAAAACAATACATATTTTTGTCAATTATTAAAATCAAGAATTTTCAAAATAAAAGTAGGCATTGGCAGTGTTTGATACCGGATACTGAAAAAAATATAAGTAAACAAAAAAATAAAATTACTCGACTGCAATAAATATCTAACTCTGCAGCAAGATTGATTTTTTGGGATTTTAGTACTTCAAAAAAACCAATCTCTTTATTTAGTATAAAGTACACTTCACTACTTTATGAACTCCAGTGGTTACGCTTCTAGAAAGGGTAGAAGAAAAATTCCGTCTACTTATGTACTTATGCAATACATTACTGGGGTCTAGATTATCATAAAAAAATTGATAAAATTCCAAAACAAATTAAATGATACAGTCTCACACTTCGATCAGATATAGCAACTGCATGAGGATAGTGATCTTCCCAGCTAAAAGCCAGGGTAGATGATTTGGTGACCGTGCCATTGCTCTAATTTTCACTGTCATTGCCAGTGACCTAATATCATGAAATAATTTTCTACCAGCAGAGACGTCATTTTAATATAAAAATACATTTGTTTTCCAAATCATTAAAAAGATTTGAAATTTCAATCAATTTTAATATATAAGTTTAATTGAAACACCCTCAAGGTAGTTTACTACTAAAAACCGATATTTAAATTATGAAAAATTAAACAATTAATAATAACATCTTCTCTTATAGCACGAGCAATATGTGATAACAAGACATTGACTTTTCAATAACCTTGAGATATAATTTATTTCTTTTTTTGTATTCATGATGAATGTATGAATATTTAGTTCAATACGTATTAATGAAAGTAATTATATTGATCGATAACCTTGAGTGAAGTAGGTACTGATTTATGTGATAAAAATAATTACAATGTAATTTTATCGTCTTTTTTAAAACATTCATAGTTTAAAAAATCTGTATCACAAATATGTATTTTTTTACTTTATTCAATAAAACTTTGTGCCATCGTTACCTCATAACTATATGCTACATAAAAACTACTTAAAATATTAATTTATGTCAATGTTGCTTTACAAAAAGGATTCATTCCAAATTAATAGTAAAACATAGTATATCGTCTTCTCCGGAATGTTTTTTCCTAATTTTAAAAGATTAGAAAACCAATCCCAGATATTTTGAATAACTAGTTAGTAGTTTATACATTTAATGTAGTAAAGTAAAACTATGATTAACTGAATAAAAAATGCTGTCAACGAGATGATAATGATTGAATTTTTGTTTCAATTATGGAAACAGAGTAGTATCTACCATCTCGAACTCCGTATAATATGATAGATATTGGGTGCATATCATCCTCTCTGATTACCAACCGTACATAAAAGTAGTAGGAGAATTATGGTAAATACCATCTTTTATAGATTAAAGACAGTACACATATTTGTTTGTATGCAGGACCATAGCATACGTAAGGGCCCCTGAGGTAGTGTTATAGAAAATGGTGCTTCATAAATTATCCAAATTTGTATTACTATTATTTAGGCCCAGTATTTGTTAAATCGAAAATTATTTTCTCTAAATCCAGGTAACATTTGACGTAATTGATTTTTTTGAACACCGTTATTTCATTGAAAAAATTAGTGTTCTAAATAATTTTTCAAAATAATTACATAGTTTTAAAAAGAAAAGAGTTATTGAAAGGTAAGGAGTAAAGTATTTAGTAGTGAAAATATTTGTTTAAATATAAACATTCTAAAAACCAAAATAAATATCCAATATACATTCTTAAAAAAATTGGTCTTGAAAAGACATGTGACCTCTCCGGTGGTCTGCGGTGGAATGAATGCGACTAAACGAATGCTGGGCCTTAATAATCGCCATCATATAGGGGTCCTAAGCAAAGGTAATAAGCTCGGGTAATATGTTTTTTTTGTAACTTCAAATGCATCAGGGCGGAATACACGGAATGATAAAAACTTCTTAACCGATTTTTGTTAAACGTAAAAAAATTGACACGTTAGATATGGGCAAAACAGTAAAATTTATCTTGTTCTACTTGTGCTTTAATATTATGAATTTAAACTACAATATCGTTTAGGGTTATATACGTTTATGAAGAATATATTCCTAAAATACGAAATTATTAATTAATGTAGGTACTCGGGCTTCCTTAGTAGGTGAAATATTATAAACTGCCTACATTAATACTGTATACACAATTAATTAATGCGGGTATGTACATCATTACACTTTACACGTTTACGTAAAGGCATTTTCTCTAGATCAGTGTTCGCCAAGGTAGGGCACACGCCCCACTGGGGGGCAATGCGCAAATCTTTAATATTTGTTACATTGTTGTCGAAAAAAAATGCAGCTCACACTTTTGAAGAATATGGTGACAGAATATTTTATTTTATTTGCAGATTTCCATATTATTTTTAGTTGAAAATGGCAATTCTAACCAAACGTAAATATTTTAAGGTTCTAAGGTGTAAAGGCAACTAGCCGTAACTCGAGTTGCGGCTGTTTGGCGTAACATAGCTCAAAGCATTATTTTAACTGGCCTCTATCATATTCAATCACAGATTTTGCCATATCTCTTTCCTTTACCGAGATATTTATTATCCAAATAGCCCCAAAATTGTTTTAATTTGATACATGTTTTGGCAAAAAGTATAATTTTAAGTTAACTGTTAACTCGTTTAACCCATGTACTGTTACTGTTTTTAACTTACGTGTACTGTTTTTAACTCGCAGCTATTTGCCTTTGCATATAAGTATAGTGGAGTACTTCGCATGTGTGCGATTGACTTGTTCGTACCTTTACATTTTGTAAAGTTTTTAAAGTTTTTTTCATTTAATGTCCCTAACCCCTTTCAAAAATAAATAGTACCAGTATGAAAAAAGATCTTCAGTTTTCAGAAGGTAATTCGAATGCAGTTATTTTCTTTCGAGCTGAAAAGTTATATGCATAGTATACATCTTATTTATTTATGAGCATTAAATAAAAATAGTAAATATTGCATTTGTGAATTTTTTATTCAAATTGACTTTATTTTGGAAATCATTTGGTAAATAAAAAACTAATAGAGATTTTTAATTTTTTAAAGTAAAGCATGGTACCATAGAGGTTGGAGAACACTGCTCTAGATATAATGTACAATATCATTACCAATTTACTAAGTACAATATTACCTTTCCAAGGTCGTCCATGATTAAACGAATCGTGATATGATGTAGTTATTTCTGATTGATTTATTCCACTTCTTTTTATGCACATACCTTTAAATACCTTTACAATAATAATTGTTATTATATCGCCAGCTAAACATGGCTGCCTTATTGAAAATTAATTGAATAAAATCAGGAAGGCTACTATTTCCTGATAATTTGTATCCAGTTTCACAAATATTCCTCAACTTGCGTATGCATGTGTGTGTAATTAAACATGCGTTATTTAAGGCTCGTTTATTTGGATGATCGTTATTTTTTCTATTTCCTTATAGAATTAATTATAAAAATTGAAGTAAGGAAGATTCAAATAAAATAGGTAATACATATTTGAAACATTTTTCATAACCCCAATGCCACACACTTACTGTACATCATATCATCATTTTCTAGAATCATTTTCTCATTCCTTCTTAACTCTTAACCTAATCCTTCTCCCTATTTTTGCCTTTATTTTAAGGATCCATAGTTTTATCAAAAAACAAAACCAGTTCATGATGCACCTCATTTTTTTTCTTTATGTCTATCACTCGCCCTGTACATACTTACGACTGTTAAGTTGACGTTTGATATTTAATATATTATTTCCATTACATCCGTTCCAGTACATCACGTCTGCATTATTTAATCTCACGATTAGTGCATTTATCGTTTGAATATATGACTTAAAAATATACACAAAACCATGAATATTTATAAAAATGCATTAACATATGGATAAATGGGTACATATTTATATATATATATATATATATATATATATATATATATATATATATATATATATATATATAGATATATATATATATATATATATATATATATATATATATATATATATATATATATATATATATATATATATATATATATATATATATATATATATATATATATGTATATATAAATGTATGTAAAAACATACAAATGTATAAACACATTTCATTTGTAGTATAACAATGTTTTAAAGAAACGTCTCGAATTTTGAACAATTATTTGTTTATCTTAGTAAGTTGATATATACTTTTTGTTGCTATAATTCATTTGGACTTGTTGACTGTGACAACTTCAAAAAAACTCTTAGTCCTAAACACGATTTATAAACTTATCATATAGAATAAATTATATGTACATAACAAATATATGTACATGGTATATAACACATTGATCAACAGTTTTTTGTCCAATCAATATTTTTTTGATAATAATTACAAATTCAAAAGCTTTTGGTAAAACAAAAGGGAATCTTTGATATTGAAATTAATTAAAAACATGTCTTACCCAATGTTGGCCGCGTCATAACACTGATCAAGTATGGCTTTTGTTAAAAATTATAAATGAAATTAAATCGTTTTTTATTTTACCTAACATGACCTTACCCTTATCTGCAGCCATAAAAGCATAGGACACTGCGTCGTATTGACGCTGTGTTATCTTAATCATTACTTATATGAAGGTGATCACTCCTAATATATTATAATATTAAATCAAAATTAGTGTGAAATTACTAAAATTTATTTTAACCCCCCTGGGAATTGACTCCGCGACGAATTTACAACAAACATGATTCGTTAACAAATTAACTTAACATTATTTTTTTTAGTAAGTAAGTTTAAAACAAAAAAAACATTTATTTCGGATTTAGTTCGATATCACAAAGGCAGCTTAGAGCTGTATTTTGCAACTGTGACTGTAAACTTTTTTTATTTAATTATAATTTGTTTCCATTTATTAAAAGCGACATTCATGGGAATTAACTTTTTCATTTACCAATATTTTCTTATCATTAAATATTACATAATCATATATAGAAAAAAAAACTTTTTATTGTAATGGTTTTTCCGCTCCATCAACACTGCAGTATTAAATTAGTAATATATGATGTATAAATTAAGTTTTTTTTTTTTATGTAATAACAATATGTTTATCTCATACAAAAGGTAAGTACCTCCTATTAGGCAAGTAGAAACCAGAAATTTGAATTTACGATATCCAAAACATGATATTAATTTGGTTTTTAATATATATAAATAACTAAATACAATCGTCAATCAACTGAATAGGATTTTATCCTTTCAACATTATCAAGAATCACTTGCAGATATAACAAAAAGAATTATCTTCTATCAATTTGCATAATATGTACATAAATGTCACAAGGAAAAAAAGGAGAATGATATATCGACATGTTTCAATAAATTAAAAGTAAAGAATCTGATCAAAGATTAAACAGGTTTTCCAACTTTATTATACATATGTAGTATAAGTTGCAGTTTATTTTTAAATTAAATTAATAAATAATAAATAAAAAATATGAAATTTTATAATATCCTTGACAGAACTCAAAATAATACATATATTTTTTAAATATCTATGAACATACATAAATTGAAACGTAAATATACCTACGTTTGTTAAAATCCAAAATAAAAGTAAAGAATTCCTAAATCTCTTTTAGGAATTCACCAGTTGCTTTGAAATTTTAACAAAACGTTGCCATCTGTGACTGGTACAAACATTTAATTTGAAAACAGTTTTTTTTTACCTCAATGGCTGCGCCATCTGTTGAAAGTAGCAGCAAAATATGCAACACTAAGCGTTGCAAATGAAGAACATGATTTTTGATAGCTGTTATTTCTTAGAATTGATTAAACATATTATCATGGCTTTACAAACATAATAAAACCCTTATCCGCACCCCAATGGTGCATCGGGCACTGCGTCATATAAACGCAGTGTTATCTTGATCGTTTACACATGAAGGAAAGGTGATCAGCCCTCCGCTTCAGGTACCAGTCCAGGGTAATATTGAATAAATATGTCAGTGAAAAAATCACTAGTATTTATTTTACCCCTCTTGGGAATCCAACCGGGACCTCCAGAACGGTAGTCGAGCGTGCTGACCATTACACTACGGAGGCGGACGAATAAACATTGTGATATTAAACATTTTTTTAAAAACATACATTTTCCAGCAACGCGTATACAACAAGTTATACATAAATAACTATAACGTAATATAAATATATTGCAAATTGCTTTTTATCCTTTGTTTTTATACTTATTTCAACTAGCAATATTTGGGTAAATGTGTAATTAAATTTATTGTCTTATTTGCGTTTAATGCGAAGTGATGAATCAAGGCGTAATTAATATTTTTTTCACATACAACAGTATTTAAACAGAGTTTATAATTGTTTTTAAACGGCAAAGATACATAGTTTTGTTCAATAACTTTATAATTACGTATAATTGAATTACATTTAAAACTATTTGGCATTGAAAAGTCTTCCGCTTTTTGTAAATACAAATATAAAAAAATAAATAAATAAATGATACGTTTAACTGAAATACATAAACTATTTATTGATTTGCTTAAAGTTGTTACGAATTTTTACGTAAAGTACTCTGTTTTAAATTTTAAGCAATATTTATATTTTTAGTTTTTTAATCGTCATTTACTTTATTGAATAATATAATGTTTTAAATAAAATAAAAATTGTAAAAAACACTTTATTTTAGTAAATTTATGTTAACATGACTAGTTTCGAGAATATCTGACATTCATTTAATTAAATTTTAATATTCCATTACTTTGTAGTTTAAATATGTTCTTTTCATCAAACATTAAAAAATCATTTTCCAAATCACAAAAAAAAACTTTTTGGCTTATTAGCTTACAATTGTGCAAAGAGCACTGCATCAAAATGATGCAGCGTTATATTGATCTTTAAATACATGAAGGCAAGGTGGAAAAGCATCGTCCTGCGCTTCAAGTAGTAGTTCTGGGTGATACTAAATAAATGTGAGAGTAGAAAACCAGTGATATTTATTTTGACTCCACTGGGAAGCGAACTCGGGAACCTACAGCATGCTTGCACTTATAAATGCAGTAACCACTAAAATACGGAAGGTAAAAACCAATTTTATTTATTTTAAAATTAAAATTAAAAAATAAAAACAAAAACTCAGTTATAAGTTAATTCTATTAATTATTCAGATATATTATTGTCCCTCCTGGATGTTCCATCCTTATGTTGACTATACTAGAATCGAACCCTGGAACCTTCAAGATGCTAGCCAAGAGGACTTATCATTTTACGAAGCAGAAAATCTAATGAAATTACAAAATGAAATGCACAGATACATTACTGTTCCTCGTGGATGTTCTATCTACAATATAAACAATACAAGGACGAAGGCTTGGTTTCCTTTCACGATGCTATTGTCACAGCGGTTAATAATAGAATAGAGTCTTTGTCGTCTGTGGGCGAGATTATTTTATAATATGGGAAGCAGTTACATTGAGAACATTCGATTTACTTTCTCTTTATACTGGGAGAACACTTAATCGAGAAAAGCTGTTTAATGTTAAGATAGCCGCTTTGCGATATTTGAAAGGACAAAAGCATTGTATTTTAGCCAAGAAGAATATCTAAAGAAATTGTTTTCAGCGCATTCAGTTGTATATTTTGCCATATAACATTTCATTTTAAATTATCTTTATTCAAAGACAGTTAAAATAATTAATTGTGGTTAATTCAATCTATTGTACAAAACATAATTATTAAACGTAATTTATACTTAATTACGACTTTATAACTTTTAAAAAGTAATAATTTAGAAAAGCCTGGAATATTTTCCTAAAATCTAGTATTTCAGGAAATATTAATAAACTTTGTAAACGGAATCTAGGAATACTAAAGCAAACTACAAAAATATTTAAACGAACCTCATTTAATACCTTATTTATTATGTTAATTAAATTAAATTATTTCCTGAGGTTAAAAATTTTTTATTGAACCCACAAAATATACTTTTAACATCTCAAAGAAACTTGTTGAAGTTATGCTTATATGAGAAATGGATGAAAATGACCTCTATTTTTTTAAAGAAATTGTAGTAAAATTATTTAATTTTACACCTACGTAAGTTATAATATGCTTTTTAATTCATTTTGTGATACAATTAATAAAAATGTGCTGGTGGAGTGTATTTTTTCGTAGTAAATAATTAGTATTCCTGAATACTCGGGAATATTTAAACGATATTATTCTGCAAACCTTTGTATTTAATTGCTTTTTTTATAATTTTTGAATTGAATTAAACAATTAATTGCCTTTTTTATTAATTTATGTTAAATGATTACATTCCATCTTTAAAAAAATACTCTTACGAAAAGCCCAGGAAAAATGACCATAGCGTTTTGTATTAAAACTGTATCCAACGGAATAATAACTCAAAAAGTAATCACAATTTTACATCTTAAAGAAAAACGTTAAAATCATAAATTTGTTAAGTACCAGATAAATATGTATGTACTTTTATCGTATTTGCATTAGAGAAGAGATGAAATTTGATTCCTTAAACGAACCTTTGATCCAAATTTGCATATGTGTGATTATTGCACGATTAATATAATAAAAAATATATATGCCTGATACCTATGTCTAATAAATAATCTCTAGATCAAAACGCCTTGACTTTGATATTTCATTACGTCATCTAATATGGACGATCCAATATTCTGATATAATCTAGTTGATCGAAAATGCTAATAATGAAATAAAAAAGCTTAACATAATACAAGCACTTGCCTATATAAAAAAGTGTAATAAAACAATGACAAATATTTGGCAGCGTCAATGTCAAATAATTATTAAAATAAAAATAAAAAACAAATGTATGTATAAATATTATAATCAAATTTAATGTTAATTAATTGAGATAATAAGCAAACATTTTCTGACGGATTTATGTACAATAGTTTGTTTGTCTCCAAAGTACAACGGTGAGCACGTTTAATAATACTTACCATACATTGGGTTCGATTCCCAGTCAAAATTACCATTGTTTTTTCACTTTCAGTTATAACGTTACAATAATTTTATGAATAATAATGAATGAATCTGGTGTATTCGTTAGATTATATTTGGAAAGACTACAGAAAAATGGTTTTATTGTTTTTAGAGAGAATAGAACGTCACAATCTTCGCCTCTTCCCCTTATTCATACATCTTCCCAAACCAAAGACCGTAGTTCTTGACAGCTGCTATCATTGATCATTTTCAACGTTTTCGATTGCATTGTCGTTACATTGATTTTAAATTATATTCATTACTTCACAAGCACTGTGAAATAAAGGTATGTATTAGTAATGTTTGCTTTCTGTTTTATTTTTTCAATAAATTAAACATTGCCATAACAATGATGGGCCAAATACTAAAACATAAACAAAAATTGGGAAATAAGTATATTATTTTCGTTATTGAATATTTTTTATATATTTTTAAAATATATATATATATATATATATTTATAAATATATATATATATATATATATATATATATATATATATATATATATATATATATATATATATATATATATATATATATATATATATATATATATATACATACCCTATGCAGAGGAGAATTCTTCATGACTAATGTCCATTTTATTAACAATTTTTGACAGGTCCTGATTTGTCTTATCTAACAGCGCTTTAAACAAAAACAGTATTAAGAACGTCTCTTTTAATGTAATAAAAACGGTCTTAATAACATTCCGAAAGTTTAGGATATAAAGTTGTCTCCAAACATTTTTCAAAAACATATCTAGAGTTGTACAAAAAATATGATTGATTTTCACCACTTGAATTGTATTTATTTTAATATAACGACTATTTTCGGAAGCTATGCTTCCATCTACAGGTCTAAATAAAAACAAGACTGAAGATGGAAGCATAGCTTCTAAATATAGTCGTTTTAATAAAATAAACACAATTAAGTGGTAAAAACAAGTATTCTTCTTTTACAATTTCATCATGTCCTACAGCAAAATGAATGCCGAAACAATAAATAAAATATATCTGGAGTGTATTATATTTTCCATGCAATACTAATAACACAAAATGAGCTTAATAATTCAACATACCGGTTAATTTGAACAGGGCACTATTGAATTAGTTTCACCGAAAACACTTATCCAGATTACACTTAAACCCCACTTAATAATTTATTACCAACTGATAGCGCACTTGTGTTAGCACACAACCATCCTATCCTTGAGATGAAATCGGACTACGACATTTTATAAGGATACTTTAGGCTTAATAATCAAATGTAAACGGTGGGTGACTGGTCGCCAAGGATTTAGAATTTAATATTAACTGCTAGTACCTACTTGGACTACGCGCTGCAAGGCTGTTATTGAAATTAATATCGTGGAGAAACAATACTAACTATGATTATTGCCCTTCGAATGCTAAACCTTTTGCGGTCAAAGAGACTTATACTTTTTTATGCGGTAAAATACCCTTAAATCTCAACCTGACCAAAGTATGGCCGTACATGTACGGCCGATACAAAACATGATTTATATCAAAACATGTTGAAAACACGATTTATGTAAATTTATCGATGTTTCGATAAATCATGTTAACTGGTGAAAACATTTATTTTTATTCAAGAAAGCATATTACTTATAACATCGATTATGATATAAAATTTTTAAAAGTAAAAAAAATATCAAAAAAACTCTCTCCCCCAGATACAGTTTTAAGTTAAATTTTTTTTGTCATCTTTAAATGTACCTTCCCTGTAACACCTACCCAATAAGAAAGGAAAAAATACAACGGTAAAGTAAAACAAAAATATTATTTTAATTTTAAAAAATTCAGAGTATGCACCTATTTCGCGATACCTACTTAACAAGATAGGGTAAACATCAAAATTAAACAAAAAAATTAAACACTTGGATGAGACTTGTATGAGTTTCGTGAACTACTAAATTATTTCGCCGTATTTTTAAGGCAACTACATTCACACATGTATATCTTGTTATCAATCCTTTCCAATATTATTAGTATGCAGAGACCTTAATATCAAATGATCTCTAACGATGTTACTGTGATTTTAATTCGTTGCATGTTCATTAAAAAAGGAATGATGGAAAATATGGTACGATGAAAAAAATATTCTCACAAAAGTATACTTATTTACACACGATTGGATAAATTTTATTATTTTCTGTAAGATAAAAAAAAATAACAATACTAATTTGAATTAATTAATTAATGAAATTTTTGTTCAATGTAAGTTCATTTGAAAAAAGTTATTAATAAGATTCGAAGAAAAAATACATATTCACACACAAATTGCTATGCTAAATGGAAAGAAGGGTACATTTTATAAAACGTAATTTCATATAAAATAATTAATTTGATTTTAAATTCAATTTAAATATTTTTAAATTAAATTTGTATTAAATGTATTGATGGATGATATGTATTATTTCCTGTTAGATTAAATTTTGAGTAAATATAAACCGATTTTAATTGAATCAGCATACAGTTCATTTACTTTTGTTTCGTATAGGAATTTTACTCAAACATGTATGGTTAAGTTATGAATATTTAATTAAATTCTAATAGCAGTATATCACAGTTCATGGATTAAACTTTCTGTCTGCTCGTTGCTTTAGCTTCATCAAGTGTATTAATTTGATTGAAACCACAAATTTGAAAACCAAATTTTAGAACTTAGAAATTGGGTAATGTAATTATAATTTTGCGGCCATTATTTACATATTAGGATCTATTGTATTTGAAAGCAAATTTATCTATAGGATGTGTGCTTTTTGTTTTTTGTTTATGTGGTACATGATAAAATTTATTATAAATTGTGTTGGGTTGTGGTCCCGTGGTTAGTGTCGCGGACTATTAAGTCAGAGTTTCTCGGTTCGAAACCACTCTACCACAATTTTATACTTATTTTTACCTAGGTTCACAGAAATAGTATGAAACTGAAATATTTGTGTAAATAATAAAAACATAAATATTTCTCTTTTAAACAAATAAATATTACCTTTGTATTAACGATTCAATCGGGTTACCGTTGGTGTACACATTATCTAGGAAATTTGAAAATTACATGAGTTGTTTAGCTAAAGCCCAAGTAGCAATAAATATAGCGACAATATGTTAAATAGGTTTTAAAAACAATTGAATACAATTTCAGTGATTAAACCAGCCAACGACACATTGTAAGCCCTTTTTATACTTAGACTTTGTTATTCATCTTCATCTATGATGGTATAACAATAATGAATTCAAAATACATTTTTTTTAAAACAAGAATCTTAGATTAATTCTCATTAAAATTATTCTGCGAGACATTATAAACACCAAAAACCATATACGATGTAAGTTTCGATATTATTTTAATTAATACGCGCTTCATCGTAAACAAAAAATGACAGTGTGATCCATCGAAATAAAATGTCAACTGGATGCAAGTTTTACCACGAACCTTCGCCTATATTTCCATCGGCCCTTCAATCGAAAAAATCAATCAAGAGTTTGAATAAATTAATTTTTGGTTCATTAATGTAACACTACTAAAATTTTTCTCACTAACCAATGAAAATAAAACAAAATTAGTTGTTTGCATTTATTAACATAAAAGTAGTCTTACACAAGTGTTTCATATTTTAATTTCAATCTTCGTGCTATTTCGTGTTACTTCACATGAATAAATCAAGAGGTTAGAAAGGTCAAGAGATGAGGTCGATTTAGTAAAGGTCAAAAGTTGTCGTTGACATCGAGTTCTATCCCAGTATTTTTCATCCCTATCCCCAGAATCAAATGAAGAATTGAAACTCCTATAACTAGCCAAAACCATATCCATATATATTTTTCTATGACAAGTATGATTAGAAAAGTAATTAAAATATTTAATTGTTTTCCATCATTCATTTTCGTTTAAAGTTTTGTTATCAATTGACAACACCAACTGATTTTTTTTAAAGTTTTGTTTGTAAAATACCTTTATTTACATAAATAGTGGTATTTACGGAGTAAAACTTACAACATTTTGAGTGTGTCCAAATACTTGTTCACAAAATCTATATTATCTCCAATTACAGTAGTTATTTTCATATTATTTTTAACATCTCATCAAAGATGAAGAAGAATATGGAAGTCTGGGCATTTACGGGGCTGACGACCGTCATAGGCTGGTTTAAGTGATCACTTTACACACGTGTAATATTAACCAATTCTACCCATTATTGACAACCACACTACTCAAATTCTTGGAAGTTCTTTATATATGAACCAATTTAGAAACCTTGTTCTTGAATCACTAGAACTTCACTAGAGACATCTATTGGTGAGATGTAAAGAAACTTTTTATTAAGCGGAAACTCTTATAATAAAAATGAAAATGGTATTTTCTGGCGTTTCTCATGTGTGTGATTATAATCCAGGATTCGAACCTCACATACTAATATAATAGTTTCTGCTTAGTAAAAAGCTTCTTTACATCTCACCAATAGATGTCACTAGTGAAGTTCTAGTGATTCAAGAATAAGGTTTCTAAATTGGTTCACATATATAGAACTTCCAAGAATTTGAGTAGTTTGGTTGTCAATGGGTAGAATTGGTGAATGTTACACGTGTGTAAAGCGATCACTTAAACCAGCCTATGACGGTCGTCAGCCCCGTAAATGCCCAGACTTCCATATTCTTTTTCATCTTTGATGAGATGTTAAAATATAATAAGAGAGTAAAACTTAAATTCAAACGGATAGATATTAAACAATTAATATATTTTATTTTATCGGATACTGGATTATTCACGCTTCGAGAGAATGTATTTTTGTAAGTGTCTAAACTTGATATGAAACATATATGTGGAACTCTAGGCATCATTGGTATGCGGTAGTGAGCAAGTTTTAAGAGTAAGCGCAATATGAATGTATAATAATGTGCAGAATGGTGAACGTTACACAAGTGCATAAAGTGATCGCTTAAGCCACTCAAATGCCAGGTCATAAGCCTTGGGGTACCTAGACTTCCATAATAAACAAACATGTTTCATATCAAATTGAAACTCTTTATAAAATTGCATAATCAATTAATGAAATATTTTCAATTCTGTTCCTTATAGGTTTTATTTACATAGCAGAATGGATGCGCTCGACTAATACACAGTTACACGCATTCGTATAATTTAACGTATAATTTATTGTTCTATCAGTCTCTTCAAAACATTTATTTCTTCCTAATAAATATCTTTTAATGATTTTTTAGAATACATGTATTATAAAAATGTAATCCATGAAGCGTAAAATGCGAAGCGTATGACAACTGGCGGTGGATATTTGTATTTTATATAAAACTTGTTGAAAACAAGTAAAAACATACAATGTTCATATCTAATCGGTTTTTACTAATTGCTCTGTCCGGCTTATAGCCGGCATAATAATGGTCGTTCAACTAAGTGCTTAAACAGTAATGAAACATTCTGTTTTAATATTACAATAAACGCGTAAATCAACATAAATGAGTCTTTATATTTACCCTCTAACCCGGAATGGCCATTATAGTATTTCTTTTAAATTTTCTATCCATTCATGAAATTTATATAATCGAATGTGCAGGTAATTAAATAATGTAAACTAAATGTGTAGGAGTAGTGTACACATTTAATTAATACAATTTAAATACCTACGTTTTATATATTTTTTTTATAATTATGTACACAGCACACCGTTATTATTTGCTTTTTCGGGTCCCTCTTAAGTTGGCTATAACTTGTCGCTCACTCCTTTCAACAACGTCATAAATAAATAAAAAACTAAATTTTCAGGAGATCGTTTTCAAACATTAAAAATATAATAAAATGTATTCAAAAAAATATCAAGCCACTTATTGAACTTCTTACTGTGCAAAAGATCTTTTTAGGCAAAACCTGAATATTTTTTCTTCGTTTGAAAAATATTAGTTTATTAAAAAAATCATAAAACAATACCTTTTCTTCAAAATGCAAAACCAACACTTTCTGCCTTGTAGCGGGTAAATATTAAGTTAAAAATATGCCGCTTTTGCTGGGATATAGTACATTTTCTAGGCATTCCAAAAATATGCACAGCTGAAAATTTACGATTTTTGATATATGAAGTTATTGAAAGGAGTGTGCGTTGTGAGAAAATGTCTCTATTTTCGGCAGTCCAAAACAGCTCTTTTATTACTTATCGGAACTTTTCAATCCTTTTTCATATGTGGAGGTAGGTACAAACATATTTAATTTTTACGTATTTATAATGTTTTCCCTCATTGGAAAGCCTAAGATAATGTATTAGTCATGAAAATCTAGGAATATTCAGTGTTAAATAAATAGCGTTTAATATTTTTTTATGAAAAAACGTGTTTCTGTTATTTGATATTAACATTTGTTGATAAATACATTAGGTAATATTATAAATCATATCCAGTGTTCACCAATACCTTACAATAGCAACGAGTGAGCTTTGTAAATACCCAGACTTCTTAATTTCCATTTGAGATATCAATAAAAACCAATGCTAAGATATGAATACAAATCTTCTTAATAATAATATATTTAAAAAATAAATATGTAAATTTAAAGTTAAAATGACTGAATGTCGAACGGGTTAAAGTATAGAATAACCTGAAATAAATAGTATAGTAAAACCACAAATAAACTGCGAATGACAGTTAAACCTTTCCCATTGTCCATTCCATTAACCTTGGGTATAACCGGTGACCGCTGGTCGATGTCGTGTTTGCAGAGTTCAACACCTCCTCAGTGTAAGATTAACGCAAAGATTAATACTTTAAGGCAGGAAAGAGTGCAAGGTTTCTTCAACAGCATTGTTAGCAGTACAAATATCATTGTAAAAAATTAAATTTATGAGTCAAGTTTTTAATGTGAAAGTTGTCTTGTTTTCATGGATTCCGGTTGCATAAAAATTGAGGTCTTTATTTAAACTGTGTACTTAATTATTTCTGTAGGTACTTGATAAAAAAATTAATGGTCTATACTTATCTTTTTGTCGCATGAATATTTTTATGTGGCACTTTCCTTTTTACTTTCAGGAAACATCTAAAACATTATTATCTATGAAATGGTAATAAATATTTTTATTTTATTTCCTCTAGTGGTTTTATTACATTAGTTATTTACAAAAATTCACAATTGCCTTTAAAATTTTACGTTGTAACGCAAAGTCTAAAACCCTAAAGTTACCGCTGTTGCTAAATAAAATGAAATTTCCATTTAAAATATATATCAATACCAACTAGTGTAATATTTTAAAAAATACCTTAATTGTATTCTCTTTTCTATAAGTCCTTTCATAATTAATACGTGACAAGACATTTGTTTCAATAAATTAAATCTGTAAAAATGTATACAAATCGATAAATTATAAAACTTAAAATAAACGTTTTAAACTATTTTTAAAATATGTTTGTAATAATGCTGCATTTATTTCACCTTTTTTTCTTGACAAATATTCGATGACAAAATACAATTTTATTCATATTGACATCTCAAAATGGATAAAAACAATATGGAAGTCTGGGTATTCACTGGGCTTATAGCCTGTCTTAGGCTGTTTTAAGTGATTATTTTATAAATGTGTAACATTAATAATTTTACCCATGATTGACAGTCACACTACTCAAATCTTGGAACTTGTATAAATCCTATAATTGACACGTTCTTTCACATGTCGCTCACTCCTTTCAAGAACGTCATAAATCAAAAAAGTAGATTTTTCAGGAAAACGTTTTTAAAGTTTACAAATATAATACAATGTATTAAAAATAAATTATAAGCCACCTATTAAACTTTTTAATATGCAACAGATATTTTTAGGTAAAACCTGAAGGTTTTTTGTACATTCAAAAAATATGTAGTATATTTAAAAAAATAATTAATTAATACCTTTTCTTCAAAATGCAAAAACAACACTTTCTGCCCTGTATCGGGTAAATATTAAGTTAAAAATATGCCTCTTTCGTTGGGATATAGTACATTTTCTGGGCATTCCGAAAACATGCACAACTAAAAATTTACGATTTTTGATTTATGACGTTCTTGAAAGGAGTGAGCGATGTGAGTTCTCAGGAACATATATGCGAAAGCTGAGAAAACTTTTTATTTAACAGAGATCTCTGCGATTAAAATAAATAAATTGGGTTATATTGTTTTTCAAACAAATTTATTTATTTTAGGGAATGGAACACTCCATTTTAAATGTAAGTTTTACTTAGTAAATATCATTATTTATAAAATGTCTTGTGACACGTATTTCGATGCATTCAGCGTCATTATCATTCAATGTTTATGAATCTTAGTCTGAATGTCACAGTTGTGCCATTTGGATGTTATTAGAATAATAGTTAATCATATGGGCACATTAAAAAATTTAAAATTCATATACAGTGAATGATAATGATGTTGCATGAAATGCATTGAAACACACGCAAGAATAAACAAAGTGAAATTTGCCATGTAAAATTCAAATTAAAAATGGATACATAAATATCACCACAAAATGACTGTTGAATCCTATGATTTTAATTGTAATTTTGAGTTACGTAAAAAGCCGATTTCGCCATCGTTCTGGAAAAATCTCCCAATATATTGCCAAGTGAACTAAAGCTAACGATGTACTTATTCATTCATACAGTGTGAAATTGATACCATTGCCTCATATTTTCGATATGCATCACTGGACAAATCCCTATCCGGCTTATGCAGGTAGCGATTATATGCATATTTTGCATTATAAACTATTATATGTAGTATAAATAAAATCTCATTTTATTCAATGTCTATTTCAATAAAATCTAACTTCACTCAATGTCCGCGATTATTTGTCATCAGAGAGCTGAGTCATTTAAAAAAGCATAAAAAATACATCTTTATTATTACACAAAGGCTTACATGTTTAAGTGCATATATGAAGAGACCTTGAAGGGATTTTTTCACATTAAAATTGCGTCGCAGAAAATACAAAATTTAATCATAATTTTAATCTCTTTCTGGCTCCTATACGCATTCAGTGGTGCTTATGGAACCGCACAGGTTTGCCGTAGCGTTATCTTGATTGTTAATGAAGATAAAAGAAGGTGATCACACCTGCACAACGTTTTGAGTGTGTCCGAATTTTCCACATACTTATACTTATTTTACTTTTTTTTACATCTCAACATTGATGAAGATTAATATGGATGTCTGGGTATATACCAAGCTTACAACCTGTCAAAATTTAAGGTAGTGTGATTGTCAAACATGGATAAAATAGTGAATGTTACAGTTGTGTAAAGTGATCACATAGCTAGCAAGACAGCAAGATAAAATGTAGCAAGCCCTGTACTTACCCAGACTTACCTATTTTTCTACATCAATGTTGAGATGTTAAAACATAATTTTCATTCCAACCAGTTGAAATAATTCTGCCTTCGTAGTGTAGTGGTTAAAGCGATTGACTATTGTAATGGAAGTCCCGAGTTCAATCTCAGGGAGATCAAATAGAAAATAGTGTTTTTTCATTCAAATAATTATTTAACATTATACCTAAAGCGCAAAGCGCACTTTGACATTTGACATGCATCAATTTGATGAGATAAGAAGAAAGATAAAAAAGACGAATAATAAATCTGTCTCATCTGTTTTTCTTTATAATATTTGACATCTTGATGCTAAAACCAAGGTTATGGATCTGGAGCATTTGTATAAAGAAATACAGAAGTCGCTTTATTTTTTAGCTAAAAAATATACCATGTGTCCCATCTCGCACGAAACTAAAATGACTTCATTTGAGTTGGCGTATAAACCTGCAATTTTTCTTACAACTTTATAATATTCTCCACAACGCCGGTGCACCAAAACATCTTGTTGAAAAATTTATGGACTTTTTTGATCAACGTATATCGCTTCGCTTTTCTCTAGAGGGTATATTTTCTATTCCTCGCTATACCACAATGTTCTTCGGTAATTCTTTTCATGTCTAAGCTGCCAGACTCTGGAATGAATAACCTCTCTACGTGAAAAGTGCACCTTCTATGATGCCTTTCAAGAAACGTCTAAAACATTACTACATATCCGCAGAACTTTACCAGTCCTTCATATCACTCCTATCTTTTTTGATATTCTCTCTCTTCTCAATTTTTACATATCCTTATTTTTTACCTCCATTCTTATTCATATCATAAAATTGCATTGCAAAAATTTATTAAAATTAGTGTCATTATAATTTATTTTACATAATGTTGAATTTGTTATCTGACCAGCAATCTAAATACATATTATAAAAAAACGAATTTCGGTTATTTACAGTCAAGATATTATGTTTAGTCAGTATTTGGTTTATTGTAAGACGTCGTTTAATGGCAATAGCCGTTAATTGTATTGTCCATTTAGTTGAATAAAGAGTTTTCAATAAATCAATGCATTTTTTAAGGACTTGAATAAGGAAGCTAGGCTGAATGGCTATACACACACACACACACACACGCACACGCACACGCACACGCACACGCACACGCACACGCACACGCACACGCACACGCACACGCACACTCACACGCACACGCACACGCACACGCACACGCACACGCACACGCACACGCACACGCACACGCACACGCACACGCACACGCACCCGCACACGCACACGCACACGCACACGCACACGCACACGCACACGCACACGCACACGCACACGCACACGCACACGCACACGCACACGCACACGCACACGCACACGCACACGCGCACGCACATACAATTATTACAAAGTGTGGTAATATTTCCTGAAGTACAAGAAATTAGAAAAATATTCCAGGCTTTTTAAAATTATTATTATTGATTTGTGTCGGAATTCAGTGTAATTTACATTTCATACATTTATAAGCATATTATTTATAAATGGCACTCATCCTGAACGAAGAGATCGTCGATTTATTAACTAATACGTATTACATAATAATATCAGATGTTATTATGACGTAACATATTTCATAGTTTGTTTATATTATCTAACAATGTATTTTCGCACATCGTCCGCTAGCCGAAATAGCTCAGTTGGGAGAGCGTTAGACTGAAGATCTAAAGGTCCCTGGTTCGATCCCTGGTTTCGGCATTTCTTTTTATTCCTTTAAAATACGTCATAAATATTTTTTTCAAACGCGATAATTTTTCAAGGTGAATCGGTATTTATTAAAAGACATAAATGATTTTTATTTTTATTTTAAACATATCATCTTTAGTTTTTTTTTAAAATATATACTCTTTATTTCAAATAAAACATTACATTCTGATATTCTAACGGTAATGTATACATAATAAACAATTTGTTGATTGAGTTCAGTTGACTTATTTGAACAAGTTTTAATACAAAAACGGTCCAAACATGTAGTAAATTAAATTATTTCAAATTAAACAATGTAAACAAATTAATATAAGACTTTATTTCAGTTTTATAACGTTTTTGTAGAAAACGTTTTTTTTTCATAAATAGTCAAACAAGCAGTATGGAAACGCAACGTGATTAATTCACAATCGTCTTAACCGAAACCGCGCAAAGTAAAAACGTGGATAGCGAAGAACCGCCAACTGTTTTTGTGGATAAAACTAAATGGACATTTTTTTGGCACAATACTATGATACTGTTGATTATTAATTACAATAATTCATTTGGCTCGAGGCAACAATCCTGTTTGCGCCGTGTATCGGAAGCAGTGGCGCATAACAAAAGCTCCTCAAAGGTAATAATAATAATAATAAACCTTTATCCGTACCCCAATGGTGCATAGGGCACTGCGTCATATAAAATCAGTGTTATCTTGATCGTTTACACATGAAGGAAAGGTGATCAGCCCTCCGCTTCAGGTACCAGTCCAGGGTAATATCGAATAAATATTAGAGTAAAAAGATCACTTTTATTTATTTGATCCCCCCCTGGGAATCGAACCCTGACCATTACACTACGGAAGCAGACAAAAGGAGGCCTCAAAGGAAAATATTTATCATAAGAAAAAGTAATCTATAAGATTCCTTTAACGAATTACGTTATGAATAAGTTTTAATTAATAACATACTTACTATATCAAGGAAGACAATATTGATTGCCATAGAAACGAAAGCACTTTATTTATTAATAGAATTCAATTCAATTCGATTCAATTCAATTTATTCAACAAAAAAAATAATATATACATAACAAACAATATTCAAGGCGTATATATTAAAAGTAAGCTATAAGACTTAAAGGTGTAGAAGAATCCCGCTTTGGAAACCTCCTTCGGACACATGGAACAGATCAATATCCAATGTGATATTATTCAACATAGCGGTAGCTCTTCCTACAGGCATAACCATCGGCAGGTTGGTCCTGTGTATAGGAATGTGAAACAATCTATGCCGACGCTGTCTCAGTTAACTATCGGGAACATACAGACCAATGCTCCAGATAATTTCAGGATTATCGATCATACCGCGCAACAATCGATTAAAATGCGTAATCAAATACACATTCCTTCTAGTCTCTAAACTATTGTAGCCAAGCACACCCTGGAGAAACTGGGTCGGGTAAAGCCAAGGATAATAGCCGTACTCTCTCATGAAGAGATACCTCAAAAACTTCTTTTGGACTTTCTCCACCATAAGAGAGTACTTAAGAAAAAAAAGTACTTACTTACTTGAGTACTTAGAACTTACTCACCATCAACGCCGCTTCCACGCAGTAGGGGGGGGGGTACAGAAAATAGAACGCCATACCAATCTGTTTTCGGATAAGTCTTCACCTATTTCACATTTCATACATCTTCTCAAACATACATCCCGATTATTCCGACTCCAGACCTGACCACTTTCAACTACTTGAAATACTTGATAATGCCAAGTTTTCTTGAGTCTCTGGGTGAATAATTGAGAAGATACACGAATGTGGAAGGGGCGAAGATTGTCTGCAAAGACAGATTGGAGTGGCGTTCTATTATCTCTGCCTACCCCAGTGTAACTAAAAGCGGAAAAGTATAACTAAGTAAAATGTTATTTTTTGACATCTCATCAAAGATGAAGAAGAATATGGAAGTCTGGGCATTTACGGGGCTGAAGATAGACATAGGCTGGTTTAAGTGATCACTTTACACACGTGTAATATTCACCAATTCTACCCATTTTTGACAACCACACTACTCAAATTCTTGGATGTTCTACAGGTTCTACAGGTCTAAAATTGGTTCATATGTTGTATATATATGAACCAATTTTGAAGCATTATTCATGTATTATATTGTAAATAAAATGTTATTTTGTAAAAATGTAACTCATTAAAATTGAAGATTATATTATTAATTGATTCAGCAGTCATTTTGTGGTAAAATCTAACTATTTTTTTTATTTGAGTTTTACTTAGAAATAATAGTATTTACTTAATAAAACTTAAATTAAAAATTTAAGCTGATGAAAATTATTCACTTATTGCAATGTACATATTCGACAGTTAATGTAAAAGGGTTTTAATTTAAACCCGTAAACGAGAATAATGGGCCATAAGATATTCTGATTCTGTAGGGATAGTGTAGTTAAAATAATGATATACCAGGGTTTAAGGATAATAATGTGTTTAAACATCATTTATAAAGGCGTACGGGCTTACGTACGCCACTGACAACGTACGAAACGTGGCACGGAATAATGTCACAAGGACATTTTTTACTCCTAGTCTCCTGGTAGACTATATTTTATTTTGCCCATAGAATATCCCAAACGTTTTACGCTTCTATTACCTGCTTGCGCTATTAAAAACAAATTGTTTGCTATGTACTTGTATGTGGATATTAAATTACATTAATTTTTCGATAATAACCATGAAGATATTTCAAAAACGGGTTTTGTTTCGTGTTCATTCACCCGAACGTATCGATGCTTCAAAAAAATAATATAATCTTACCAGTTTCATAATCATGACACAATATAATTGAATAACAAGAAATTGTTATTGTTTAATTTCATTTTTATTCATTAAAATGAAATATTGTAAATTATTTCATTTGCCAGTCATTTCTACTTTTAACGTATATTAATACTAGTTACGCTGTTCCTCTCCATAAAAGAGACTAAATTCTTGTGTTTTTTTAAATTTTTTTTAGGTATAAGTGTAAGTTTTAATTGATAACATCAACATGACATAACATTAATTGTAAACCTTTATTTAAATCACAATTTTAAACATATTTGAAAGAAATGCAAAGACCCACCAAGCCACCTTGTCGGTGGAGTTCTTTTTTAATACATTTTTCATTCTTTTAAACCTAATATACACACAAAAAAGAGAGAAAAATTAAGAATATAAAGATTTTACAATTTTCATGAAGTTAACTCTTGATTATTCCCATATTCCTTTATTATGCCATTGTTCCATATTTTATTTTTACCTCTATTTTGCTTTTGGAGGGACTTACAATCATTGTTATTTAATTATACTTTTGCATGATATTAAATCATTTCCTTATTTATTTAATATGTTATTTACGTGTTTCATTATGTTCTTGTTAATTGACATGTACAAAAGACATTTTATTTACTTTGTATAATTTTTAAATCTTTCATTTTATTTTTTATTTGTATCAATAATAGAAAAGACTTCCATATTCTCCTTCCTTTTTGATGAGATGTTAAAAAAAAAATAACTCCTGTAATTGGAGATAATCCAGATTTTGTGAACAAGTATTTGGACCCACTCAAAATGTTGTAAATTTATTATCTGGTCAAATTATAAGCTTAATAATAAAAATGAAAATGGTATTTTCTGGCGTTTCTCATGTGTATGATTATAAGCCAGGATTCGGATCTCTTATACTAATATAAGAGTTTCTGCTTAGTAAAAAGCTTCTTTACATCTCACCAATACATGTCTCTAGTGAAGTTCTAGTGATTCAAGAACAAGGTTTCTAAATTGGTTCGTATATACTTATAGAACATCCAAGAATTTGAGTAGTGTGGTTGTCGATAATGGGTAGAATTGGTGAATGTTACACGTGTGTAAAGTGATCACTTAAACCAGCCTATGGCGTTCGTCAGCCCCGTAAATGCCCAGACTTCCATATTCCTCTTCATCTCTGATGAGATGTAAAAAATAATTGAAGAAAAGATCTCTAAAGAGCTGGTGTCAAACGTATACTCGTATAACGTGTACAAGGATTTGTTCGTGAATATTGACAAATTATGATAAAGTCATGGTTTTTCAAAGAAATTAATGGAGATCTAGATGTAAATAAAATAGTAAATGGAGATAAAGTAAAATAGTAGTAAATGGGGGAAAAATTGACAGGCAAGTATGAGGACATCTATAAGTATGGAAGAGGGGCAGATTCCTTGCAAAGACAGATTGGTGTGGCGTTCCATACTCTCTGCCTACCCTTTCAGTGAAGCAGCATGATGGTTAGTTATTTAATTAATTAAAAGATCTTGTAAAATGAAGTTAAAATGATACCTTTTCACAGTGGGTTTTTTTAGAATTTGTTCATTAAACGATATTATTTTCTGTTTATTCAACTTGATAAATAGACTAAATTGATATATAATTTATATTTGAAGGAATAATTTTGTGATTTAAGATTTTATAATTAAAATGTAACTTTATTTTAAAATCACTATAATTTGATTTTAAAACAAAGTTACATTTTAATTAGAATAAAATGAACACATAAGAGGATTTCCATCAAACAAAATGTATTTTTACAGCACGAACTGAAGATTTGAAGTTGTCAACCTTCGAAAATAGTTTTTCTTAACTTGTGCTATTAAAACTATTTGAACGGAACACAAAAACTCGCGGTAGAAAAAGTTTTAATGAGTTTAGGAGAGAATATTGTAAAAGAAAAAAAGGGTTCCTTTGATATTAAAATATGTGACATGTACCTACTTGCAAGAGTATTATCTTTTTGAGATGTTGATAATATATATAATTTTTATTTTCGTAAAATAATAAAGAAAATCACAAGCCCAGCCATGCATTACTGCGACTCCGACCATACTCCGTCAGGTTAAATGAAAAAGAAAGAAAAGAGAGACCATATAATTTAATTTCATAATGCTTGTGTTTTACAGTATTTTAGCAGCTGTCAAGAATCAGACCTTTCGCTATGAGCAATATTTAGTTTTGTGTGTACTACTATTAATTCAACAAATGTCACTGCCATTGCGGTCAAAAAAATGTTTTGACCTGTCATAGATAAAAACACCCGTCACAAAACTGTAAAATGTAAAAACACGCGCGTATTTCAATGCAACGTTGTGTCAAAATTTCTTTTTAAATTTAGCTGATACAATATTTTAACCAAAAAAACATATAGGTACATTTTTATCGAAATTAATATTATTAGTGTTTCAAATATTGCTATATTCAATTTACGTCAATATCAATAAACGGAGCAAGCCAAATAAATATTCCACAAATTTCTCAACTGCTGGTGCCATAATCAGCCATATTTCCAAATCTTGTATAAGTTGTACTAGCATATGGAAGGTAATTAAGACAATTAAGGTAATTGAGGCATATATACAGGTTCAAAAATTAATGCAATAATGGGCAAAAGGTGAACGTTTAACAAGTATGTAAAAGTAATCGCTTAAGGCCGCTAAATGCCAGGTCGTAAGCCCGGGGATGCTCAGGATTCCATCTTCATTCAGATAAAAATTACGATATTTTATTTTGTTTTTACCTATTGTTTTTTTATATTTTCTCATTTTTTCATATTTTCTCATTTGTTTATTTTAAATGGCCGCCTCCGTAGTGTAATGGTCCCGGGTTCGATTCCCAGGGGGGGTCAAATAAATATAAGTGATTTTTTCACTCTAATATTTAATCAATATTACCCTGGACTGGTACCTGAAGCGGAGGGCTGATCACCTTTCCTTCGTGTTAACGATCAAGATAACACTGTTTTTATATGATGCAGTGCCCTATGCACCATTGGGGTGCGGATAAGGGTTTGAATTGAATTATTTTAAATATGCTTCTTGTCATATATTTTCCTCCTTCATATCTTTTAAATATGCTTCTTATGCCTATTTAATATACCTGTTTATTGTTTTTTATATTTTGCCATGTATTAGTTATGGTTATTTAAAAATATCTTTTTTGTAACTTTTCATTTGTGTTCCAGCCTTATAAACCTTAATCCCATGTCCTAAAATGAAAAATATTATATAAATTACTCATCGGGAATATTATAAATATGACTTATGTATTAAATATGTTTTGAAAATTAAATAAATATAAATAAATAAATATAAGATACATGTTTCATATCAATGTCTCAAACACCTATAATATTTACATTTTAATTTGTATAGATTAATTTATATAGACATTTAATTTATATAGATGTCGTTGATTTTACCAAATTAGTAAAAATATTAGATTTTTTTACGGATGGTTTATTTTGTCATTACATGTATTGTGATGTAGACCACGTATGCAAAGTCTACGTGGTAGTTATTATGCAAAATTGGTGCAGGTACCTGTAAGTAACGTTAGAATGTTAGTTGAATTTAATCAAAGAACTCGTACACAATAGCTAACATTAACTTATACGAGTTCAGGTATACAAATCCGAGTGAGCTAGATATTGACTATTTTAAATAAAACTAAAACTTTGATTTCAACCAGCTTTTTTTGGTATTTTTTTCCTACATATGTGTGATAAAATATTGTATGATAAATGTGCGGTAAAATATTTTATGATAGATGTTCGAATGGTGAAATATGGGGAGAATAAAAGGCTGAGATAAGCATTATAGATGAAATTAAGAAAAGTGTGTCGAGATGGTTTGGACATGTAGAACGAATGATTTAAGACCGAACAGTAAAACAAATTTATTAGGAGAATGAAATGGAAATAGGAGCAAAAGAAGACTGTGAAAAACTTGACATGATCAAGTATTTCAAATACTTGAATATGCCGAAGTCAGTATGTATGTAAGAGATGCATGAATAAGGCAAATATTGTTTGCAAGGACAGAGTGATATGGCGTTCTATTCTCTCTACCTACCCCTGCCATGAAGCGGCGTGATGGTTATTTATAGTTAGATATTTCATGTATTATAAATGAATTATTCTTTTACTAACGTTAAATATATATTTTATCATTAAATATCTATCGCCTTTCAGAATTTTCTGAAAATGTTCGATTATCCAGCCTCCGCTGTCATTCATCCATCAACACTATATGGATTATTAATAATCTTCTTAGCTTGGACTCGAAAAGAATTGTGTATATATAGCAATATAAGGTATTATATTTACTCTGCAAACTAGAGAATAAGAAAAATATATATAAGAACGTTTTCCATCGTATAAATATTTATACACTTCTTCAAAACTCTACTCTAAGACATGAAAATAATATTTTTCCCTTTTAATGTTAAAATATATAAATAAAATAGGAGTGTTTTACAAACAGTTAAACTCGACTATGAAATTATCCGCCTCCGTAGTGTAATGGTCAGCACGCTCGGCTACCGTTCTGGCGGTCCCGGGTTTGATTCCCAGGGGGGGGGGTCAAATAAATATAAGTGATTTTTTCACTGTAATATATATTCAATATTACCCTGGACTGGTACCTGAAGCGGAGGGCTGATCACCTTTCCTTCATGTGTAAACGATCAAGATAACACTGCGTTTATATGAAGCAGTGCCCTATGCACCATTGGGGTGCGGATAAGGGTTTTATTATTATTATGAGATTATTGTGATACATAAATTCTTACAAGTATCCATGTGTAAACACATTCGTGGAAGCCTGGGTGTAACACACATCAATAAAGGTAAAGGAAAGACAATTGATATAGAATGGGCACATAGGATGCAGAAAACCAGATCATATTATGAGCCAGGCAATCACCATGGACCTTCCTCGAAAGACATCTAGACTAAAGAATTCTGGATGCTACAGAACGAAAACATGATTCGAATGGTCTAGGTGACGTTGCTAATGACAATGACCTACAACCTGAGGACGAGAAGAGCTGACCTCAACAGTCGACAAAGGCGACAAGTTGGGCTGGAGCTAGGAAGAAGGAAAATAATAATTAAATGCTTTCCGCATACTCCAATAATATTTCAGTTCAGACCGTGATCATGTTTTCAGCATTCATTTTTAATTATCATCCGCACCCCAAAAGTAACATTACTTTACTTTACACATATCATACTTAACACATGTTAACTTCTCGATATTTTGACAGTTGTTATTCGCACATTTTGATTGGTGATAAGTAGTTGATAAATTGGCCACCACAGCGCTAATGTCTTTTGGCCTTCTAGGTAAGATTTGTACGCAAATAGGTACAATATATAATTGTTTGATCGGGAAAATTTTATGAGCATTTTATTAATTTATAGTTCTTTAAAATATCTCAAAGAAATAAATCAAACTGGTTGAGTATACAGGTATACAGATTTAACTTGATTTGGAAAATGATTAAATTTACAATAAAAATAATATCTGAGATCTGGTCATCCATATGGTTTGACAATTTAAAAAGAAGAGAGAATTAATAAAAACCTCGTATCATAGATTTTTACAATATTCTTAATATAAGTGAAAAGTATATAAAACGCAATAATGTTTCTCAACATGGATTAAGATGAATATGAATGTCTGGATATTTATAGGGCTTCTGTCAATCTGTCATTAGTTAATGTGATCACTTTATACACTGTGTAATATTCACCATTTTATCTTTTATTTACTACCACGCTTCTTTAAAACGTTGTATTTATGCTTATAGAAAAGACCAACCGTATGTTACTTGGTCGGCGACATCTTTGGTGGCAATATGTTAACTATGTTTTTTTTTATTAATTCGTGAATTATTATGATAAAATGTTATTAATATGAACCATAGATGCCACCGACTAATATTCAATTTATTGATCTTTTTAATTAAGTCATAAATACAAATTACTTAATTTGAGTAGTGTGATTGTCATAAATGGATAAAATGGTTAATGTTATATAGTGTATAAAATGGTTACTCAAACTAGAACCTTGTACATACCCAGTTCTCCATACTTTTATTAATTTATGTTGAGATTTCAATAAAAAATATAGGTGTAAATGATTTCTAAGTGGAGAAAAATTCAGTCAAATTTTATTTAAAAATTATACGCAAAACAATAAGAATTAAATTGGTAAACACTAACAATCCCTTCAGTTTTAAATGAAAATAAAAAAATCACATCTCCATTGTAATACTATGATGACTTTTAAAATAATATTGTATATCGATAAATTTTAAATATGAGGATAAGAGAATTATATGACAAACAATCTATTTTATTAAAATTAAACACTTGAATAATCCACTTTATCGAGTTTTATTTTTATTTACGACTAGTTTCGAAAACGACAGTTGTTTTCATCTTCTGGTACAAATTAAAACTAACGAATAAAAATATATTTAGGTTTATATACAGGTTAAAAAGTATATTTAAATTCAGATAAAACAATAATTAATAATATACTGTTTCAAAATACGTCACCATTATTATCAATGTTTCCTTTTACAAAAAATATTGTTCCTTAACCCCCCTCTCTATATATTTAAACCTATATATACACCTAAATATATTTTTATTCGTTCGTTTTAATTTTTACCAGAAGATGAAAACAACTGTCGTTTTCGAAACTAGTCGAAAATAATAAAAAAAACTCGATAAAGTGGATTATTCAAGTGTTTAATTTTAATAAAATAATCATGTCATTCCACAAAGTTAATGCCGAATTAATAAATAATACAAACAATCTAGATCACAGACGTTGTCATATAATATTACTATTTAAATTTTATTCGGAATTTCGTTAAAAGAGGTATCATTTTTGGAATGAAACGTCAAATGGAAAGTTAATAAGATTCGTGATGCATAAGATATTTTATATTACTTTACCATCTGACATCCATTGGGGTGAGTAAAATAAGCAATGTTGTTGTTCTGGAATCGTGCCAAATATAAGGGCAGTATAGAATATTGATGTTCTCCATAGACGCTATAAGACTATAAAATTATTCATCATAAATACATTTATGTAGGCTGTTGGGGCAGAAAATGGTTTTAATCGTTAGGGATTGATTTATCTCTTCATGCTTCATTGAATTGGGGATTGTACCTCTTGATGTCCATTCCTAAAATGAATATAACTTATTGTTGAAGGATTCAAAGGGACTTTGGCCAAACATTGAAAGGTTTGTATTGTAGACAGGATTCGATAATACAGATATATGTACATGCAAATATTATGTAGGCCAATTTCTGATTCGTGACCATACTGATGGATCTTTTGTGTCCCAAGTTTGCATATTTTATGTATTTGATAAAATTTGTTTGTTTTAGGATAAATTTTAATATGAAAATTTACAAGTAAAGACTTAAAAATTATACGATATTACATCATTTCAAAGTTTTTCTTTGGCATCGAAATCTGAACTCTCACCTTATCTACAACAAATAGCAAAGAAACATTTATAGTAGCTTGGGTGCGAGTCTAGATTTCGACGCCAAAGAAAAGCTTTGAAAGGTTTTAACATCGTTTTATTCTCAAACTTAGATTGAGATTAAAGTATTTACTACTTATACTTGTACGCTATTAATAACATTGAAAAGTAATGCCTTACAGCAATGTTTAAAATATCATCCATTTGAAAAAGCTTGTAGCGAAGATATTTCAAGGTTTTATGTAAAATGAGAGAAAAGTTATGGATGGAGACTATACAAAGAATAAAGCTAAAGTACCTTGGCTAGTTTATGATTGGAGGGAAATACGACATTATATGGATATTGTTACAATGCTAATTCAAAAGTAAGCGTAGCGTAGTAAGAATACATGCATATATCCATGCTAAAAAAGAACTTGAGAAAATGGCTTCACTTTAGCATAAAGCCGATGTTTAGAGCACCTGTAGACAAAGGGAAAATTTACAAAACGATTGTCAATCTTCTGCGTTGAGAAGCACGATGAGAAAACGAAGAAAAAAACAGGCTAATTTTTTTTGATGCAGCCAAAAGTTATATGCGTATATGATAATTAAGGTGGTTTAATAGTCTTAATCGAAAATTTATTAATTTTACAAATTGATTCTGTAGGCAGTTTGTGGTAAAATCTATCTTTTTTTATTTAAGTTTTACTTAGTAAATACAACTATTTCTTAAAGTCTACTGTGATACATATTTCGATGCATTTCGCATAATTTTCAAACACCGTTTGAATATTTATTATTTAAACTTATATTATTTCTGTTATCTGCAATGATATTAATACTTCCGAGAGTCGAAAATCCATATATCAGATAAAAACATCGATTAAATATTTTAATTTGGCAGATGCGCTCGGTTTTAACTTTTTTAAATACTTCATTAATTTTAAACGAAGTCAAAATTTACAATTGATATATGTTTATGTTTATGTAGGTATTAAAATAATCTTAATCGAATATTGATTACTGAAATATCGTTTTAATTTTATTTATATAACCTGCAATGATAATAATATTTTCGACAGTCAAAAGTCCTAGATTTTTTTAATAATACATTTAACTAACTAAATAACAAACTAATCATCACGCCGCTTCTCTTCAGAGGTAGCAGAGAGAATAGAACGACACTCCAATCTGTTTTATAACATATACAATACAACAATTAATATTTAAACACTTTTTGACATCACAGAAAACACTCAATAATAGGCCAATTCTCGAAACAGACTTTACGATTGATTTTCAAAATAAAACAATTTTTTTTCAAACGTATCAACCACTTTCTTTTCCTACAGTCAGTTTATATTTCATTTTGCTTTGTGGCTGTCAATGTTCGATATATTGAGAGAATAATTTTTAATCAAAGCACACAATATTTACTTTTCTTTTAATAATATCTCAGATATAAACGTTGAAAAAATATAATTTATATTTGAAGCATTAACTTTGTGATTTTCCATTTTATAATTGAAATGTTACTTTGTTTTAAAATTACTATTCACATTTTATTATAACATAATTTTAATATCTACCGGTTTCGAAGCTAACCGCTTCTTTATCAAGATTAATCAGTCTTGACAAAAAAGCGGTTAGCTTCGAAACAGGTAGACATTATAATTATGTTTTGATAAAATATTGATATTGATTTAAAAACAAAGTTACATTTTAATTATTGATAAAACATTTTATCAATTTTATTCGGCTTATGCTGTTGGCTTAAATTTATTATTAAAAAAATATTTATGAAAGCATCTTTTAAACACTTGCATCAGGCAAATGTTTTTAAAAGTAAATAATATTTTTAAAAGCTTGGGTGTAGAATTTGTGTAAGTGTTGTATTTATTGGACATTCGTCGTCAGACGAGCTAATTCGTTTTTCAATTAAGGTCATACGTGGTTACTACGGTGCCTATGTATTCCTAGTACCGTCCGGTCGGGAAATCAACGAAAACAAATCACCACAGCACAGTTTGAAAACACGACAAGGCAGTACGAGACGTGTCTATTTATGCGTAGGTACCCACTCGATGTCCACTAAAGCTGCCATTTATGCGTCACCTATAACCCTGAGTCTGCTTTGGATTGAGCTTCCAATTCGTGAGTAACTACCGAAATAATTAGAGCCTGCTTCGGGATCCAGATGATTCCGATATTCTCAAACTGTTAGTGATCTTTATTTGTAATAATTTTTGTCTAGGTCAGTCGTCATCTGGGACTATGGCTTCATAACTTTTTTTCGGATTGTATATTATTTAACGTGACATTAGGCATTAAATATCCTTTACATTTTATATTTGTAAATATATATATATATATATATATATATATATATATATATATATATATATATATATATATATATATATATATATATATATATATATATATATGAATATATATATATATATAAATATATAAATAAATATATATGTATACACATACAAAGTAACCCATCACTCAATAGGAAATGGGTTCCTTAAGTCTTATTTTTAGAAAATTAAACTCTTGAAAATATCACTTTATGAGTTTTATTTATAAACGACTAGTTTTGAAAATTTATGGATGTTTTCATTACCTGGTAAAAATTAAAACTATTGAACAAAACATTTATTTAAGAGCATATGTAGGATAATAAATATATAGAATATATGTGGTATATTCAAGTGTTTAATTTTGTAATAATAATCAACATGTCATTCCACAAAGTTAATGCCGAATCAATAAATTAAATCCTTAAGTCTTGTTAGGTACAATAAACATTATTAGGTAAAAAGAAGTTGGATTACATTCCACTAGGAAAATATATAAAGGGAATAAATAACGAATGTGTAATAATATAAAAATATACAACAAGAATAGTTAAAAAATGAATTTGAAAAAAATAGAAACTTAAAATTATGTTAAAGTATAAAAAAAGAAAACAAATAACCACGCATTAATTTTCTTTTATAACTATTTTTCAATACTTAAATAGTTAAAATAGATTTTACTAAATTGAATTGAAAGTAAATGATTTTGTTGTTTATGAAATATCAAAAGCATATTATAAAATCAAACCAAACATATAATAAACAACAATAGATTTTCAAGCAAATTCTATGAAAATCAATCAAGTGCTTAGTATAACATTCTAAAGTTGAGATCCCTTTGTTATAGCTGTCCATTATACAACGTATTAATGTACTCGTAAGTAGGTAGGTATAGTGGCATAATACCTGTAGTAACACTGTAGTTGTCTGCTTCGATTACATGTAGGTAGCTTATAGGTATAATAATATAACTACAATTTCTACTCACGAGTAACATGCTTTGAAGGCGGATTTAATCATTTGTATGTATCTGATCTGGACACGTGACACCCAACCACAAGATCAAGTTACAAGTTTCAGAGATAAATGGAATATTAGCATATATATATATATATATATATATATATATATATATATATATATATATATATATATATATATATATATATATATATATATATATATATATATATATATATATATATATATATATATATATATATATATATATATATATATATATATATATATATATATATATATATATTATATATATATATATATATATATATATATATATATATTATATATATATATATATATATATATATATATATATATATATATATATATATATTTATATATATATATATATATATATATATATATATATATTTATATATTATATATATATATATATATATATATATATATATATATATATATATATATATATATATATATATATATATATATATATATATATATATATATATATATATATTTATATATACATATATATATATATATATATATATATATAAATATATATATATATTTATATATATATATATATATATTTATATATATATATATATATATATACATATATATATTTATATATATATATAAATATATATATATATATATATATATATATATATATATATTTAAATATATATATTAATATATATATATATATATATATATATATATATATATATACATTTATATTTATATATATTTACATATATACTTACATATATACATATATACAAAGGAGTCGTAACAATCGGCGGGTATGTATGAGGAGATGCATGAACGTGGAAGAGGCGAAGAATGTTTGCAAGGACAGAGTGGTGTGGCGCTCTATTCGCGCGTGATGATTAGTAAGCTAGTTATAACATATATTTATATATATATATATATATATATATATATATATATATATATATATATATATATGTATATATATATATATATATATTGTATATATATTTATATATATATATATATATATATATATATATATATATATATATATATATATATATATATATATATATATATATATATATATATATATATATATATATATATATACACTTTACTTTTATGTCTATTTATTGACAGGAGATATAAACATGTTTATTTTTTATTGATATTTCAACACACGTGAAGAAAAACATGAATATTTCAGTATTTACAGGCCTAACCACCTTGATATTCATGATGATTAATGTGTTTTGTGATCATTTGACAATCTTTATAAAATAACAGAATTTTGTTTTTAACCACTTATTATTGGTATTTTTTTTCTCCAACGGGTTTCAACAAGAACTTTGTCATAATCAGGGTAATATATACTCTGTATAGTACATATTTAACCCTGATGGTGACAGAGTTTTGGAGTTGGAGAAAAAATGTACAAATAAAAAAGTGGTTAAAAACAAAATTGTTTTATTATATAAAGTTTATAAAATGTGCCACAAAATATCTACTAAAAACATTCAAGGGATCATTTTACATGCTGTGTCATACTGTATTTAGTGCTTCTATTCGTGATGACAATTACACTACTAAAATTTTGGAGGTTGTATTTATGCGTCAACTGAAAAAGTCTTCAGACCAAATATTATTTTAAACAAGTCCTCTGTTTGTTTTGTAATATTATGTCCGTGAACAAAGGGAATTGAGTCCATTGTTACATCACGTCAGCGTCAAGTTGATTTTAGGCGTCGTTTGAAACAACTTTGTCTTGTAAGATCCCAGGTGTATTTTGTACACCCTTCCAAATGAATGTTTAATACAATTTTCAATGGAAATCAATCATGGTACATGACTTTATTAATTATCTCGATAATACTTGTATGATTTGGGAAGTAAAAATACATGATGTGATAGTTCTTGGTGCTTATATCTAAGTGCTTTTTTGTCTGCCTCCATAGTATAATGGTCAGCACCCTCGGCTATCGTTCTGGAGGTCTCGGGTTCAATTCTCAAGGGGGTTCAAATAAATATAAGTGATTTTTTCACTGTAATATTTATTTAATACTACCCTGGACTGGTACCTGAAGCGGAGGGCTGATCGCCTTTCCTTCATGTGTAAACGATCAAGATAACACTGCGTTATATGACACAGTGCCCTTTGCACCACTTAGGTGCGGATAAGGGTATTATTAATATTATTTATTGTACCTAAACATATATATTTATACGAGAATCTGTAACAACTTGAATAAAGATACAAACACTTGTTCTCTTTTTCTAAGGACGGATAATCAAAAATGATGTTGAAATGAGAGGCAGAAGAAAAAAAGGGAATGGTACTCTGAAATCAGTTGTTCTTAACAAATAAAAGCCCTACACCGAAAGCTTATCTGTCAATGCAAATGGAATCCTGGTACAAACCCATTTTTTTCTTTATCTTAATCCTTATTTACTCCAAATAATAGAGGTTGTCTTTGTGAGACATATTTTATTAATGACTAAATAATAAAAAGTCCGCTTCCGTAGTGTAATGGTCAGCACGCTCGGCTACCGTTCTGGAGGTCCCGGGTTCAATTCCCAAGGGGGGTAAAATAAATATTAGTGTTTTTTTCACTGTCATATTGATTCAATATTACCCTGGACTGGTACCTGAAGCGGAGGGCAGATCACCTTTCCTTCAAACGAACGATCAAGATAACACTGCGTTTATATGACGCAGTGCCCTATGCACCATTGGGTGCGGATAAGGGTTTTATTATTATTATTAAATAATTAAAAAAATAGCACAATAATAAAACAAAACAAAAACATTGTTCATACCATCTCACAGTGAAATTCCCTAAAGATGATGTGAAAAGATCAGTTCGCTGGCAATTGCAACACTGCGCTCTAGTACTGCCACATGTCTGACCTCTATCTGTGTTCCACAAGCTGCTTTACGATGAAATTAGAGCTTTTCATCAGCCTCTCCCGGAAGCCTATCAATCTGTATATTTTAGCGTATCCACTGGGCAGACATACTAGTATGTTGTAAGTATGCTGAACCAAATATACCACTCGCTCTACAGTGTCGGGGTAACTTCATGAGGGCCCTGTATCCATTATTTCTACGTGTTTATATCTCTTGCGCTTCTCTTTACGAACTTTTACTACAACTTACCGACGCACATTCGAGTTTCTCTGTGTGAACTTTTATTGCATTTATGATATTTAATTTATTGACAGTATACCCTTTTTACATGTTACAGACGGTATGAACTACAACATCTTTCAATACAAGGTTATCTCTTTGCCTTTTTTCGATGTTTTCATCAAATTTTATTTAAAAGTTTGTTTCAGTCCATGAAATATCTCATTTTTCGTCTTAAATAAAAATATGAGTACTCTTTGGATGCAGTAGATTTTGTTTGTCTATTTTCGTGTAATATGTTGGCTCACGGCACGACACACGTAAGAATGTAAACATAGTCGTAACGGAAAAGAGTTTATTGTTAGAACTAATAATATAAGATGGTAGAACTAGTGATACTTGCCAAACAGCTCGAATTATAAGGCTGCCAAACAACTCTTCCCGACACGGTATTTTCCTGGGTATCGCCAACAAATGAATTAAGGGAAAATACTAAGTTCTGTTCTTACACCCTACAAACTATATATATTTATATATATATATATATATATGTATATATATATATATATATATATATATATATATATATATATATATATATATATATATATATATATAAATGTATACATATATATATGTATACATATATATATATATATATATATATATATATATATATATATATATATATATATATATATATATATATATATATATACATATATATATATATATATATATATATATATATATATATATATATATATATATATATATATATATATATATATATATATATATATATATATATATATATATATATATATATATATATATATATATATATTTATATATATATATATATATAAATATATATATATATATATATATATATATATAGATATATATATATATATATATATATATATATATATATATATATATATATATATATATATAATATATATATATATATATATATATATATATATATATATATATATATATATATATATATATATATATATATATATATATATATATATATATATATATATATATATATATATATATATATATATATATATATATATATAAATATAAACATATTACCACAAAATCTTCACTAACGGATATAACTAACGAACACATTTATGGAATAAGACAAAAATTAACTAAAAACCATGAATTAAATTTCATTTACATTTATTAAAATTCACTCTGTTCTAATTATTTGATTTGATATAATAAAAAAATTATTATTTTATGTTATTATTTTTTTGTAAGTGATGAAAAAAAACTAATGTATGTGAATGGAAAATAATCATGACAAGGTTTTTCTGAAGATCACTCTGTAATTTTGAATCCAGAACCAAATGTAAGAAATTCATTTAAATGTCTTTATTTCAAATGTCACATTTTATCGAGACCTCATCGAGACATTTTAATAAAGATCGCCAAAAAAACTCTTAAAAGTTTATATTCAGTTTTTCAGCATTTCATTATCATCGTAGCGTGACGATGAGGGATAACTTGTGGAAGTCTGTTTTTTTAATATTTTTATTAAGTATCAAGACAATATTTTCCAATGTATTGTGGTTACTTTTTTATTGACTACAAGTCATAAACTGATAGGTTTCTTCAACAATATGAAAAAAAAAACAAAGTGATACTAAAAAATATTTATTCTTTTCACAAAAAGGTATATCAAATAAATAAAAAAAGTTTATTAATAATACTGATTCAAATGATAAAATGGTTAAACAATTAAATGGCTCAGATGGTAGACAGTTATATATGCCACTAAAAACAATAGTATTTTAAGCAGTATTCATATTTGTTTGTTTGTTTACTTAAAAATTAGAATTATTTACAATAAATTAAGCTACAATACAAATGTTTTGTTCACATACAAGGTAAAATAAATATGGGAATTATTAAAACCTTTCTACCAATGAAAATTATTCAAATATTTTTAAATCGTATGTAAAGTCTTATTTATCATTTGAATTAACATATTTGTGATATTTATTTTCAAATAAAAAAATAATACTTTTCTTATTTTCATTTGGCACCAACGACAGCTTATACATTTATACATATTTTTTTATTAATAATTTGTTCTTCAAATATGTCGTTAATTAAACAAATATACATATTACCTTCTCCGAACGATTATTTCACATTTCAACGGATTGTATAACGACTTGGGATATTACAGATCTTAAAATAACAAAATATTATGTTACAGTAAACTGGTTATGCACCTGAAATAATGGCTCTTCAGTTAGGATCTATATAATACTGTATTTTATTTACACTTTAATTTTATTCCTCCTTTTCAAAACCTTCATTTGTCCTTGCCATGGTATCATCTCCTTTCGTTTCTCCATCTTTAGCCAGCTTCATGAGTCTCTTCTTTTTGATTTCTGAAATCTCTATCATGACATATCCCGCTATCCCGAGGATGAGTACAGCTAGTAGAATGTACAGTTTGATGTATGTTCTCAGGTAGGGTGAGTAGACGTAAGCAATGATAAATCCGAGGGATTCCCACAGTCTGAAGTTACTATATGCGGCCTCTTCTCTGGCCGGGAATAGTATTCCGCAAAGAGCTGGAAACAAAAAAAAAAACAAAACGTAAATTTCAAGTTGATAACATTTCTTGATGAAATTCATATCTTTTGATATTAACTTGTATTATGAGACACATTATAATTAAATAATTGATACATTTTCATTTATTTAATTGTAAAATTAAGTAAATTCGTTGATTCGGCAGTTTGTTGTTAGCAGTCGAAAAATTGGTTATACTCAATTACTCAACTCACTATGTGGCGATTTTTAATACGGAGAAAAAAATAAGCAAATAATTTGTCATAATTTTTTATATATTGTGAATGAAATTTCTTGTTAAAACGCATAAAAAACTCCTCAATATCGAGAAAGAAAGTATATCATTGGTACAAAGCGTTCAAAAATTATCTTGAATTGGTTGAAGACTTGCCTTATCCTGGATGTCGAATTTTGAAGTATGTATGTATGAAGGCTAAGATGATTAGCCTTATACTTTAGCTTTAAGTATACAAAATTTGTTTCCATGAATTAAGTGATGATAGTGATAGTACATTTAAAAACAAAGAGTGTACTATACGATAAAATATTTGTTAATATGTTGATTTTCTTGAATGTAATTCTCGTGGAAATATACAAAAAATTATTATTCCTTTAAAATTGAAAGTATATTGTAATCGATTTCATTAAACATACAATAACAATTTCACATTATCATTACAAAACAATTTTTGTGGTGGAAATTAAACTAGATAGGAAAAAGTACGTTTATGTTTTCATGTAAATTAATTACGGAGTAATTATGATATCTTATTTATCGTTATTTTGTGGAACGTATTTAAAATGAAATTTGATAATTAATTAATTAATTAATATTTGAGAACATGAAAGTAACCCACGCGCTATCTTTGATATTCATGGAAAATATAATTAGCACGTATTATAATTAAACCTCTTATATCCATGAATATTAATAAAATACACCCCAAAAATTATGTAGATTTCACGAGGTTTGTCCATAAAATTTTATGACGTCAGAAACACCCAAGACCCAAAATTGAGACAACTTACTTTGAAAATATTACATCAAATGGAATTAATTATGTTTGTTTAACTAAATACATAAAATCTCAGATGAAAAATCGTAAAATGAACACGATATTATTTCATCGTCTGTAATGTTAGCGGAAATTAAAGAATTTATGTACTTGACTTGCCAACCTTTCTCCGTTTATATTTTTTAAATAAAATATTCTAAATATCTTAACTTATCCGGGATTGATGAGTAGACAGAGCATATTGATTAAAATTTACAGAAGCATTTAATCAGAATCTTCTCGCCTCGCGCTTAACAAAGGAAGATTGATTATTTCATTTTGTTTTCTTCGTAAAATGGGTTTCTATTGTGTTCGTGTAATTAGTTTCGTTTCGGGATATTTTGCGGGGTAAAAATATTGAGATTAATTGGCTGACACCAGTTCAGATTACGCACATTTTTTTTTATTGAATATCGGTCGAATTATGAATCCTAAAAAGCTGGGTAGATTTTGGAAGGATATTCTGAGACGCTAAATGTTGGGTTGATTAGTGGATCGATTTAAATTCACTTTCACAAATTAAATTCGGGAGAATGTCGTGATTATCCCTCCGCTAATTACAATGATAAACACTGTATTGCTTCTCTATTTACTTGTGGTTAGGCTTTATTCAGACAAGAGGGTGGAGAATGGCAAGATTATTTCTGGAGACGTACTAGACGCAGATATGCTTGGCAACCAACATGATTGACATATTAAATTGCTAATATTATAGGAAGAATGTAAATGCAAATGGCCTGGAACCAAAAGATTTTATAAAAAAACTAATTAACTATCACGCCGTTACTCTGCAAGGGTAGGCAGATAAAATAGAACGCCACACCAATCTGTCTTTGTAAACAATCTTTGCTTCTTCCGCATTCATGCATGTCCTCATACATACCCGCCGATTATTCCGACTCCTGACCTGACCAATTTCAAGTATTTGAAATATTTTATCATGCCGAATTGTCCTTGGTCTTCCTCTGCTTCTGTTTATTACTACTGATATTAATTCTCAAAACCAAAATTACTTTTCTTTCTTCACTCATTAAATTTTTAGTTTTAAATATTTTTTTTGGATTGATAATCAACATTTTTAACAATAAATATTATCAATTTGAAATAATCACTTTGTCCTAAGCGTGTGGTCATACGCTATTTGACCTGGTATTTTATAGCCTCACGGTTGGGATGGTATGCATGGAAAGGTTAAGGTTTCATTTATTCTCTTCGTGAATGAAAAAAATCGTTTCTAATGATTATAATGATTAATTTTTGAAACAGACATCCTCATACTTCAAACATTTCTGAAAAGTTTTGACTCGTGTTTTTCCCGCCCCATTTTGCTTTGGATAAATCAAAAATACAAAATTTCCATTAGCCGTAATAAATGTCGAGCGAACAAACGACATGAATTCCAAATAATCTGCGAGAGTTGACGACGCAGAGTAATATTTGAAACGCTCTTGTATGCTGATTAAGTAATATGGTACAGTCCTGCGGCCAAGTTGTCGAATGAAAGTTTCCCGGCGTTTCCGTCACGACTCACGACCTTCCTGGAGCGATTCTACTGTGACAGGCTGTTAAATAAGAGAAGGGTTTAGCCGTAAAAGTCTGCGGTCTCGGTAGGAAGCAGCACCAAATACAAATTAGATTTTCAAATTAAAATTATCACATCCACCCTCATTCAGTAAGAGTCAACGTATGGATAAAATCAATCTGGAATTTGTCCTATAAACAACGGTCTCATGTACTGTAGAACGGGGTACTTGAACTTTGATGTGTTACTTGAGCCCAGTATAAAAACGAGATTTAAATCTATTTTGGTCAACAATAATGAGCGTATCGTGACAATAAGTGTCACCTGTCAGGGAAACAATGAGTCATGTCGATACGTTCCTTATTGTGGACCAAATACAGATTTAATATTTTTTTTAGCTGGGCTCAATTAACACATCATAGTTCAAGTATCCCCGTTCTACGGTATTTCTTTTTTTTTACATTTGTGGTTTTTGTGGTAATCCTTTTATTTACAGCGTAAACCTTCTTTTAGTACATTTTGGCATCTCAATATTGATGGAGAGAAACATGGAGTCAGGGTATATACAAGGCTTGAGGCTTGTCATAGACTGGTTATGCCAGCCTATGGCAGATCATAAGTCCTGTTAATACCCATACTTCACACAGACATATTTCAAAAATGTTTTATCCTAAATTAAACTCAGAATATGAAGAGAAATATAATTTTAGTTGATTTAACATTTCAAACAAATGAGTATTTATAATATTATTAATATTTTTAATATTTTTACAAAAATGAAAGTAATCTTAGTAAAAAACCACTGATTGAGACATTGGTTTACCAGTTTCGCGACATACTCGTCTCTTCGTCAGGACAACCACTACACTAGCATGCAAAAATACTACACACGTCACTACCATACCACTATTCACACACTTACGACTACACAAAATATTAATCGTTCGCAGTTTTAGCCCACCCGAGGACCAAAATACAATAAGAATTGTAAAACAACATCCACTAGCGGCCGAAGTCTTACATGATTTTTCGAAAAATTATTTGTATAGATATTTTAGCATTTATGTATGTGAGGTTACCTGAATAATGATTATCAGATTTTACTACGACCCCATCTTTTCCATCACAAAACGTTTTCCAAAGTATGTGCCACAGACTGTTAACTAATTTTACTGCACATACCTACATAGTGAAGATTAGGGAAAAGGGTTCATTTAAAGGGTCGCGTTGAAATAATAGGGGTATTAGCTCTCAGATTGAAGTACTTAGCGTGCAGCTTATAATGATTTAGTGTGGGACTGTTATTTCCTGAGAACGTGACTATATTTAAGAGCCAAGATGACGGACGATGAAGCTATTCGAGTCCTCTATCCAATATTCGTTGGATATCCATATCTAATATTTTTTATCCATATCTCAACATATAAGAAGAGGACAATGGATATCTGGGAATTGACAGGGCTTACGATAAAGCATTGGCTGGTTGAAGTAATCAAATATCAAGTAGCTGCCTGTCATAAATAAAATAGAACCCATTCGGTGATCCAAAATAAATGATCTGAAAAATAACTTTGTGGAAAGATACATATATATGTAGTGATTAGTCATATTTTCTTATTTTGTTTTAACGTTATGTTTTTTATATTTTTCTCATGTTTATAGTTTCTCATTTTTCATTTTTAATATGCTTCTTACCTTATACTTTTCTCATTTATTTATTTTAAATATGCTTCTTATGCCTCTTTATTTTACCTGTTTATTGCTTTATATTTTGCCATGTATGGTTTGGTTATTTAAAAAAAATATATTCTAACTTTATTATTTGTTTTCCAGTCTTGTTAACCTTAATCCCATGTCCCAAAATGAGAAATAGAAATTGCTCATCGGGAATATTATATATGTGACTTATGTATGTAAAATGTTTTGAAAAAATAAATAAATTACATACTGTGCAACAATCGCCGTTCTACACATGTTTGACAATGATACTATTCAAATTTTGGAAGTTGTATATATCAACTCCATGTCACTTCGTTGGTGAGATCTGATGTTGAAATTAGTAAGTTATTTTTCCAAATGGAAACCTTCATGAAATATTTGTATTCTTCTTTCTTGAATTATTTTACTCACTAGGAGATGATTTAAAATATTGCATTAAATTTATAATTTTGACAATTTTTTTATTTAATTTTTTATTCACAATATTTTGAGTGTGTCCAAATATTTGTCAACAAATATTGGATATTCTTCGCTTAGGAGTTATTCTTTATTTTTATTTTTGACTTTTTAGTTTTTAAGATGAAGAATAAATCAGGGAAAATAAAATTTTATGTTGAAGTAGAAAAGCACTGTGGTATTTTGTAAAATTCAAAAAGTTATTCATTTTTTTCTTTTTCTTCTTCAACATACGGTCGCGAGCCATATGTTAGGGACCACTGCTCTAAGCGTATCTGTTAAAGCGGAAAAAGGTTAACCTTAAGGTCAAGAAACGTTGATGCATATGATCAAATTCATTTTCCATTTCAGATATTTTTGTTATTTACGTATATAATTCACGATATCGAAAATATAACATGATTTTCATAGATCCATAAAAATATTTCATTATTTTTTCATCAATACACTTTGCGTGTTAAGCTCACTATATTTCATCGATGAAAACGTCTCCATTCATTATTCGCAGAAATGGTCCCGGAAATCTCCAAGCGAGAAACGTGAGTGGTTTTCCTCTCTCGACTCCTAATACACATTTTTCTAGGGTAGTGTTTATTGAATTAATTTCGGCGATAAAGTCAAGACAATGAAAATAATGCAGAACATCTGAACGTGACCCCTTGTGATGTAAGATTGATATATACTATTAAGGGTTTATATTATGATTTCCTTTTTTTAATTTATTTATAATATATACTAAAACACGCTTTTTATTATCACTTATTATTATTAATTTATTAGTATTAGTGGCTTCCGAAAATAATCGTTAGAAAATAAAACTCAAGTGGTTAAAAAAGTGTTCTCATTTATAATTTTATAATCACCTCACTAGGTTCATTTAACAATGATTAAAGAAAACACTTCGTTTTTTACCACTTGAGTTTTATTATAGACTACATGTTTCAGAAGTTAAACTTCCATCATTCAGGTCTGTATAGTAACTAAAATACAATATAAATAAAATATAATAGTTATTATATAGAGCTGAATGATGGAAGTTTAACTTCTGAAACATGTAGTCTATAATAAAACTCAAGTGGTAAAAAACGAAGTGTTTTCTTTAATCATTGTAACATGTCTTACCACAAAGTTAATGCCGAAACAATAAATAAAAATAGGTTCATTTAAAACATTCATAATAATAATAATAAAAAAGATATTGACAAATTTTGCATTCAGTTATTAAGTATTAAACTGAAAACGAAATTTTATAAAGGTTATTTTCTTAAATCATAGATTGATATTGAATAATCAAAAGTTATGTAGATGTTATGAAACATTACCAATTTTACTTAAGTCTTTGAATAAATTAAGTGTAAAGCAATTATACTAAATTTGTTAATAGATTTAGGATCCCAACTTGTTTTTTTTTTCCATTTTCTCCTGTAATTTTCGCTTATAAATAAATTTATTAATAAAATACAGTTAATTTGGTCGAATAACTGATATTAATAAATTTTATTTTCAATTGGATACATGCCATAATGGAAGCAATGTATCAGCTGTGGAAAAACTTTCGATGGTTATTCAATCCAATTATAAAAACGTAATGTCTAGTCACAGGGAGTATGGATTCATATTGTTTCCATAAAGTACATTTTATTTCTGGGAAATTTGTAAAGTTATCCATATTTCTTCATAGTGTTATATTTACCGCATGAATGAATGTTACACTAGTGCATTAAGTAATCACTTAAGCCAGCCAAATGCCAGGTCGTAAGCCCTAGGTTGCTCAGACTTCTTCGTATTTCGTATATAAACGATAAGTGTTTCATCTGAAGTTGAGACATCGATAATTTGGATATACATACTATCATGTGCCTGACAATTTATTTTTTGTCTTTGTAACATGCACCTAGTAACAGATATTTGCAAAAATAAAGTTTGCATTACGACACCTCTATAAACGATCACAATTTTTTAAAGAAATATATATAGACAAGTAAAAAACCACTAGATATTGTTTAGATATTGTTTAAAAGTTTAGATTAGAATTAAAAATCAATCATTCAAAATACTTTTTTTTAATAATTGTATTTTTAACCTTTAAATGCATGATTATTTTTACAACAATAAATAAACGTCAAGAAAGTACTTACAGTGCCATCTAGTAACAAAATACTGACTTAATTCTAACTCCTAGGTGTGTGATGAATATGCAACAGTGTGAATTATAACAATTGCAGTTGACTTAAGGATGTTTCAAATTATGTGAAATTGTTGTTGAAATTATAGTGGAGAAGTGCATCGGTATGCATTTAAGGATTGATGAGCTGAATGTGTACTGAAATCACAAGTCTCGAAGTCCCGACAGTATTTTTTTTTGTATTTCATGTGTCCCAATCAATACAAAAAAATAATAATTCATCCCAGACCTATAATATATAATTAAAATATAGCCCACGCCTCCACTTGTAAACGAGTAGAGGCTTAGTAAAATATTTTAAAATAATCTTACCATTAATTTGCACCAACCACACTCCATCGCAGACTCCCCATAGACCAGCGATGACAAAAAAGATCGGAACATGATCTGATCTCGGTTTCCAAATTAGAAGAGCTATGATTATAGCAATTTGGAGTATCATAGCTGATAAAACAACAGGAAGGCGTCCAGTAATCTGTAAGAAAATAAAAATAATATAAAGCATATTTAAAATATATAATTTAAATGTAATTTTGATTCAAAACCACTGAAAATATTTTATTTTAACCTTATTATAATGTCACCGGTTTCAAAGCTATCCATTTCATTATCAAGACCATTTTAATTATAAAATAAAAAATCACAAAGTGCTTTGAATATAATTTATAAATAAAAAGCAGTTCCTGAGATACTCACAAATTTATTTCAAACGCCACAATAAAAAAGCGTAACATGTAGTTTAGCAAATTGGACCAAAAAGACTCAGTATGTAGGAATTAAAGATTTCAAAACACATATTTTTTGTGTAATAACATGACGATTGAAATATAAAAATAAAAGACTCGTGTTTGACCACTTTTTGAATACATAAATGTAAATACGACTAGTTTCAAGAACTACAGATTCTATCTATAGGTTCTTATCTATAGGTTTACAAACTTACAGTTTCATCATCAATTGGTATTTTTACTTTTTGGTGGGATTTTTTTCTATAAACTAGTAAAGATAGTAAAAAGTCCTGTGAAAATATTAAATAAATAATATGATTTATTATATTAATCAACAAAATTATGATACACTCGCAGTATTGAAAAACATTTTTATTGATGTACTCTATTAAAATATAATGAATATATGTATCGAAAAGGGACGAACGTCAAATTTTATTTTATATTTGAGATCAACGTTCTTTATTCTTTTGTTGAATTTGATTAAAAGACTTATATCTGATTGAAAGGAACTGTCTGCCTCCATAGTATAGTGATTAGCGCGTTTGGCTAACGTTATATTCTACAGAGTTCCAGGGTTCAATTTTCAGGGGTATAAGTATTTTTTTATCTAATATTTATTGTAAATTACCCTGGATTTATAATTGAAGCACAGAACTGATCTCTTTGCCTTCCCGTTTTTAACGATTTAGATAAAGTCGATAGAATGCAGTGCCCTATGTTTCGCTGGGTGCGGATAAGAGTAAAAAAAAAACAATATTAAACGCCAAAGCGATTTTTGAAAAACTTATTCACTGAAATATTCAATTATATGGTTAATTATGACCAAACATTTGAGTATTTCAGTTATTGCATATGAAAAAAAATCGTTTTATCAAGGAAAAATTTTAATATTTTTTTACCTGTTTTTAGTTGAGAAATAACACTTTCATTTGAAAATACAAACATCTGAAAGCCATTTTCGTAAAAACCTTTCAAGTTGGAGGAAAAAGAGAGCATTCCATTAAGTGTTAGTATTTTGCATTGCAGTATAAACAAAACCGCGCAAATTCTAAAGTACTTATAACATTATTTCAAACTCTGACCTTAAAAATATTCCGCGAATTTCATCAGGATGATTTGTGAACGTAAAAAGTGTGTTTGAACTTTCTCTTTCGCGTCTGAAAGCTTTTTTTAAATAAAACTTTTCCAAATAACAATACGCTGGCTGAATATTCCACTGAATTTACTTACCGAATCTCAACGCTTAGTATTAAAAAACTCAGTTGCTTTATTTATAGTAAGACAAGAAGACGAAATGTCAATAATCTATATTCCTTTGCCGTATAAAAATGTATCGGGTATTTGAACTATTTTGAAATTATTTCTAGAAAAGGGAATATTGATTATATAGAGTGTAAATCAAAGGCGGTTGAATTAAAATAGTTATGAAAAATACATGCTTTTCAGTAAATTTAAAAATATCTTGTTAAGAAAAATTATTTTTAAATATGTAAAAATTAGTGGTGTGTTTTTTTACGTGAAGAGTGACGTTACCAAAAATTGTATTATTAAAAATCGTTTTAACTTAATAGTCACCTTTATTTCAATCACATATGATTTATTAATGCGTTTCTGGAATTATAATTGCAATCTGCAATTGCAAGGATGATTTTCCACACACTCTACTGTTAATTGGGATTCACGCAGTATTGATATATGATCTTATAAATACACATATTTTAGCAAGAAAATGCATCAATTAGACACAATGCCCCATGTACCATTGTATATGGAAGAGGGTAAGTGCACAAATAATGCATTTCAGAGTGGCCTAGCCAAAACTGATCTAAAAAAAATAGTTTCTTGAATGTTTTTCGCAGATACTTTGTGGCACATTTTATAACTTGTTTTCAACAAAAAGTGGTTAGAACAAAGTTGTTTAATTTTATAAAATTTAAATTTTTACATTTAATTCAGGCTCTTTTTGCTTTCAAAAAATATTTGAAGTAATTCTGAACACTTCTTCCCTTTGCTCCATCAGAAATGACTATATACTTCACAAATTCTTGATTGTTGATACCATTGTAAGCCAGAGTTCAACACCTATCAAAAATTTCAAACATACAAAAAAATCCAGTAACGGTGTATATCCATACTTCTTTAAAAACTTGATTAAATGATAAATGTCAAGTAAAAGGTAGAATGTTATAAGTTACAGAAGTGAATAAAAATGATCTTTTCAGTCAGCCAAAAGCCAAATTGTAAACCTTGGAATGCTAAGACTTTTTTTCTTAAATAAACGATAGATTCTTTGACTCAGTTGTAAAATGTCTTATGCAAATTATTTGCAGAGTTATAAACATCAACAAAAATGTCAATACGTTAGTATTTACCTTAACAAGAGAGCCGGTAGCCACAGCCGATATGGAGTTGGCCAGCCCGTAGCTGATCATCACGTAGCCAATGTTGCCTGTACCCCAGGCGCAAGCCACGTACGACTGGAAAAGATAAATGCATTTGGAATAGCGTTACAGCACAGCTTATTACATTACCCTCCGATGCCATCGGTGAACCGAAGTAAGACCAGACAATCTAATATACTGCTGGTGGTATAAGCAATTTATTTTATAATGCGAAAAGTCTGCCACGGAAGCCTTTCTACATAATGGTGATCAATATTTATTTGAATACTGAGTGTCGACTTGGCGCCGTACGGAGGTTATAAGATTACGGTTTTTCAAATTTAAAACACAGTAAGGGACATTTTTTTGTAGTACGTTTTTCGCATTTTTGGATTAGGATCTACTTGGTCCAAAAATGCAAAAAAAACCTACTACATTTTTTTAATTTATTGTAACTGCAGACAGTTGGTAGAATTCCATATTGAATTGTTGGGTAATACATTCAAAATAAAACAAGGTTTTTGTTGGATTGAATTTTACATTTATTTATGTATATGACGCGTTTCGTCTTCATAGGACATTATCAAACACTCTGTTTGATAATGTCCTAAGAAGACGAAACGCGTCACGTATTAAGATATTCATAAATAAATGTAGAATTCAATCCAACAAAAACCTTGTTTTATTTACCCAACAGTATAAAAAAATGTCCCTTACTGTGTTTTGAGTTTGAACAGCCGATTACTCTGACGTGACAAGTATGTAAGTGGACATAAAGTCAAATAAGATTACCTAAGTATAAAAATTGGCACTTTGCGGTGTAACGTGTCTGGTTGTGGTCCTGTGGTTAGTGTTGCGGACTCTTGAGTCAGAGTTTCTCGTTTCGTACCCACTCTACTACAATTTGATTCATATTTCTTATAATGAGCCGCTTAGGCTCACATAAGTAGTTTGACATTGAAGAATTTTTGTAAATAATAAAAAAACAAATATTCATCTTTCTTAAAAAATAAAAAAATACATGAAAACATAATCGTGCAATTTAATAATAAAAAATAACCTAGTATTACATGCATAGAAATTCCTAAAACTAAATATTATTTTTTTTAGTTGAAATCTGAGGTGATTTTCGTTTTTTTTTCTGTAAAAATTTATTATTTACAAAATCCTAAAAAAATATAACTATATATTTATGAAAAAGGATACTTAATTTAATCATTTTTGTGTTAAAGTATGACGATGATATTATCAAGGGATACCACCATCAATGAAATCAAAAGTGGCATATGATCATGGATTTTTTTTTCATTTAAATTGATAAATTGTTTATATAAATTATTCGAGCTTAATTGTGATTGGAAATAGAAGATCATGTTTTGCATTTTTATTTTCATATAGTATTTATGCGCCTTCTACCGTCTTTACTTTAATGCATACTGACAATTAAGATTAAAATTAACTCTTATTTTCACCAGGTGAATCATAATTTAAAAGGAAAACATACCGTAAAACGGGGCTACTTGAACTTTGATGTGTTACTTGAGTCCAGTACAACAAAAAATTAGACCGTGGTATCGATCGAAGTATCGTACCAATAAGTGTCACGTGTCAGGGAAACAATGAATCATGTTCATTATTGTAGACCAAATACAGATTTTTTTTGTTGTTCTGGGCTTAAGTAACACATCAAAGTTCAAGTAGCCCCGTTCTACGGTACCTTTTTCATTTTTTATGAAATATCATGGCAAAAAGACCCGTAGATCAAAACATCAAAGTCGAGGGTAAAAATTATAAATAATTTTAAAACAAACGAAAAAACTAAAAAATCTACTTACAGCAGTAAAATCAGCTCCCACGAAAGCTTGTCCAAGACCAAGCCAAGCTGTGATAATGAGGATTAGAAGTTGATTCTTCTCTTTAAGTAATTTCATGGTGATCGCAAGGAGTTGCATTCCTGATAATCCCGTACCGGAACCCTGACGATTCTTATCATACCTGAGAAATTTTTTTTTTTTTTTTAAATTTGAGAGAAATATTTGTATTTTTATTATTGACACATATAATTTAATTTCACACTACTTCTGTGAGCCTAAGCGGCTCATTATGGGAAATAGGTATTAAATTGTGGTGGAGTGGGTTCGAACCGAGAAACTCTGACTTAAGAGTCTGTGACACTAACTACGGGACCACAACCCGATTAAATTGTAATATTTGAATGTTTTTCGTTTATTTTAAATTTTAGAAATGAGTTATAGTAAATAAAAATTAATAAATCGATACAAATATTATTTTTTTAAAAAAACTAAAAAAATACGATTCCACTAATGGATTATTTTATCATGATCATTAAAAAATCCATAAGTGTAATCGTATTTTTGTAATGACAAATGTTTCGTTTTAAATTATCAAACTCCATCGACAGAACAGTTTCAGAAATTATAGAAAGCAATTTCTAATAGCCTCGAAGGGAGAAACAGTTGTCAGAAATGTTTTGAAAAAAGAATCGTTAATCGATAGATATTAGTAAAAAAGATTTTTGAATCTAAGAAAGGAATATAAAGAATATAACATATTAATATTTAACTCTTAAACGCTACCATGGGTACTGGAGTACCCCACAAGATTTTAAAAACCCAATATTTAAAAAAAATATCGTAACCACACTTGCGCCATTCAAGCTAATCTCTAATTATTAGTTACTGCGACGAACTGTCCATCGCACGCTAGTGTCGCGCAGGTACAGACGTGTGGGCGGGTGTCCCGGGGTACTCTAGAACCCCACGGTAGTAGTTGTCAAAGTTTTTTCAAATTCGAAGGCGGCTGAACTTTGTTATTTGTTGGTAAGTTTAATTACATATTGTTCTTTAAATATATATTAAACTCTTTTATCAGGTATATTATGTTTTTTATATCACTTAAAATCATGTTTTTAGTATTCTATTTTACGTATGTTTATAAGTTTGTTATTTTCCATGACAAGTAATCTACGTTTTTGTTAGTCATATGTCTCATAGATCAAATCGACGTCTTAGAACTGGGGTACCTGAGTATATACGGGGTACTCAGGTACCCCACGGTAGTATTCATGCCTATAAAGTTGAGGGTAGTGTTCTAGAGTTAAACACCAAAATTTATAAAATATAAAAAAAAACTCGTGAAAGCGTACATGCAATTTACTCGAGCATCTTTTCTAGGTATATGCTAAGCCCAGCCTAGCTTACATGAAATTAATAATGTATTTTCCGTACCTCGTCAAGGGATCTACGCCAACAGCGACTATAACAACAGCTCCAACCATACAAGCCAGGTAGATTCCAGCGATCGTTTGGATTTTCTCTATAGGCTGGGACGGTAGAGCTTCTCCTGCAGAATCGCTGGCTAAGAAATTGGCTCCACATATTTCAGGATCCACAGATGATGGTTCAGATGTACCATCACTCAAAACTGAAATAAAAATTGACAGAATACATTTTTCTACTTTTTCTTTTTATAGATCTTTAGGACCTGTGTGCCTCCGCTTGTCACTTTTGGGATGCTGACTGACGGCTATCTCTCCACCTCTTTGGAGGTCTGCCTGGGGGTCTGCGTCCCCTGGGGGTTACCTTGAAGGGTGATATGTGGAATTCTGTCTTCTGACATTCTATTAACATGCTCATTCCAGTATCGCCTTCATTGTTTTCCTTACCTCACGATATCAGAATAAAATAAAATTAATAAAAAAATTAGTAAAGAGATGCCCAACAAAACGTACTGAATTCGTTTCAGGAGCAAGTTAAAAAACACCCCTTGTTGCTTTGAATCCCTCCTCCTTATTTTTACTACTTCTTTTTTCAAGAGAATTTTGAAGATTTAAGGTTTGTAGGATCAGAAGACGTGATAGTTTATTTTTTAGGAAGAAAGACGATTTGCTTTATTTTATCCTTTAATTTATTGGGAAAAAAACTTTTTGGGGCTCATCATCAATCGGCAAACAACTGCTAATGATGTTATTCCTAAGTTACGTTCCACCCCGATTTGATAAATTTGTCTGGTTATGTAATACGAGTATAAACATGTTATTTTGATAAATATTTTATTTAGGTCCTCTGCATTAAGTTTAAAAAATGTTACGATAAAAGAAAAATACTAACAATATTTTGTTAAAATCTTAATAAAGATATAAGCTATTATACTATTTCCTCTCTTTTGTGGCATTTGCAATAGACCAATTTCAAAGAAAATAAAGATGTTAACATTAAAATGATTTTTTTCAACACAATGATCATTCTTGTTTTATTTTCTAGTATAATAAATTTTGTATATTGTCTTTAAAAACAGTACATACTTTAAAATTATATCGTACATAAAGGGGTTAAATATAATTTATTGTTTGGGTATACATTGTACCACGTTTCAATAAATTTGGTAATTTAGAAATTGTTCAATCTTTATTCTGTATGGTACATACTTTTTAACGGAATTTAGCTTTCAAAGCGCCAGAGTTTGTCATTTTATTGAAGGGATGAAACTGTCGAATTGAATAACTATTTATTCAATAAAGGTATGACATGTAAAATATACGATTTAATGTATTTGAGCGCGCTGATTAAAAAACTAAAGACATTTCTGATTTTTTCTTTAATTAATTTTTATTATCGTGCAATAAATTAAGAATCTAAGGAATATTAATATTTTGTCATATATATTAACTATCATTTATTGTCATATAAATGAACTAACATTTAAAAAAAAGATAATTGATTTGGAATTAAGTATAGAAGTGTTACGAGGAGATGTTGCATAAACCGTAGTTAGAATAGTCACGTGGATTTAAGGTAGTAAAAATAGCATTAGATTTGATGACGAATGCTGCAATATGATTGGAAAAATTGTAGAAATGAGGTGATTATCATGCAAAACTTAAGCCCATAAAATTCAATTGGCACCAAAAAAGTAAGTGAAATTCATGCCATAAAAATTTAATATAAAAATAAATATATTAATATAATAATTTATTGTGAAGAGTCTCTGACCAAATAAGACATGTAACGCTAGAATGGTTCATTTAAATTTATATTGTCGTATTTCATTTCGTAAGTGAATTCGTACACGCATCATAACGACGACATTGCTATTTTATTTGCGCAAAATTAGACGCAGAGGAATGCATAATGAAGGAAAATTTCCCAGTCCTTCAAATTGGGTTTTTGTTTTCTCTTGGCTACTCCCTGAAATGCTGAAATGAGAAAATATATATCCATCTCTTGCACTTTCTCCCGAGGTTTAAAGCCGTGATGAAAAATTTTTCATAACGAAATTTGTTTTAAAAAAGAAACGATTTTGGTTTGCTTTTGAGATTCTTTACTTAAAAACTAGCTGTACCCAGCCATGCATTTCTGTAGTTCAATAAGGTTGAATGGATAAAATAGAAAACAAACATTTCAAATATGATTTTATTTTTATTTTAAGGTCCTTGTGAAAGAATGAACTTAATTAATCTTTCAAACAACGATGGAGTGACAGCAACTATCAAGAAGTAACCTGTCCACCATAAGCAATGTATAGTTTCTGTTAGTTTTTACAGATAGCGCTGCTACAATGGTAAAAAAAAACTACTTAAAAATTCATGTTTTTCCCTATCTATCACACATACATAAAAGGAGTGAGATATTATATTATATATCACTCCTATTGTCAGAAACAAAAGGTATTATAAAACAACTACAAAAAAATTACAATATATGTGCATTCAAACACATATGTTGTACGTATATTTTTATTAATAATATAAATTATAACTTATTTACAATTTATAATATTTTTAATTTTTACATGATAAGTCAGTTTAAATAACTGTAATTTGTTAATCACCCTTGAGGTGGTTTCCTATGAGAAATTTCCCTTGAAGCGGTTTATAAATTACCTAATCGAAATTAAATAAAAACAATTACACTAAAAAAATTAATTCAAATATAATTTTAAAAATTTCATTGCGTTGTACTATATCAGAACAGTTTTTATTTCATGTACAGTTTAAAGAAAACGTAAGATAATAATAAGGAGAGTGAATGCTGGGAACAAAGTGAATGGTGCACTGAAATCAGTTAGAGCAAATAAAAACCTATCAGCGGAAGCTAAACTGGCAGTGCACAACGGAGTCCTGGTTCCAACTCTAATGTATGGAAGTGAAACATGAAGTTGGCAAAAGAAGGATGAAAGTAGACTGAATTCAGTCAAAATGCGATCTCTCAGAAGAATGTGCGACAAAACGATGTATGATAGATGTGCGAATAGTGAAATAAGGAAGGAATGCAAAGCTGAGATAAGCATTCTCGATAAAATTAAGAAAGGTGTGTTGAAATGGTTTGGACATGTAGAACGAATGAATGAGGAAAGAACGGTAAAACAAATTTATGAGGTGAATGTTAGCGGGAAAAAAAGCAGAGGAAGACCGAGAAAAATATGGCACGATCAGGTATGCCAAATACTTGAAAGTGTGCAGGTTAGGAGTCGTAACAATCGGCGTGTATGTATGAGGAGATGCATGAACGTGGAAGAGGCGAAGAATGTTTGCAAGGACAGAGTGGTGTTGCGCTCTATTCTCTCTGCCTGCCCCTGCGGTGAAGCGGCGTGATGGTTTGTTGGTTAGTTTTTTTAAAGATAATAATGATTTTAATCGTATCAAAAACTTGACGAATTACTAATTCATTGGTATTTTTTATGTTTTTTTGTTGTTTTATTATACTTTGGATTCCATTTTATTATAATATTACTTTATATCCTAGATTATCCCATCTGATCAACATTAGTTGGCTCTTTGGGCCCTTATTGTTTTACGTCCATTTATTGGGCCTTAGGGCAAGCCTTAATCACCCCTCCAGGCTTCCGTGAGATAATTCGTCGGGCCGACGTTATTTGGCTCTTTGGACTAATATAAGTCAATTTGTTGGCCCTGCGGGCTATTTTTAAACGTTCATAATGAAAGCACCTAACGAGAAATGGGACAAAACGTATTTTTCTTGTGTAAAGAGTAGCCGAATACCGATTTTCAGTAATATACGTTTAAGGTTTCACCCCGAATTGGTCCGTCTCTTATTAATTAAATTTTCGTTAAATGGTGAACCCCAAGTGACTGTTATTTTTAAATATTAATCATAACACAAATATCAATTTTGTAAAGTTTTACTACTCGGGAAATATTTGCATTCTCATCAATTTACCAGCTATGGGCTTTTAGAAAAAGAGTATCGATAAATTGCAAAATATAATTTTTTGAATTCTTAGATTTTCACTAATGGATGTCTCTAGTAAAGTTCTAGGGATTAAATAATAACGTTTCGAAATTGGTTGACATATATAGAACTTCCAAGAATTTGAGTAGTGTGGTTGTCAAAAATGGGAAGAATAGGTGAATGTTACACGTGTGTAAAGTGATCACTTAAACCAGCCAATGACGGTCGTCAGCCCCCTAAATGCCCAGACATATATATATATATATATATATATATATATATATATATATATATAAGTATATATATATATATATATATATATATATATATATATATATATATATATATATATATATATATATATATATATATATATATATATATATATATATATATATATATATATATATATATTTGTATTTACTCTGCATACACTGTTTTATTTCCAAACAATATATTTAATATGTTTTAAAATTCATATAAAGATTTAAGGGTAGTTGATAATTTACCTAACCGTATATTTATAAAAGAAAAATATTTATCCTGGTCCAAGTATTTGATAGTTCCTTAGGCTTTATAGCACACAAGGGAAAATAGTGGCTAATTATTTATTCCAGAGGACCTATTTTCTCTTGCTTACTATTTTACATCAAAAAACAATCAAGCACTCAGTCTCCTTTATATAACTGCCACGGTTTCCGTTTTCAAGGAAATTTTAAAGAGAAATATTTACATTGCCAAATAACACTGATTTAATGTTTAAATTAATAATTTTATTTGACTTGAAAACAATAAAACTACACTCAACTTTTATTAGAAAACTTTATCCACCTCGTAGTACGGCTATTTCCTTTATATTTTACCTAAGGCAAGTATGGTATTAAGAAAGTATGTATTGTATTTATTTAGTTATACATTTTAACAGTATATTTATATTTTTTTATGTACTTCACATTAAGCATAACCCATTGCAAGATATTAATTATATTTAAGAAATAATCTAGATATATCAAGTAATAATGCATGTTTTTAATTCAGCCCATGACGGGCCAAAGTCTTGTTAGTACCTTTACTTCCATTTTCTTCTTCACCTGTGTTTGGATGTCAAAATGTAAAAAAAAATATTTTAGTAATTAATTCGGCAATTCATTTTTAAAGTTAAATTCTACTTTGTTAATACCACTATTTCTTACAATTTAATGTGACACGTGTTTCGATGCATTCCAATTATACCCATGATAGCCAACTACACTACTCATACTTAAATTTTATTTATGATTCAATTCATACCTTCTTTCACACGCTACTCCTCATAACCATAAATGGTTGAGTTTATTAAGTTATTAATAAACGGAGAGTTATTTACAAAATGAAGATTATATTATTTTTTGTGAAAAAAAAACAACAGTAAAAATCGAAATATTCGGTGGGTAATGTACCATACGATCAAATGCATGAATGTGTTATAAGCAAACTTTGTTCGCAAAGACAAATTAGTGTTGCGTTCTATTTTCACTGCCTATTCCTACGGAGAAGTGGCGTACTGGTTATTAAACTAGTTTATGTATTCATTTTTAAATCAAACAAAGATTTTGATACATTCGTTTGAAAAAGCAATAACTTGTCGAAACAATTGTCACAATATTGATCTTAATGTGTTTTTTAACAATAAAATACAACTTAATAGACTAAAAAATCTGTGTTTCATATAAAATTTAATACATAAATTAAAATGGAGTTCTACAAATTGAACGTTAAACCAATTAATAAATTAAAACATTTATTGATTCTGACCTGTTCTACATCTGTGTCATGAAAAAAAATCAAAAACACTTATATTTCACGCTTATACGGTTATTGATTCAATACTTCTAAAACCATTTACGGTGCATATTGGAGTAATCTCAATAGTCGAATGATCGAACATTGCAAATCGGTTAAGTAGAAGTTTTCCATAGCCCATTCTGTGTAGAACCCATTTCTGACTGAGTAAAGCACGTGTTCCATACTATTTTCACATATTTTAATGCTCGTTTTCAGTATATTCCGAATTCTAGTACGTAACATTACGACCCCCGTAGTAAGAAGCCTGTTGGGGTTTTATTACTCTCGAAATTTCCTCCCTGTGAAATAAATTTCTCATGTTCTTCGAACATTAACAATATGAAACGTCTCTTTTTAAACCTCTTCCACGTTTTGATTTTTATTGCCACACTACTTTATAAAATTACTGTCAACATCTTGTCTGAAAAATTTACTTTTATCTTTGTCAATTTTCATTTGGGAGAAAATAAGCACCAGTTGAAAAAATGAGAAACGAATTTGATCCTTGGATGTTAAAAAGATAAAATTTTGTAATAGCCATTTTGATATTTACATCATGTTATTAAATGCTGTTATTAATAAAATAATATTAAATTATTTTCGATTTTCGTTTTACTTAAAACTTTTATTAAAATAGATAGATATAACCTGAAAGTGACGGTCGAATTAATTAATAAAAAGATATATGTTTAATTATTAAAGTTGTAAGAAAGTTATCACATTCTGTTTTATTGAGCCGTCAATGGAAAATTACATTAATACACATTTATTAGGGTTAATAAAACCATTAATAATGTAAATTTAATATTTTTTTAAAATAACGAACCGGATGCAAAAAGTTATGTCAAAATAATAAAATTTGTAGGAAAATTAATTTACTTTCAAAAATACAAATATCAATGAAACCTTAAGCCTACAAATATTGTAGGGCATACAAGGGGCTCATTACGATAGCCTCGGGGTTGTTAATCAACCTTTTTTCATTGATAGCCGAGCGATGAAATAATGAAAATTTTGTGTTCCATAATGATACAAATTTCAGAACATAAACCATGATATAATATTATATAATTGGTTGGGTTTAGTTCATATGAAATCTCATAATGTTATTTTATATCAATAAAGAAAAGTAAATATTTTTTAACTTAAGTTTTACTCGGTTAATTAATAATAATAAAAATAATACCACTTTTCATACTTAAAAGTGGTATTAGTTTTACTCGGTTAATACCACTTTTTGTTAAAATCTATCATGACACGTATGTGATGCTAATTATAAATTTTAGAGTTTACTTCAAACACCGTATGTGACGCTTATTGTAATTTTAGAGTTGTATGCTTAGTACGTTGAAGGTTGAAAAGAGGGTAAGGAGCTTTTTAATATTTTTATTTAATTATTTATTTTTTATTAGTTGGAATATACACAATACCATGATAGATTTTAAGAAATAGTGGTATTTACCAAGTAAAACTTAAATAAAAAATGGATAGATTTAAACACAAAGTGACTGCTAAATCTATTCTTTTTTTAATGAAAAATACTGATTAAGTTTTTTTAATCAGGTTAATTTAGACTTGATAATATAAAGGGTTAGACAAAATAATAAGTATCCACCTTCGCTTGCAGTTATTTGATTGTTTGGCTATTGGATTCATGTCTTAGGGCGGTCAAAATAAATAATCGCAATTCATCACCCAAATATTTATTTAATATCACCCAGAGCTGGTACCTGAAGCGCAGAACTGATCATCTTGCCTTCATAAAATTAACAAATTGCATCGATACTATGCAGTTGCCTATGCACTATTCGGTTTGGGTAAGGGTTAAATGTTTTTCTTACAGTATTTCATTTCACAAACTCAGCTTAATTACAGTTTTTCATTTGATTCAATGACATTACATATAAGTATAAATAATTTTTCTTTCAATTTGTAGATTATGACTATAAGAATATACGTATTGTTTTCAAAGAAAATACATTTTTAAGCACTTTTTTTCATACCGACTCTCGACATGGCTTATTTTAAGCAGAACATTTGGAAATGTGTTGTATGAATATATTTTAACGAAAGTTTTATCTAATTTATGCAAGAAATAGTAAATAAATCCCATCAAATTCCAATTATGTGCGTTCACTGTAAATGTAGGTTGGCCCGGAGCCAAAACGGATAAGTATCTAAAATGTGAATTATTTTATTCGTTTGTTATGGTAAGAATACTTAAATTTTGTTAAATAGAAAAGGCTTTCCGTTGACATTCGCATAAACAACAAAGCAGCACTCTCAAGGGAAAAGTTTTCTTGTGAAGAATTAAAACGTTGCTTTTTTGCTTTCCTCAAAATCTTTACTACGGGAAAATCTTTCTCAAGTTATCTCGTTTTATGGAAAGTTGCAGATTAATCCTCCTGTTTTTTTAAACTTTGTCAATACCCAATGGTGCATAGGGCACTGCATTGTATCGATACTGTAATTTTGATAGTTAAATCGCACGAAGGCAAGGGGATCAGTCCAAAATAGTGAAGGACATTAGTACCGCAAACCAAGCTTGGATAAGCGAGGAAAACTCGGCACAATCAGGTATGTCAAATACTTGAAAGCGGCCGGGTCAGGAGTCATAATAATCGTCGGGTATGTATGAGGAGATGCATGAATATTGAAGAGGCGAAGAATGTTTGCAAGGACAGAGTGGTGTGGCGTTCGATCCTCTCTGCCTACTCCTGCGGGGAAGCGGCGTGATGGTTAGTTGGTTAGATAGTTTAAATTAAACATGAAAAGGCAAACTTGTATTTTTAAAGTACTATACCACGCACCATTTAATTCACTTTTTTAGCATCAATCTTCATTCAAACAAAATTAGGAGTAAAACGCGAACAAAATTATAGAACGTCATCTGCCTGACGGTTTAAATAAAGAATACCATCAGGATGACAAATTCAACGGCGGGATTAGCTTCGCTTTCCTTAAATGTGTCACCTACTTTCAAAATCCGCCAGATCCAATTTTATAATATTTAAAAATAAATCTCTATCGGAATGACAATTGTGGGTTTTATAGTTTAAATATTTATATACTTGAAAACCCTGCTAAAAATACTTAAAAATAGCGTTTTATCTCGAATTCCGGTATATTAATGAAACTTGCCCTCTGAACCATATCGGCCAACAAAAAAGCGGGGATAGGTCAAAAATTAAGATGACGTCATCATCGGTTTGTGTCTCGTGTTTTTTTTTAATACTGAAAAAAAATCATACTCTTTTATCTAAAGATAGACAAATCTTTGAAGCATAAATGTTACCCGGAGAATTTTGCTACTACTACTACCAATACCATCACGCCGTTTCCCCGCAGGGGTAAGTAGAGAGGATGAAACGCCACACTCTTCTGTCCTGACACACTCCTCGCCTCCTTCACATCCATACATCTAGTCATACACGCCCTCCGATTACGCAGACTTTTGACTCCGCCAGATTTTAGGTTCTGATTGATCTGATCGTGCCAAGTCTTTTTCGGTCGTCCTCGTTCTGTTTTCCCTCTCACATTCGCTACATATATTTTCTTAGTCATTATCTTGCTATCTATTCGCTCCACATGTCCATACCACTGCTAAGATTTTGGGGTGGGAGAATTTTGCTTTTTTGTAAAATTTTGACTTACATGGATCTGGCTGATTTTGAAAGTAGGCCACCTAAATATCCTTTCCCTTCTCTACCTGTCTTTTACATTTTTCGTCGTCCGCCGGTTCCAGATTTCTAAATCAATTTATCTTTCTTTTATCTTCTACTTTGTGCTAGCTTCGTTCTTGCATCGCTTTCTACGTTTAACTTTTATTCTGTTTTCTACGACATTATATTTTACAATTCATCCATAGAGCACATTGTCCCTGAATTACGGTGGTTTAACAAAAGGAAATGATTCTTATAAAGGTACCGCTGACACAAAATGTTTTTTAATTTCATAAAAAAAAATTCGACTTACCACAAGTCAAAATTTAAAGAATCGCACAGTTTTACAATATGAAGTTAATGTAAAATTAACTTCATATTATTTTATCAAAAAAAAAAAAATAAAATTGTCCGCCTCCGTGGTGTAATGGTCAGCGTGTTTAGCTACCGTGCTGGAGGTCTCGGGTTCGATTCCCAGGGGGGGAGGTGAAAATAAATATTAGTGATTTAACACTGTAATATTTATTTAATATTGCCCTGGACTGGTTCCTGAAGCGCAAGAGTGATCACCTTGCCTTCATGTAAGTAATGATCAAGATAACACTGCGTCAATTTGATGCAGTGCCCTATGCACCATTAGGTGCGGATAAGGGTTTTAAAAAATATAATAAAATAATGTAAAATTTGGATCCTTGTCGCATCAATATTTAAAATAAATTAAGCTACTTATTTATTTTTTTACAAAAATGTTAATAATATTAGTATATAACCAGTCACCGAGATTTTAATGTCTACCGGTTTCGAGACGTACCCATCTCGTCGTCTCTTCGTCTGTGGTAACGATTGTCCTGACGAAGAGACGGGTACGTCTCGAAACCGGTAGACATAAAAATCTCGGTGAGTGGTTATACTTTTGTTAAAATATAAATAAGTAAAAATGACAAACCACAAAGTAAATGCCTTAAATATTAAAAATATTGAGAATATTATAAATTAAGCTATTTTACGTACTCTTTCAGAATTTTTTTTTTTATATAAATATCAAATCGTAATATTTCAGCCTTGCATTATTTTCTTACATCACCATTCGAACATCTATTGGAAATCGTTTTACTCCCCCTTCGTCTGAGAGATCGCATTTAGACCACATACAGTATTTTTTCATACTTTTTTCGCCAACATCATGCTTCACTTCCATGCATACTAGACCGTCAATTATATAAATGCAAGATGATGTTAGTGTACTCGTATAAGCAAATATATCATTGATATTTCTACATCCCCTTTCTTGCTATTTCGTATGGTCCCCCTTAGACAAGTTTTGGGTTATTAGGTATCTTTCATCCACAAATATAATACGATAAAATTATTTTGCATTGATTCGGCAGTGACTTTGTAGTAATATCTATCCGTTTTTTTTATTCATATTTTATTTGGTAATACCACTATTGCGACTAGATTAAAGTAAGTACTCTCAAGTAAGTTACAAGAAAACAAGGTGTTTAAATTAAGCTTTACACATTGTGTTCGATAATGATGCTGAATTCATCAAAACAATACAATTTGAAATATAAAATATTAAACAATCTTTTAACGTTGAGTGAGTATTAATAAAATACCAATTAAGTTTAAGTTTTACCCGGAAATTCATCACCTATCTAAGTTTGGATACGAATTTTCATGAATGCATGTAGGAATTTTGTTAGCAACGAGTTAAAATACCATCGCATTAAACTTCTAAAAGATGTAAATTGACGAACGATGTACTTTGCGTAATCTATGTACCAATTAAAAACTAATCTAAAGTTCCCACAACACGAGTAGCGATATTAAGGGGTTATACGGGATTTTGCCGGATCTGCAGTTAAGGTAGGAACTAACGAGCCTGTTATGCTGTTGATTTTATCGCGAAAATAACTTTGAATCGAAAATCCACTTACGAGAATATAATAGCGCCTTCGTCCGCCGTTTAACCTGCGCCGACTTCCCGAATCCGACACTGGCGCAGCTATCTCCTTTGAAATATGTTTTGAGCGCCTGGAAATAAAACGTCTAAGGCCCTGTTATGACGTTTCAGGAAGATTTGAGGCTAAGCACTGCGCTCGGCTCTGAACGGATTTCCAAACGAGTGCATGCTGCATAAATCTCTTTGTACTCTCGACTTCCTTCTTCACTAGTGCATTTTTGACTAGGTTTCAAAACGCATAGGCTTATACATTAATGATACTACACATTAGCGAAACATTTATTCCACATTGTATATAAATTAGCATACCGTAGAACGAGGCTACTTGAACTTTGATGTGTTACTTGAGTCCAGTACAAAAAAAAACTATATTTGGTCTACAATAATGAACGTATCGTGACAGTAAGTGTCACCTGTCAAGGAAATAATTAATCATGTCGATACGTTCATTATTGTAGACCATACACAGATCTATTTTTTTGTACCGGGCCTAAGTAACACATCAAAGATCAAGTATCCCTGTTCTACGGTTTCTCTTTTTTTACATTTGTGGTTTTTGTGTTGATCTTTATATTTACAGCGTAAACCTTCTAATAATACATTTTGGCATCTCAATATTGATGGAGAGAAACATGGAGTCAGGGTTTATACAGCTTGAGGCTTGTCGTAGACTGGTTATGTCGGCCTATGGCAGGTCATAAGTCCTGTAAATACCCATACTTCACACAAACATATGTCAAAAATGTTTTATCCTAAATTAAACTCAGAATATGAAGGGAAATATGTAGCCCCGTTCTACGGTACTTAATTCAAGTAACAAACTAACCTTCACGCAGCTTCCTAGCAGGGTTAGGCAGAGAAAAAACGTAATGCTAACGAGGGTATGTACAAGGAGATGCGTGAATGTAGTAGAGGCGAAAGTTGTTAGCAAAGAGATATTGGTGTAGCATTCTATTGTCTTTGTTTGTTTAAAAATATAATAATTTAAAAAGGACTGGATTTTCATCAACACAAAAAAAGTTTGTTTATCATTTCATGGTATGATTACGAGGCTACGTGTTGAAATCGACTCCGAGTTAAATCATGAATATTCTTGTATCTACCTCAATTTGATATTTATTTTTAACAAAGGGCCTCAAGTCTGATAATAATAGTATAAAACTGAAATATTTGTATTCATGATAAAAAAATAAGTTTCACTAAAAATTAAAAATATACGTTTTATTTACTTTTATATAATTTTTTGTTCTGTTTTATGTTAAGTTTTATTTCGAATTCAAAGAACATTTGTATAATCTTAGTAAGTTCATTTATTTGACAGTAATCCGCGTTAGTCAAATTCAATTGAATCTAATTGAATAACAAGTAGAACTTCAATTATAATTTACTTTTCTTTATACATTTACTTCTAAATCAGATATGTATTTGAAGGTTGTTTTTTATCTCCTCAATAATAATATTTTAACTCATGGCTTAAAAACATGTTTAAAAATAAATAAGTTATATATGTATGTTATTCAGCTGTTGGTGAGATATGGAAGGTTTTCAAATAAATAGTATGATATGTGGGCGTGTTTTTTTTAATATGGATCATAAACCGTTTAGATTTATCTGGTAATTTGGATTTCCTTACGACGCCTGTAATATGTAATAAAAAGTACACTTCCTAAGAGGCAATATAAGAATGATATCTCATTCCCACAAAATTATGGCTATAAACAGCGATACACATTATTATAATGTAAATTCTTACATTACGAGCAGCAAAAAGTAAAAACATAAGATTACAAAAACAAAGGGTCAAATAATGTTTAAAACGAATCACAGTAACACAAAACCAATTTTTACCAGAGAAATTCATAATTATAATGCACGAGGACATAATAAAATACATACGGAGCCAGTAAACACAACTAAAATTGGAGTAAAGTTCTTGCAATATATTACCTGTACCTACCCAAATTAACCAGATATCTGACATATATAAAATAGAACACAATCAGGAATCCAAAATAAATAAACAGAAAAAATACTTTATGAAAAAATATTTGTATTACTGATTAATTAAAATTTCTAATGAAAATTATTTTTTAAAATCACTACACACATTTTATTATCACTTAATTATAATGTTAACTGGTTTCAAAGCAAACCGCTTTTTTTTCAAGGCTGATTAATACTTAATAATAGTACAAATAAGTCTTGAAGAAGAAGCTGTTAGTTTCGAAACCAGTAGACATTATAATTAAGTCAAAGTTTTTGTTGGTATGAAGATATTGCTTTTTAGCAATAAGCCCGCCAATGTACTTATTTAATTTCTGTACATGAAGTTTAAATAAATAAATATAAAATAAAATATTTAAGTATAATGATTTTAAAACAAAGTAACATTTTAATTATTATCACAAAGTTATTGTTTCAAATATAAATTCAAGTTATATTTTCTCTTTTTTGATTTAAACGTGATTCTTACATCATTTTTTATATGCCTATTTAAGGTATAATTTATTGACAACATTTTGAGTGTGTCCGTCATGACGGTCGTCAGCCCCGTAAATGCCCAGACTTTCATATTCTTCTTCATCTTTGATGAGATGGCAAAAAATAAAATATAATTTATTGTTTTATATTTTAAATTTCGCCCTGTGATTTCTTATTTTGTCACTTTCTTATCTGTTTTTCAGTTTTGTGAACTTTAATCCCATGTTCCAAAATGAGAAATGGAAAATTTTCAACGGGAATATTATATGTGTGACTAATGTATAAAATATATTAAAAAAAAGGAAATTAATTAATTAATCTGCGTTAAACGATTTTTCTCTCTTTTTAAACATTGCAAAGCTTGCTTCAGAGGTTGATCGTTGCATAAATTACCTGGACTCAACAACTGCTTGAAAAATTTTGTATTTCGGGTCGAGGTGGTTAAAATCTTAATCGTTTTTTTAATGAAGCTAGAACAGACGCCCAATTAAAACAACGAAAAAAACCTTTTCCATTTCTGTGTACCGCTTGTAAAGCAAAGTACCTACCCAGCCTTGCCTTGCGGCGTGTCAGCGTATCAACCCGTTCTTAGATATACCATAGGTTTTGTCAGGCCGAAGATTATTTAATATTAAAATTTAATTTAAAAAAAAAAAAGTGTTTTTATTATATACACAAATATTTCAATTTCATACTTTTTCTGTGAGCCTAAGCGGCTCATTATTAGAAAGAGGTATCAAATTGTGGTAGAGTGGGGGTTCGAACCGAGAAACTCTGACTTAAGAGTCCGCGACATTGACCGCGGGACCACAACCCGACAATTTTTTTTTTTAAACCTTATGTGTATTAATTTTAATCGTTAAAATGAGGTCACTTGTATCAGGTAAATGAAAAATTTATCTACATGTGTGATAAAATAACGACTAAAAAGTATTTTTCACTTTTATTTTATATGACCAGTGATCGGGATTTTATCGTTACCAATATCATCGGACTGGTTTTATGTTATTAACACAGCAAGGTAGGGGTTGAAACCATGATTTTATTTTATTTCTTTCACAAAATAAATTTAAATCATGTATAACAATAATCTTCTTAACCTTATCCGCACCCAATGGTGCGTAAGGCACTTTACCGTATCGATGCAGTATTCTTTTGATCGTTACGTACATAAAAAAAGGTAATCCTGCGTTTCAGGAACAAGTCTAGGTTAATTATAATAATGATTACTTTAAAAATAATGTAAGGGTTTGAAGCAGGATTTTATATTAGTTTTATTAAAATGTAACCATCATATTAATGTAGTTTTTAACCCCTTTTTTGTTGTTTATATAACATCTCACTAGTCTGGTGATAACGATAACGGTGAAATCTGGTCACTGATCAAGTAAAATAAATTAGGAAAAAACCATACATTTTTATTTATTTTTATTTCTTGTACAAAAAAAGGAAATTGGTCAGCTTATATATGTAGTTGTTTTTTTATTATATAAAATCCAGTTACATCAAGAGATGTCAGTGCAAAATTTAAATTTATAGAGGTCATATATGTATATTTAAATTATCGATGTTGCTAGGTCAAAAAGAATTTCAAGGGTAAAACATATTTATGACAAATAAGGAAATTTTATCTTATCTTAATAACATGAATTAAATAACATTTCTTATTTATTTAACTCATTGAAGTATTTTTATAAAAAAAAAAAAATTCGAAAGATCCGGCAACGGCTATGCAAAGGTTTTCGGCAGGGTATGACTTTTACAGTATTCTCAAAATCCCATGCAACTTGTTATTAACCATAAGAAATAAATAATTACAGACCTCTGGTTTTAAAGTCCATGCCAGTCATGATACTTTAGCCCGAATCAAAATTATAACCTAAATTTTATTTTTCATTATTGCTTAGAAATAATAAAAAGGATAATAAAAAATATTATATTTTAATTAAATTTCACTAAAAAACATTATAATAGGAATAACAGCAATTAAATTTTAATTTTACATTGTTTATATAAGTAGGTCAAGTATTTGATTTAATCTGACTTATAAGAAATTAAAACGATTGATACGGTTTTATTCTCTAGAACAGTGGTTCTTAACCGGTGCTCCGTGAGCTTGTTGGAAGTCCTCCGCGAATATTTCCGATATGGCACAGCTAGCTTCATTTAAGGTTGCTGATTCGATTGCCGTTAAGTTAAAACCATATGCTATAGCAGAGAGTTTAATTTCACCTGCATGTTGTGAAATGAGTATCGCTAAAATTTGTAAAAGCCGACAAGCTCAGGTGTCACATTGAATAATTTTCGCCACAAAAAGATACTTTGGAGTTTTTGTTTTTTTTTTTATAATATATTTTCAAAATTAGTGTTATTTTTAACTTATCATTGTATGTTTTTTTCAATCCTTAGTTTTGGTGTAACGCAATTTTCCTCATGATCAAAAGTGCTTCATGACTTAAAAAAGGTTCAGAACCACTACTCTAGATTCTCGTATTGTTTCATATCTCACTTGGTCTCTCTTGTCAATAGATTCTATTTATTTTAGCAATCAAAGATTGCTAAGTTTTCTTCACAAATTCGAGAAACCGCTCAGGGAGTAATCTTGATCCATAGAAAATTACGCCCAGCGAAAAAAAAACAATATTTCTGACAGTGAAAACTGAAAATGATTGACAACAGAATGAATAAAATCTCAAGGGAAAATCTGAGAGGATAAAAAATATTTTTATTTTGAGTTCTCTGCGAAAACACTCTCCTCCTCGCTTGAAACTTTAATGAAATAGAACAAAACCAATTTTCCTAAATTGAACGGAGGAACGTTTAAAAACGGTGAAGAAGATTATTTTCCCCCCAAATATTTAATCATATGCTTTTTTGCGTATATATTCAAGGATGACTGATATTTTTTCCTTGTATTTACGCCAGCACATATTGTAGTACTATTTAAATTGTAAAAACAAGTGTCATGTTACGATTTGAGTTTTACATAGAAAGTTCTACACGAGATTTGATATATCATTTCATTTAAAAAAAACGGAAATTAGTGAATTAAGTATATTGATATTGTACAATCTGTGGATGTTTGTGTTACATAAAATTTTATTTAACAAAATGTTTCATGCTAATTTTGTGACAACGGTGTGCGCATGTGAAGATTATGGAACCATCCAGACTCTCCCACATTGCACTGCACGGCCAGCCCCAAGGTGGACGAATCCTGAGCAGACCACCAAAGAGATGGATTGGTAGCTGGGAATCAACATCGCAAAAGGCTAATTCCTCTTAAAAAATAGGCCAAAAGGCCAACACTAAGCAGAAAAATAAGAAAATAAATATTTTTGTCGTGCGGCAATTTTAAATATCAGATTTGTTTCATCCTTAAAAGTTTCAATCGCACGGTTAAATAGTATTTGTTTTTCGTGAAAAGTAAATTATTTTACTATTCCAACTGTTTTTTTCTTTTCATAATACTACTTGAATCAAATAGACAACTATGTTTTTAGTTTTGTTCAAACAATTATAAAGAGATCAAATATTTACATTTAAAAAGTAAAGATATTTTGTTGTGATGTCGAAAATTGTACCCGTTGTACACAGTAATTGTGTATGTAGACAAAGTACCTACTAATAAAAAAGGCTTATTATTTTTTGTGAAGCAAACATACTCGTGCAATTTAAATTGAAGATGTAGTCATAAAATTTGAAAACTCTTATTTTCATTAGTAGTTCGAATCCAGATGACAACGTCTGAATTTATTAAGATTTAGATAGTATATAGTAACATTTCTCAGGCAAATTAATTTTTGACAATAATTCGATATTGTATGTTTGAACAAAAATGAGTATAAAAAATATATTTAACCTACCACTGTTATTTTTTCAACATCAATGATTCTTTATCAAAATTTTCTTACCTGTATTGTATCTAAGTCAAAAAGAATTATTCAAGAAATACATTAAAAACACGAATTATTCCATAGGTATATAATTTACCCCTACTGTTTTTAAATATTAATAAAGTAAAAAAAAAACAAAAAAACTTACCCAATGAAGATATCAAGTTCCCCCATACTTGTGCAAATTGAAATATCATGAAGAAGATACCAAAAAACCTCACTACCAATACTTCAGATCGGATTCCTGATAGTTTTTCGTAAGCAACCGATACCTGTAAATCAAACAAAAATATGTAAGTTTGATCTTTATACTGTCATGATATATCGCAATCAAATATGTAAAAGCTTTTAATATTACATATATTTCTAAACAAGCCTTATATTTATCAAATAATATTACATATATTCCAGATTCATAGTATTTACTTGATTTAATGTCAAAACATTTCTTGCATAATATGTATTTGTCCTAGTATTTTTACAATTTCTTTGTATTTAATTTCACATTATTAAGTGTAATATATAGCAATAAAAATAAACGATATCGTGTTTCAAAATCAGATAAATAAATAACTTATAGAAAAAAAATAATAACAATTCGATTTTGGGAATAAAAAACAGACATCTAATGTCAACTGAATACCATTTTGTCTAATAAATGGTAAATATTATTGGAAATCAAAACCATAAATACGAGTTTATTGATATTATCAGTAATGAACAAAGGGAAAACAATTTATAATTTTAAATATTATTGCTACTAAATAAATAAAGAAGGCATAAACAAAATCATGCGTGAAGATTGTTGTTAAAATATGTTTATATTTACTTTTTTTTTTCATCAAATTCTCAACAGAAACTAAATCTAATATGACTGTAATTAATGCAAGATGATTCATAGAAATGTAAATTTCTTGAAAGTCTTATTTTTATTATAATACAGCAAAATGAATTGCTTTTGTTTATTTGTTAGCGTATTTGATATTGAATTAGTCGGATTTTTATTATCATTCATATTTTTCTTGATTTTTTCCTCAGTTATTATGTCATTTTATGCCAAAACTCTTTTTGCAACAGGCATTGTTGCAGGGTAAACGAAAATGTTGATATTGTTGATGCTGTCTAAAGCTTCTAATAATATGTTTTAAAAATATAATAATAATTGAATAACAAGAGTAAAAATTATTATAAAAAATATATAATTTGCGCATTGAATTTACTATTACATAAAAAAACCTGTGTACTTTTTTTAGTTTACTGATGACTAGTTTCGAGAACTTGATATGTTCTCATTAATATGTGAAAATACATACATTTTATTTTTTGACAACTCATCAAAGATGAAGAAGAATATGGAAGTCTGGGCATTTACGGGGCTGACGGAATTCTACCCATTATTGACAACCACACTACTCAAATTCTTGGAAGTTCTATATATATGAACCAATTTAGAAACCTTGTTCTTGAATCACTAGAACTTCACTAGAGACATCTTTTGGTGAGATGTAAAGAAGCTTTTTATTAAGCAGAAACTCTTATATTAGTATGTGAGATCCGAATCCTGGATTATAATCACACACATGAAAAACGCCAGAAAATACCATTTTCGTTTTTATTATTAAGCTTATAATTTGACCAGATAATTTATTTACAACATTTTGAGTGTGTCCAAATACTATTTGTACAAATATACATACATTTTGCTGTTTAAACTTTCATATATTGATGAAAACATCTGTAGTTCTCGAAACTAGTCATGTTTACCCTGTTACACTAAAAAATGGTACTATACAAGTATTATTCGGCACATTTCAGCACTTTATATTCCTATTGCATTAAAAATGGTTTGTATTTTAATTTGTTGATGACACCAATTGAAGTTCTCGAAAATAGTGTTTAATTTTTATATTTAAATCATCATATTATTGCCGAAAATTAATGCAATAATGAAAAAATATATTACAACTTGACGTGTGATTCTTATTTTCATTTATATTTGTACTTTATAATGAAGGGTTGAATTTATTTGATCCCCGAAACTAGTCATGTGTTGACCCGGAGTTATGCACGATGAGAGCATTTTGGTCACTCTTAATTCAAATATTGAATTATCTTTGATGTTTTGAGAATAATCCTCCTCTTTTGAATCTTCTAACTGTATATAGTATCTGGATGACCAATTTGATCAGATCAGTTTAATTTGATACTCAAACATATAGGGTGGTTACTTAACGTGAGAATGTAATTTGTGTAAAATGATCATTTTTGTTTTCGAATACTTATTTTTAATTTAAAAGAAATATTCTTTGTTTGCTTTAAGGTTTTTATTTGTTTTATTTTTGTTAACACTAATTTGTAATACATATGTCACAGTTAAATTTTTTAAATTCAGTTTATAATAAGGCAATGATTTCAAATGATTCGTTATTTTAAAACATAAAAAAATATATGGATTTACGTGAACAAAAATGTATAATTGAAAGATATGTGAGTAATACTTATTTTGGTTCTTTAAAATTTCATACTTAAATAATCGAGAAAATTATAAAAATACTCCTTAAAAATACAAGAGACCGGGTAAGCGTTTGCTCAAAATAACTTTAGAATGTTTAAATAATAACATTAAAATTATTTGCTCCTTGATCGATATATTTCATTTGATTAACAAAAATAAAACGATTATCTTTTTGATGTTGGATTTAACTACGTAAACAAAAAAAAACTTAATAAAAAGTGAAATATTTCAAAATTTCTTGTTTACAAAGAAAATTTTATTTAACACTGAAAAATCATGAATTTCCGACCATGTCGGCTGCTGAAAGCCTGAAATCTCTGAAAAAGCAAGTAGCGTGTTGTGTGGTTATATCACGTCACAGTTTGTGCATTCTTGGAAATGAATAATATAACTGGAGTATCTCAAACGGTGAAAAAAGCCGAAAAAGCAAACATGGCGTACGACGTACGTGCGTTAGTGAAAGTCGTGTATCATACTACTTATGAAGGTTTGACGCGTAGAAAATCTTGAACCTTAGAAGCGTAGCAAGTATAAATAAATGTTAAGAAAAAAACGTAATCCAACAGGAGAAAAAATCTAATGTTAGATTAATTTAATACCTTAATCATTTGTTCAAATACATATATGTTAATTTGGTATTCAAAATGGTATAATATGCATGTAAGAGAGTATTGCTCATGCGATGAGAGAAGATCTAACAAACACTGAAATAAAAGTATCATTTGTCCGTATAACTTTGAATATTCGTAATCAAATCTCTGCGAACGTGTTGTGTTTATCCCAACCCGTTTGCGTATGTGTGTGTATGTGTGTGTGCAGTGGCGTGCACAGAGAATTAATTAGGGTTACCAGTAGAGGTAGGTAGTAAGGTAAGCTAGGTGCTACTAACTAGGGTAGGCAGTAGGTGTAGGTAGTAAGGTAAGCTAGTACTAATTAGTAAGGTAGGGCAAGTACTGATTCCGTTTTTATATGTCACGTGGGTAAGTTAGGATATGCACTGCTTTTCTGCCTAAATGGAGGGCACGCCCCTGTATGTGTGTTTATGTGTTCGCGAAAAGTATACAACTAGAATATTGAACATGTTTTGTTAATATTTGGATAAAAATACGTTTTATTGTGTACATAACTTGAGATTACTTTCTCTCTGTACATATTTTATTTAGCATATTTCATCAGCACAAATTTGAAATATATTTTTTTATCAAAATATTGCTGACTTTCCAAGCAATAATACGTTTTAGAAAACAAGATTACCCATGCCAGAATCCATACTTCAAATAAAAAAAATATGTAAAAAGATTTCATAAGTTACATACTTTCGATGTTATTTCTATCTCGTAATATATTAAAAGCTTACTTTAAAACTCTGTCCTGTTTTTACCAATGCTTTACTTTTATCAAATTTCATTTTCGTATAGACTTGAAGTATGTTTTATGTTAAACAATTTTCTTTGAATAGAAATATTTGTGTTCTCATGATACACATCTATGTTGAAAACAGACTTAGTGTTGCTGTGACTCGAATATATTACATTATTATGGAGTACCTACTCACTTATATTCTCGAAAGTTACAAGTAAAATAACAAATAATTTATGCATTAGAGGTATAACTATTTTTTTCTATTAGCTAGTTGTAAGATGGTTGGTATAAATTGACGATCGATCATATCGCTCACTCCTTTCAAGAACGTCATAAATCAAAATACTTGATTTTTCAGGAGAACGTTTTTAAAGTTTAAAAATATAACACAATGTATTAAAAATAAATATCAAGCCACTGATTGAACTTTGTACAGTGCAACAGATCTTTTTAGGTAAAACCTGAAGGTTTTTTCTCCATTTGAAAAATATTTAGTTTATTTTAAAATAAATTAAACAATACTCTTTCTTCAAAATGCAAAAACGAAATTATCTGCCCTGTAGCGGGTAAATATTAAGTTAAAAATATGCCTCTTTTGCTGGGATATAGTACGTTTTCTGGGCATTCCGAAAACATGCATAACTGAAAATTGACAATTTTTGATTTATGACGTTCTTGAAAGGAGTGAGCGATATCAGAAATGAATAAAAATTCAAAGCCATTTCTTGAAATGAATAAATGTCGCATTATTTTTGACATCTCAACATAGATGAAGATCAATATGGAAGTCTGGACATTTACAGGGCTCACGACCGTCATAAGCTGATTAAAGTGATCACTTTACACACGTGTAACATTCACCAATTCTACCCAGAATTGACAATAATACTACTCAAATTCATGACTTAAAATTCATGAAAAAAGATATATGGATCATACTGGTGTAACACAGTATGCGCGAGTTCACTAAAGACATCTATGAATATTGCACGTATGTAAAGTGATCATGAAAATCAGCATATGACGGACGTAAGCCCTGTAAATGTCAAGTCTTCCATATTCTTCTTCATCTTTGTTTTGATGTCAAAAATAATGTAAAAAATAACTCCTAATTGGAGATAATGAGATAACTTTGAACAAGTATTTGCACACACTCAAAATTTTATTAATAAACTTCCGTCTTAAATGGTATTAATAATTCCAAAAAAGTTTTCGTCTGTTTTCACTTACAACATTATTTGTAATAAATTTAATAATATAACGCTTGAATTCATTGCGCCATTCTGTATGGAAGAAGTAAAAATAATAATTTATTTACTTTTCTCTAAGTTTTTATCCTCCCTCTAATATAAACGAGTATTTACTTTATCCAAGACCCAAATCCTACATCCCCAAACCAAACCCACTTACTGGAAAAATGGCTTACCGACTTTGCCCGATCGGTAGGTACTTTCTTTCAACGGGTAAGAAAAACACCTGGGTCCAATAGTCTCTTTCGCCTCTCTGCGACATTTGTTATGTGTCCTGTTTGCTGGCTAATGGATGCTTTATTTTTAAAAGATTTCACAACCCAAATGTCGAGCCTTCCGAGGTAGAAGATCGTCAGGATGAACGTCTTACTTTACACGAAAAAGTTTGTTTAAATGGTACGTGAAATATTGTGGATGAGTATCATCGTTGAACAACAAACTAGACAAAAATATCGAAATCCTTTAGTACACAACCATGATACACGATTTACACACAACGAAGGTTTGATAGTCCCAAGAATTAGCAATAAATACGGGAGTCGAACACTGCAATATATATCGTTTCGAACATTTTTAATTTGTTGCCGGCGGATGTTAGAGGTCAAAATAAAATATGGAACAAAGGCAAAATAAAGGAGTGGGTAAATGATCAAGAGTAAATTTTATGAAAATGGTAAAATGTTTATATATTTTTTTTCTCTTTTTTGTGTTTATATTAGGTTAAAATCGTTAAAAACAATGAAAAATGTATTTTAAAAGAACTCCACCGACAAGACACACAAGGTGGCTTGCTGGGTCTCTGCAAAAAAAAGTTCTAAATATGTATAAATTGTAATTAACTAACTAACTAACCATCACGCTGCTTCCCCGCAGGGGTAGGTAGAGAGGATAGAACGCCACACCACTCTGTCTTTGCAAACATTCTTCGCCTCTTCCACGTTCATGCATCTCCTCATACATACCCGCCGATTGTTACGACTCCTTACCTGACCACTTTCAAGTATTTGGTATACCCGATCGTGCCATGTTTTTCTCGGTCTTCCTCAGCTCTTTTTTCCACTTACATTCGCCTCATAAATTTGTTTTACCGTTCCTTCCTTATTCATTCGTTCTACATGTCCAAACCATCTCAACACACCTTTCTTAATTTTATCGATAATGCTTATCGCAGCTTTGCATTCCTTTCTTATTTCACGATTCTCACATCTATCATACATCTTTTTGTCGCACATTCTTCTGAGAGATCGCATTTCGACTGCATTCAGTCTACTTTCATCCTTCTTTTGCCAACTCCATGTTTCACTTCTTTACATTAGAGTTGGAACCAGGACTTCGTTGTGCACTGCCAGTTTAGCTTCCGCTGATAGGTTTTTATTTGCTATAACTGATTTCAGAGCACCATTCACTGTGTTCACAGCATAAATTGTGATTTAAATAAATGTATGCAAATAAATAAAAAAAATTTAAATAGGTGAGCTCCATAAAATTAATAAATCCGCAGTGATAGATAGTAACAGCATAACATAATATACTATTAGTTAGTCTGTGGCAATGGCGCAGTGACAGGAGTCGCAAGACTTGAGTCTTGCTGTCAAAATAACTAATGCAATTAAAATATAGGACAGCTGAATTCTTTGTATCTCGCTTTTTTCTTGTTCCAATTGTCTAGTGATTACTTATATTTATATATTTAAATAAAAAAAGTGATAATAAAAATCATAATTTTGGTGAATTAAAAAAAAATAATATATCACTTTTTTAAAATTATTTTATTCACTTGTTTTTTTTTATTTAATATAAACTTTGTAGTACAATTGTGAATCTAGTTGCCAATTGCAGGAAATAGACACGCTAATCCAGTGCACGAATGGTAGGCAAAGATACTAGCGAGCTCTAATACAATGTATTGAATTAGGTTGAAAAGTCTAACCTTCCGAGATAGAAAATCATCAGGATGAACTTCTCATTTTAGACGAAAAAGATTGTTTTTAATATCTTTCTCTGCAACAGTATTTTATTAGATTCTTACAATAATATGAATTTTCAAGGATAATTGCGATGCCAGTTGCCTATTGCATGCTATATAGGTACGTTGACAAGCTAATGCAGTGCACAAATAGCAGGCAGAGATACTGGCGAGGTCTAATTCAATGTATTGGTTTGAACAAGTGAAATGTCTTTTTAGTGTAAATGATAACAATATTTTTTCTACAAGATATAATTTTAAATTTTAAATAATCATCAAGATTAAAAAAAAATGTAAATCATAAACGATTAAAATATTTGGAGTCTGGGCATTTGTATGTACTAGTATTAGTGATTATTTTAAACATAATATAACTTTTACGATTTTTCCCAAAAATATGGATTGTTAAATAACAACCACATTACTCAAATCTTGGAAGTGTGAGCTTAAAAATGCTTCAATTGAAAATAACAACTTTATGTTACTAATAATTATAAAAACCCTTATCCGCACCAAATGGTGCATAGAGCACTGCTTCATATAAACGCAGTGTTATCTTGATCGTTTACACATAAAGGAAAGGTGATCAGCCCTCCGCTTCAGGTACCAGTCCAGGGTAATATTAAATAAATATTACAGTGAAAAAATCACTTATATTTATTTTAACCCCCCTGGGAATTGAACCCAGGGCCTCCAGAACGGTAGCCGAGAGTGCTGACCATTACACTACGGAGGCGGACATGTTACTACGTCGGTAATTTCTATAGTTGGGATTAGTAGTATGGAAGAAGTTTTTGTTTGCAGAAACACTCAATGAAATAACTTCAAGAGAGGCAAATTCACAATTTTAAAAATAAAATGGACTCATGCAAAACATTATAAAAAATACAATTAATATTTTCACCGATTTGTATATTCAAAAAAATAAAACAGATAAATCGATAAGGTGATAAGGTAATTGATACATATTTCAGTCAGTCACAAAATTCATTTTAAAGCTACCTGAAATTGTGAACAAGCGCTTAAAATTAGTCAATACATTGGGATTGTGAATTAGACTCTATAAAAGGGGTTAAAACAAAAAGAGTAAATTACCTCAGATATTAAGATAAGGTGAGTGTAATTTATACATATTTTTTGTCAATCACTAAATTCATTTTGAAGTTACCATTAATTCTGAAAAAGTGCTGAAAATTAGTCAATATGTTGCAATTGTGAATAAGACGCCATAAAAAGGGTTAAATTAAAAAAGTAAATTACCGCAGATATTAAGATAAAGTTAGTGTAATTTATACATATTTTTAGTTAATTACTAAATTCATTTTGAAGTTACCGTAAATTCTTAAAAAGCGTTCAAAATTAGTCAATATGTTGCAATTGTGAATAAGACGCCATAAAAAGGGTTAAATTAAAAAAGTGAATTACCACAGATATAAAGATAAGGTGAGTGTCATTTCTTTATTTTTTTCTGTCAATCAATAAATACATTTTAAAGTTACCTAAAATTGTGAAAAAGCACTTAAAATTAGTCAATACATTGTGATTGTGAATTAGGGGTTTAATTAAAAAGTATAAATTACCACAGTGAGGTAGGTGCATTTGGCGCACCACAGAGGCCCGCCCCCTAGCCCTACGAATACGGCTGCAGGGATCAGGGTGTAGAAGCGGGGGAAGAACTGGGCGGCTATGTAGGGCATGTACGCCACAAAGGACAGAGCAGTCGTCCATTTGCATCCTATCCAGCTGAAATAAAAGGACAGAGTTATCTGGTGGTTGGAAACCAGGACATGTGCTATAAGTATATACACAACATAAACTTTTCTGCACCAATCGCGGATAAATAGGTAGCTAACTATTATTCGAGAAAACTTTATTTCTATCTAATTTTTATGTAACTTATTTTTTTTTTTTAGAAAAATGTTAATAATATTAGTATACGATCACTCACCGTGAGTGGTTATATACTAATATTATTAACATTTTTGTAAAAAAAAAATATGTAAAAATGACTAACCTCAAAGTAAATGCTTTAAATATTAACAACATTGAGAATATTTAAGTAACTTGTTTATAATTCACAACATCTGTAATTTGTTCACAAATCTGGATTAAAAAATAAGTACTTTTTTTTTTTTAATTTTTAACTTATTCATTTATTAATTTATCAAACAATTCACATATATTGATCCCACAAAAATATGTTTAAACAAGTGTGCTTTGCCTTATTTCCATATAGTGTAAGGGTATTAAAGTTAAGAGTAGCGAGTTCACGCATGAAAAAAATAAATTTGACTTACAACTAAATTTGTTCAATTTTAAGAAAACAAGATTTTTAAGTAAAGCTAAGTTGCCATATGTCTTAATATTTGACGTTTTAATCACACAGTGTATAAAAGGTAATTTGAGAAGTATATATCTTCTGAAGTTATATTTACGGCACATATTAAAAAAATATACATGTTTTTCAATTTTAATATAATTGAAACCTTAACAATTCTTGTATAATTGCATTTATAAAACATCAGCATTTGTAATTCATTAACATCCTTCGTTTTTTTTTTCAATCTTCTTTATGTTAATTTACTAAACTGCTGGTTTTCCTATCTAGGAATTCTTTAAATTAATTTACATTTTACCTAATTTAATATGGGGAAAATATGATTGCATTTTGTTTTATTTATATACTAGAATAATGAATAATGTTTTATAATATAAAATTCTATTGGTTCTACTTGCCTACATTGTAAAATCAAAATTTTACTAGATTTAATGAGATTTAAGAAAATTCTAGTTTAAGTAGATAGGTGGGTGTTGAAAGAGCTGTCTGAGCGGAGTCAGTTCGTTTGAAAATATACGTTTAATATGGAAATCTCCCATCGCCTGCATTTCTGATGAGCACACAAAGAAAGGCATGCAATTATTAGAAAAGGCTTCAGAGGTAACTGAACGTACCAACTGCAAATGCAATCTCTTAGAGTCTTAGGCGGTTTCAAAATAACAGAATGGAAAACAACTCTGGTATTGAAATGAAATGGTATTGAATAAAAGGATTTATTTTTGTTCGTTAATGTAATAGTTATACTTTGAAAAAATTTAAATTTAATATATAATAGATATTCGATTTCTACCAAGAATTATCACATTACAATTAAAATAATAATATTCAAAAGATCTTATAAAATCTGTCAAACACTTCTTTGATTTCATTAAAGAATATGTTGGAGTATCTGTTTTAATTTATGAAGATTGTGAGCTTGTTGAATTATTAGAGGATTTCATGAAATATTTTTCTTGTAGAAAAACGATTGTTGTGAGTAGTCCTACATCAGGTTTAAAATTTTCATAACAGAGGAAAGAAAGAATAAAATTCAAAACATATTTTTTTTTAATCAATACGAAAAAAGTTAAATAAAAAAAACAATACAGCAAACACTTTCTTCTCATAAATTTTACAAATTTACATTTTGCCACGTAGAGGGTATATTTAAAAAATATATTTAGATAGTTCCCTTACAGATTTGAATTTAGAAAAGTAAACATAAAATGCTGTAGGCTAATGATAAAAAAAAAAAAAATTATCAAATTGGCAAAGATTTTTATTACAAATTTTATTTCTTATGAAGAAAAAAAAACATTGAGAAAGCCAGCGTGTACTATAAAAGCTCTATCCGTCTTATAAATTATAAACGATTTCAAACGAAATTGATTTAATTAGCTTTGAAAAGGAAAACCACAATATTGTAGCTTCAAATATTTACCATATAAACAACTAAAATAGTTCGGTTTTTTGCGAGACGTGTATAATTTATTGACTCGACGAAAACAAAATACAGTAAGCAGAAGAAATTAATTAAATCGTGAAAATAGCAACTTTAATTGAAAATTTTGGAAGAGCCAGAGGGCTATTCAGACCGCGTTTTATTACTAGGGTTCAAATAAGAATGTGGTGTTCTCGAATCAACCCTTATTATATTTACAAAATAAAACGTAGTTTCACATAATTAAGTAATAAATTTAAAGCATGAATAATAAAGAAGCAATAACATAAGTATTTTTCGATGAGTAAGACAAAAAATTAAGAGCTGGAAAATATATCTCGAAGGTATCAAGGTTGATAATTTATTTTAATATAAATTAAAATTTGAGAGGTGTATCGTTGTTAGGGATATGTGATGATATATAAATGATGTATGAACCTACATCATTTATATATGATGAAAAGGGTATTAAATGCAAAAGAGAAACAAATCCTGTTAAAAATATATTTCAACCTTTAAATAGGAGGCATGAATTAATAAGAACTCCTGATTCTGACAACGCGTCACAAGAATTTTACAATGACAATTTGTTTATATTATTTTTTGACATCTCATCAAAGATGAAGAAGAATATGGAAGTCTGGGCATTGACGGGGCTGACGACCGTCATAGTCTGGTTTAAGTGATCACTTTACACACGTGTAACATTCACCAATTCTACCCATTATTGACAACCACACCACTCAAATTCTTGGAAGTTCTATATATATGAACAAATTTAGAAACCTTGTTCTTGAATCACTAGAACTTCACTAGAGACATCTATTGGTGAGATATAAAGAAGCTTTTTACTAAGCAGAAACTCTTGTATTACACGTGAATGTTACACGTGTGTAAAGTGATCACTTAAACCAGCCTATGACGGTCGTCAGCCCCGTAAATGCCCAGACTTCCATATTATTCTTCATCTTTGATGAGATGTCAAAAAACAATATGAAAATAACTCCTGTAATTGGAGATAATCCAGATTTTGGGAACAAGTATTTGGACACACTCAAAATGTTGCAAATACAATTTGTTTAAATGACTAATTCTTTAAAAAAAACTTATTTTAATTCTGATGCTTAGAAGTCAAGTAATGTTGTATTTAATAATAAAATATTATTATTCATGAAAAAAAAACATTAAAGAATGTCGATAGAATGGAAAAAAAAGAATAGAAAAAATATATTTTTCTGTTAGTGAAATTTAATTTAAAGGAGTTTTAATGATTTTTATAAATATGAAAGCTACTTACTTTATCATTACAACCGGAAGAAACAAATTGGATAAAATAAGTGAAGCATAAATAGATGCCAGGGATGCAGTTCCGAGTCCTGCCTCTGCGTTTATGGAACTTTGAAGGTTTACTGCTCCCTGAAATGAAAAATATATTAATTTTTCTTTTCGAACTCTAGTATTTGTGCAATATTCAGTAAACACCTATGAAAATATTTGTTTAGATTTATTGGAATTCTCGACAAATACCAATTTTTTTTTAAATAATCAACAAGTCATTAAATTCAAGAATGATTTAATTTCGATTGGTCTGGGTGTTTTTGATGTATTTCTCACATTTACCTTCCCTATCCTTACTATCCTACCTGCAGACAAGCCTCCTTATGTAGGGGCTTTTCGGGTAATTTAAAAAAATAACAAATCCACATGGATAATTCAAAATCAAAAAAAGAATGCAGGTATTTTTTGTCATTATTTATGAGAAATTTGCAAAATATCAAATGATTTTTTAATAACATTATAAAACTAACTAACTAACCATCACGCCGCTTCCCCACAGGGGTAGGCAGAGAGAATAGAGCGCCACACCACTCTGTCCTTGCAAACATTCTTCGCCTCTTCCACGTTCATGCATCTCCTCATACATACCCGCCGATTGTTACGACTCCTAACCTGACTACTTTCAAGTATTTGGCATACCTGATCGTGCCATGTTTTTCTCGGTCTTCCTCTGCTTCTTTTCCCACTAACATTCACTAATAACATAATGGATAATGCTTTCTTAATATTACCATGTAGAAATAAAACTTTGTCAGTATTTCTTAGATGAAAATACTGACAAAGTTTTATTTATAGATAGAAAATACTGAATGAGTATCATTCAGTATTTTCTTTACTTTTTTAAAACTAAAAAAAACAGTTTATGGTGAGAAAATAAAATTTTATTGAAATTTTTAGCACTTTACTAAAAGCCATGTGTGATGGCTATATACATAATGGCCATATGTGCTGAAGACAAATTGACGTTTCGACCCAAATTCACACTTGAGTCACAAAGTCATATGTGCTATAATATTAAATTCAAAATTACTCACTTGGAAAGCTGTGAAGTGCACCATAAATGCTAAGCTTAGAATAACCACATTTTTCATAATGCGCCATTTTTCTCGTGGATTTAACACGTCATCGTTTCCATTTTCCACGTCTTTCCCCTTCAGGTCATCAGAATGTGTCACATCACCCTTTTCATGTTTACTATCACTCCCCCTCCTATCAAACGCTAAGTCTTTAGATGGCTTATCACTTATGTCAGTATTTTTTTCGGACAAACTGTCAATTCCACCGGATTCACTGTTTTCACTGGTCATTTTGACTTTAAAAGTAACCTTTTTTTCTGTTTTTAAGGACTGTCACCTGAGAACTACTAATATTATTGAAGATTATTTTTTAATAATTCACACTTTTAAAAAAAGTTTTTTTATTGAAGTGAAATAAAAGGATTTGTTATAATAAAACCCTTATCCACACCCCAATGGTGCACAGGGCACTGTGTCATATTAACGCAGTGTTATCTTGATCGTTTACACATGAAGGAAAGGTGATCAGCCCTCCGTTTCAGGTACCAGTCCATGGTAATATTGAAAACACTTATATTTATTTTACAGTGAAAAAATCACTTATATTTATTTTACCCCCCTTGGGAATCAAACCCAGGACCTCCAGAACGGTAGCCGAGCGTGCTGACCATTACACTACGGAGGCGGACAAATATTACAAAAGTTATTTATTGCATAGACGGAACTCCAAAAAACCAACATATTCTTTGTTCATTAGACATATCACTCATTAAAAAATATAGTAAAATGGGTTAATATTACTCAGCAAAATTGTAGTAACTTTTATCAAATAGAGTTATCCGACTCACAATTAAGAATCGGTTAAAAAATAAGCCTAAGCTTGTTGAATAAGCCGTAGCTAGATATTAGAGTCACTTGGATGTTAGACAATTACAAAAGCCGTTTGTTAAATTATTAATACAGAGCAAAAGCGGTGATAATTTTTAATTGATGATAAAATTACTATGGAGTAAAATACTGTTTACGTTATAAGTATGTAAATATTTGCTTTATACATATATAAAATAAAATAAAAAAAACATATTTCACTTTTATTTTATTTTATGTTTTAATTTTAAATTAAACACTGATTTTTCGAGTCTACTAAGTTGTATTTTATTAACCAAAACACATCAAAAATTAATATTGCGACATTTTTTTTCGCCTAGTTGTGGCATTTTCAAACGAATGCCGTTTGAAAATGCGATAACACAATATTATTTTTTAATGTGTTTTTGTTAATAAAACACAACTTAGTAGACTCAAAAAATCTGTGTTTATTTGAAATTAATACATAAATTAAAATGAAGTTCTACAAATTAAACGGCGAATCAATAAATATATTACATTTTCCATTTTTTTTTTAAAACTTGAATTTCACTACATGAATTAGATTTTTTTTCTAAATATAGATTTGTCTGATAAATTATTTAAAATTGATTTATTTTTCATTAAACTAATATGCACGATAAATTTAAATGACCTTTTTAGGTCTACCGTGATGAAGTCATATTCGAAAAAAAATTATGTCACCAACCACTAGCAAGTTTGTCACAAGATACACGATACATGAAAATCACATTTACGTCTTAATTTGTCGATACTCCAAGTCACACAACGCGAGCGTCTAGATATTAAACATAAAACAGGTAAAATATTTATCCGTAATAAAGTCTCATTATCTTCGTGAAATATAGAATAATCGACTAGCAATAGTCATTGCCCAATTACATTCATAAGATATCTTATCCGTATCGTAAATAATTATGTTTTTCTGAGCAAGTTATGAGATTGGAGGCAAAAGATGTTACGAAATTTCACTGAGTTGCGAAAATTATTATTAATGAGAAAATACGCGATATTATTTTTTTACTACTATCTTATTTATTATGATTCTGTTATCTCTTATCAAACAATGGGCTATTTTGTGGGCTATATTTTACTAATTTTATAAATGGTTCTCATTTTTTTTTATCCATAGCTTTTGAGTTTCCTACGTTTTCAAATCAATTCATACTCTCCGATGGTGGGTCAAATTTGACCCGGAAGTAGGTATATAAAATTATTGATTACGTAATAATTAATTTGTTTACGTCGTTTTCCTTCAGTGTAATTGTTTTTCAAACATTTACTTACAAATTGAAATACAAACGAAAATTATCGGATCAGATTGAAATGAGTTATTTAAAAAAAAAAACAAATAAGTTATAATATAATATAAGTTAATAAGTTCGAAAATCATTATTGAGTATGGTTAGTTATTCACAATCTACTATTTTAGTGTGACGTCTGCCATATCTGTCGATCTTTCCAAAACAAAAGCACTCATTGTCAATCTTTGGTGATGTTTTCAATCTGAATCTTTAATGCCACTGTGATTGTCGCTGCTGCCGATGTCGCCCATAAAGATTATTCTTCGAAAAAAAACGTTGTGCGTTGTCAATTTACATGTTTTTAAGAGAAATAATATTTATGTTATTGTCAGTCATGGGTAAAATTATGAGCGTTTTGCAGTTCAAGGAGTGATCATTTAAACCAGTTAATAACAGGTCATATTGTGTCGCTTTTTCATCTCTGCTGAATTATTAGGTAAATAATTAAATGGAAAACGGAAAGAAATTAAGACATTGTTTTGACAGCAGTCGTAATAAGAAGTTATTTAAACAAAACGAATCTAAGATCAGCAAAAGTTGTTTATGTAATAGTATGAACATTGCTGTTATTAAAATGACGTCATTTCTATATATTATAAAAAGTTTTTCAATTGTTGTTGTGGTATCAATTGATTAGAATAATTTATAGGAATCAATTAAAATAATAATTAAAAGAAGAAAACTGCAAATTTTATGAATAGGATTCCATTATTTTATGACATCTCAATATAGATGAAGAAGAATATGGAAGTCTAATCATTAACGGGGCTCAAAACCGTCATAGGCTGGTTTCAGTGATCACTTTACACACATGTAACATTCAACAATCCTACCATGATGGAGATGTCTGTAGTGAAATTCTAGTCAGCTCAAGCAAGTTCCAAGAAATTGAGTAGTGTGGTTGTCAATCGTGGGTACAATTGGTGAATGTTACGCGGGTGTAAAGTGATCTCTTAAACCAGGATATGACGGTCGTAATCCCCGGAAATGCCCAGACATGCCTATATAATTATTCATCTTTGTTGAGATTTAAAAAAAATATTAAAAAATATCTCCTTGTATTTAAGTATTTGGACACACTAAAAATACTGTAAATAAAATCATTTATGTTATATATTTATTTATGTAATAAATTTATTTTATAGTTTAAATACATTGCGGGAATTATTGCGATGGAGCAATATCTTCCAACCAACCAAAAATAGACAAGAATAACTAGTTGAAGGCGAATAAAATGCGCTTTTAATAATTTCTATAGTAACTTTAATAAAATATCACGGAGTACAGAGAGGAAAATTTATTAAAAGTTTTAAATTAAAATTTGTAATTTACTTTTTGAAACATTGCCTGCCCTAATAATTAACAGTTGGGTGTAGTTAGCATGAAAGAAAATTTGGTTTATTCGCTATAAATGCAAATGTGTACACTGCAAGTCAAAAATTTCACTGTCTTGGTGATAAAACAGCATCAGCGTGATGGTAATTTCAGCTTCTGAATAAATTATGTAATTGATCTCGAATATGTAATAAAATTGATTCATTTTTTTACCTTATTAAAAACATTGAATTTTAATTTATCATTTTTTTTACGAAAAAACCAAATTCAATTTCTTGTACATAGTCGTTTTAAACATTAAAATCTTATTACCTTTGGATACTTATAGGGCATACGACCTGTAAAAGAATGGTTTAAGTGACCACTTATTCACGTAGTACAATCACAATTCTATCCATGATTGACAATTCAACTACTCTTTTTTTTCTGGAACTCATACATATATCATACGATTCTCAATTCGCTTCATGTATGAGTTCGCGGAAGTAATCTACGGTTAATTTGAGTAAGCTACTAAGCAGAGACTCTTTTATCTATGTGGATGTAATATCCTTACCGAATTATTTTACATATTGGGAGACGCCTGAAAGAAGGTTTTTTTAATGCAATTTATAATTTGTCCAGTTATTTTAAGTACAAAATTTTGGAGGTGTCAAAATTCTTGTTCGCAAATTTGGCCTTCTCCACTATGGAATTATTTATTTCTTCAAAAAATAACTCCTATGTTCAGAAACCTTGACTTGTAAACAAGGCCTATTTTGATGTGAAATATTTAATTAACTAAGCGTTTTTTTAATATGTTAAAATTACAATTATACACAACAAAAGTACAGTAACAGTGAAGGTATGTATGAAAAAATAATTTTCTTACATATTATTTTTTGACATCACATCAAAGATGCAGAAGTCTGGGCCTTTACGGGGCTGACTACCGTCATATGCTAGTTTAAGTGATCACTTTACACACGTGTAACAATCACCAATTCTAACCATTATTGACAAACACACTACTCAAATTCTTGGAAGTTCTGTATAAATGAACCAATTTTAAAACATTATTTTTGAATCACAAGAACTTCACTAGAGACATCTTTAGACATTGGTGAGATGGAAAAAAGTTTGAATTGAGCAGAAACTCTTTTATTAGTATGTGAGGTCCAAATTCTGTATTATAATCACACACATGAAAAACGAAAGAAAATATCATTTTCATTTTTATCATTTAAAAAAAAAAAAATGATTATTATAATAATATGAAAATAACTTCTGTAATTGGAGATAATCCAGATTTTGTGAACCTATTTCAGCCTATGGAAGGTCGTAAGCTCTATAAATGCCCAAACTTTCATATTCTTCTTCATCGATGTTGAGAGTTGAGATGTTGAGATGTTTTTTTGATTAATACTATTTTCAGGTTAAATAAAAATAGTATTAATAAATTATTTGAGGTATCGCCATAGAGTAAGAGTGTCAAAAATCTAGAATCACAATTTAAATGATCGCCCTCCCAAACGATTTCAAAATAACGCTTGGTGTTTTTAATAAGTTCGATTTTATTGATGGGCATTTCATTTCATACATAGGTGTGTACCAAGTGGAAAAATATGTTAATGTATAACTGTTTATATATTTTCGGAATGATGCAAGGCAAATTGCTCGATAAGCTAATACGAAAATCCTTCATTTATTGCATTATTAATACACACAATGACAGATAACGACAAATGATAATATTAATTTAACAGCAACTTCTACGTATGTGAAAGATAAAAAAAGTGTGTGCGAAAATTTTTAACATCTATGGTACATAAATGAAAATATAATTAACTGTGGGTTTATTAAAAATATGAAATAATATTGTTATCCCTTCACCGTATTTAAATATGCGCATGACAGTAAAAACATGATTTATAAAAAATGCCTTAAGGGCAGCACCACCTGTTGCACGTAAAAGCAATAAACGCAATACCTACTAAACATTGCTCATAGCGAACGCTGCTAACTCAAGTATTTTCAATGTTTCTGATTGCATTGTTTTATGTAGATATCCGCCTCCATGGTGTAATGGTTAGCGTGTTTAATTACCGTCTCGTATTCGAATCTCAGGGGAGTGAAAATAAATATTTGTGATTAAACATTCAAATCTGTATTTAACATTACTCAGAACTGGTCCCTGAAACGCAGGAGTGATCACCTTGCCTTCATGTAAGTAACGATCAAAATAGCATTTATACATAGGCATAGATTATTCATATTTTCATAACTTCATAAGCATTCTTATGATAAACATGTCTTTTTTTTCCATTTGAACAGACTAAGCCACCGCAATACATGCTCATATACAGCTAGTTTGTTTAAAAATACAAAAATATTAAGAACAAGGTAAAGAAAGTTACATGTTGTATTTCGGCATCCATTTTGAATATTTTTTTATTGAAAACGTTTCGGATTCTGATTTCGTTTACTGAAAAAAAATTAAGTCTTAAGTTTAAAATGGGTTGACTATTTGAATTAAAAAAACTTTTATTTTATTTCTCGAGAGAATAATGTAAAAAAATACTTTATTTATTTTCCGGTTGGGTTCATTTTCTATTATAGACAAAAATATATCCCTTTTTACTGTGCCTTTTAAAGGATAAATAAAAGTCATTCTTAGTATAATACAAGGTGAACAAAAATATCTTAAAACTAGTATATTTAAAAACTATATAAAGTTTTGTTTTTTGAATTTAAAGTTTGAACGCTGGAACAGTTTCACTTAGATATTGAACTATGAAATTCCATCACAGTGGCGTGTTGTTGACATTGTTTTTATTTGCATTGCATTTGTATCAAAATATTCATATGTTGAATTAATACAAAAATTTATGTTAGTAACAAAAAAAAAAAAAAAAAACATTGATCTAGATACATAAAAAATATCTTCATTATTAAATTAATTCAATTTAATAAATATTTTTTTACACATTATTTTCTTTATACTTGTATCTGCTAGTAATCAAAATATGAATGTCACATTATATCATATGCTTAGTAAAGTCGGAAAAAAATATTATGAAACTTAATTTAATAAACCATAATTCTACGAATCCTCATTTTTTTTATTTTCAATGTACTAAGTTAGTAACATAAATAAAAGTAAATATAATGGGTGAATTATTGACAATAATAATTTTTGTGTCTTTAATAAAATCGATTGATAAAATTATGAAATTCTTGAAACACTTGTGAAATACCACTTTTGAGTTTATAAAGTAAACGCGGTTAGTTTTGAGAACAACAATTTGTTGGTGAAAGTTTGTATTTAAACCTGTCAAAACTAGTCGCGTTTACACTAATTTATTTAAATTAAGTCTTATACAAGTGGTAAGTTTTTATACTGCAATTTCATTTCATGTTTTTTTTTGTATTTATATGTACTTTGTTAATCATTATTTTTATACTAGTTTTGTTCACATTACTTTCGTATTTCTATTTCGCTATATTTTTCTTATTTTTCCCAATTTTCTTTGCTTTCATGATTGTAGAAACGTTGAATTAATTTGATTATCCAGATATTCATGTTGTATTTCAGGTCGAAAAGAAAAGCATAATTTAAACTTGACCATAATTGAAACCAGCATAAATTCTAACAACTTAATTTAAATATAACGAAAAGTAATATTGTTGTGTGACGCGGCTGCATTTTTTCGAAAATATATGAGTTTTACATTTATATTAATTTTTTAAAATTGAATTCCACATTTCTTTGATTAAAAATGTTTCTTTGACCCTCTTTCGCACCCAGAAAGTTTAAGAAAAATAATTGTTCAATTATTTAAATAAACTTGATATTTTTCATATGGAGAAATAACCTTCAGGTTTTACCTTAAAAGATCTATTGCACAGTAAAAAGTTCAATAAGTGGCTTGATATTTTTTTAAATACATTTTTTATATTCTTATACTTTAAAAACGATCTGCTGAAAAATCAAGTTTTTTGATATATGACGTTGTTGAAAGTAGTGAGCGATATATAATTTCATATAAAACGTGATCATCAATTATAGTAATGCAATATAATCAGATCTGTGCTCCGGATTCTTGGATTAAGAAGTGGAATATATTTGGATTTCAAGGTAAAAAAAGACATAACTGCTGTTTGCAAATTAAATGGAGATGGGATGGGAAGAAGAAAAAGCAGAAATGTAGTAATATATACGGTATCGTGGGTTCCATACGTGCAGTGGCGTGCACGGAGAATTAATTCAGGGAAACAGTAGAGGTAGGTAGTAAGGTAAACTAGGTACTACTAAGTAAGGTAGGGTAGGTACAGTTGTGTTTTTATATGCCACACAGGTAAGTTATGATAGGCACTGTTTTTCTGCCTACATGGAATGCACGCCCCTGTATACGTGTACTCGTACTTATGTAACCTTAAACATTGCTTAAGTTTGCGAGTTCCCTCAGGTCATAAATCCATGGTACTTAAAATTCATTTTATGATGGAGAATACACAGTTATATCCGAAAGGTTTTTAAAGTAAGACAGACGTATAATTGCCGTCGCGGGTTAAATTCCCACCATTTACGAAATGAATTAAAAAAAAAAAAAAAAGATTTTTGTATTTGTGACGTATTTTTCATTGTTTCCAATCCTAACATTCCTACCTATGGTATTCAACTGTTTATATGACAAAAATATTGAAACACCATATGACGAAAATATGATTTTCAATCTGGTTGTCTTAGCGCATAAAAAAATCCTTGTTTCATATTGCGTATAAACCATTTTTTTCCTCTAGAAAAGCCCTGCATCTCCAACAATCCTCTTCAGCTCTAAAAGGAGGTACAGCCTACATCATTGCATATTTGGTCAAGATATTCCTGGCGAAAACGCCCTGTGAAAATTGACCTCTCAACCATTCCCTCCAGTATACTGTGCAGGAGATCTTCATGACGCATCACGTGACCCATCAACTCTGGATACATCTTTGACGTGACCTTTGACAGGTGCCTGGTTTCCTTTATCCTCCACGGAACCTCGTCATTCGCAATGTGGCCTCTCCAGGATATTCTTAGTATTCGTCTATAGATCCACATTACGAAGGCTTCACACTTTCTTCGATCTCTTTCGTCTATGTTCATCACAGCCACAAAGCAAAACACTCCACATTTATCAGAACTAGTTACTTACGAAGCTTATGGTCAAGTCCTCAGGATTAAAAAAAAACCTTAAAGATTAAAAATTCTAGATGAGATGGATTTAGTAAAGAAAAAATAAATGTTTTTTTCGTTCTTCTTCAGATAGCTTTCAATAAGTTGACCATCGGAACATTTCTGATCCGTTGCCAGTGCAAATAGCTCCTTAGCGCGCTTTATTTTTTCTTATATTTTCAGAGTAAGGATTTCTTTCTTCAGTCTCTTTGTCCTTTATTTTCCCCATAACTTTTCGCAAAAATAGTTGAAACTTTTCCTATTCAGTTCTTTCACATAAATCTTCATTGATTTAAATACTACTTATGGGTTTATGATGGGTGATTGATATGGGTTTACTGATAGTAGACGAAGAATGAGTTAATTCTATTATTTAATATAATTTTTCGAATATAAATAAAATGTAAAATGACAATTGTAATTAATTTTTCAATTTATTTTAGTACGGCAAGTAGTATAATCACCCATCAAAAACCTCAAATTGGTATTTTAAATTAATGAAGATAAAACCAATGATTATTAACAAAACCATTAATTCTTTGTGATTTTGTCGAAATCTTAACAATGGAATTTTATCAGAAAATTAAACGATTTAATTTAAAATATGTTGATTTGATTTTTTCATTACATTTATATATGAAATAACTTATCACTAAAACGTTTCAATCAACAGGAATTATCCATGTCATGTAAAATATAATATAATGTGTGTTTAAATATCTACCCATATTTTTTTTGTAAAATAATTGTTGAAATAAAGTTGTTGTAATTACGATTGAATGGTGTAATTAGGTATGTAAAATAAGAGTAATTGGGTTGAAAGCAACAAGGTTATAGGTAAACCAATTGTCGAATTATGTTGTTACGCTTCAAAATTATGGCGTTAATTTGAGTATTTTTCTATTTTTGTATTGTAGCCTGTAATATAATTTACATGGCAAAGCGTTAGGCCATTAAAAGTTACAAATATTGACAATATTTTGAGTTTTTACAAATCTGTGTTCACAAATTTGGGTTTGATCATTTAAAAGTAATAAATATTGATATCTTGCCATCTCCTTTTCTCTTTATCCCATCCTTGTCTCATGTCTCTTCCTTTATATAGACCTCTCTTATGTATAGTTGTGAAGAACTATAATTGGTACTCATGATTTTATTTTTTGTATTCTGTATGTATCATATGTTGTAACTGTTGTTCTTCCTTCCAATAAAATAAAATAAAATAAAATAAAATCATAACACAGATGAATAAGAAAATAGAATTTTGAAAATTAACCGATCATGCAACCTATCATAGGCTAGTTTAACTGATTACTACATAAATACACGTATAACATTCACCTTTTAGCCTTCAAAATAAAATGTTTTCCATCTTATCTTTTCTAAAATAATTTGGGAAGAATCTTACATACATTTTAGGGACCAGTCCAGTTTGGAGTGTAAAATTACAAATATTTATTTTCACCCCCCGTCCTAGGAATCGAACCCGGGACTGAGACCGGGACCAGCACGGTAGCTAAACACGCTTACCATTACAAAATGGAAGCAGACTAAAAAATTAAGGAATTTATTATCGAGTTCAATGAAATGATCATATTTATTTATTGATTTGGCGTTTAATTTATAGAACTCCATTTTAATTTATGTATTAATTGTTATATCTATATAAGTTGTATTTTGTTGTTAAAAAACATTAACATTAAAAAAATATTTATATTGTGACAATTGTTTCGCCTAGTTATGGGAAAATACCATAACTAAGCGAAACGATGGTCTTAATATTAATTTTTATGTGCTTTTTAACAATAAAATATAATTTTTAACTAACGTTTTACTTAGTAAATACCACATTTTCTTAAAATCTACTGTGACACGTGATTCGATGCATTCCACATCATTTTCAAACACCGTATGCTGCAATGATGCGGAATGCATCGAAACACGTGTCATAGTAGATTTTAAGAAATAATGGTATTTACTTAGTAAAATATTAATCAAAAATGGATAGATTTGACCACAAAGTGACTGTCAAATCAATTAATGAAAAAATAAAATACAACTTAGTATACTCAAAAAATTTGTGTTTTATTTAACTATTAATACATAAATTATCCTAAATAGTTTTCAGAAGGTTTTTTTTATTTTTTTTTTTAAATCAAGCAAAAAGTGTCTACCATTGACCGATCTCGGGTTCACGTTTATACAGTTGAATAAACAATCCGTTATCCCTTCATCTTTTAGTCCGTTTTCTAACCTTCATTCAACCCAATTTGTCTGTCTACTGCTCTGACAAGGTTAAGCGTTCCTCGCTTTACATACATCACTGGATTGAAACTGATAAACTACGTCAAATAGGAAAAGAAAAGTCCACATACGTAATCACTGTTCTCTTAGAAATCGTATTTTATACATCTGGACATTCTATGTGATATTTTACATGTGTAGAATAAGATATGTGTATGTGAGATCTTTTAATATTAATTAAGAAAAAAACGTAAATTATATCACGCTTTTCATATTTGATACCATTTGTCAACATTTTTATGTAGAAAAATATCGCATGAGTGCTTGCACTTTTCAAAAAACAATTTGTAAGTATAATTTGCATTTCATTTTTTGGGTTCAGTTATTTTTAAAACTATTTGTCATCGGTTATTGAACAAACGATATTAATGTAATACTAAAAATATTCTGCTGTTAAAAATTAACTAAGCTGTGAGAAAATAAAACTTTAATGGAACTTTTGAAATTATAAAAATATATGTACTAGTAAATTGTTTTTTTTTGTATAATCAGTAAAATGGCATAAATGAGTTTTTTGTATTTTTAATTAAACATATTTAATTATACTTACTGTGTAGAAAAAACTTTAAGGGTGTAATAAAAAAAATGGTTTTGAATGAAGATGCCAATCCTTAAATGAAAAATTTTCAACACAATTTAATGAAAATTGTGTTTCAAGGATTGCTCAATAAAAGTGCGGTACCGTACGCACCATAATTTTTGTCAAATATAATATCATCTTAGACAAAAATTTAAAAATAATAAACTGAAGCATTCCAGTATGTTTTCGTCTATTTAAATTTTAAAATAATTAGTTCGCTAATACTTTCGGTTACTATTTGCATATAAAAAAATTAAAGAGTGACAAAATTATCTTTTCATATTTTTTGGTCTACGTAAGGCATTGGTTATTTTGGAGTATAATACAATTATTTCATTTTCTATTAATGATTTTTCACCATATTAATTTTTTAATTTTACCCTGGACCTAGATAACACTGCGGTTATATGATGCAGTGCCCTATGCAACATCGGGTGCGAAAAGGGTTTGAAGAAGAAGAACAAATATTTTATTTTAAATGTGTTTGTAAGTCACTTTTTTCTCTACTACAATGTTTTAGGAAATCGCAAAAATAAGGATAGACTTAATGAAGTACTAATAAATATTTTTTTTGTTTTTTTTTTAAAATTCTAGTTTAGAATTTTTAGTATCAAGATTTTTTTATCGCTGATGCAGTAACATGAAGTATTTTTTTTCAATTTAAACTTATAATATTTTTGTAATATAATCAATCACGAGTAGAATGTTAAATCACGTTGACTAGCCAACGAAAGGTTATAAGCCCTGTAAATGCCAATACTTCCATATTCATCGTCATATACGTCGAGATATCAATATTTAATAAATTAAACGAAGAGCTACACAAATATTGGATTATAATTTTTTGTTATGCGCACTTAACAATCGAATAAACATTGTTAAAATTCCCAGGAAATCAACCTATAAAACAATTCACTTTATTACTATATTCTCAATAAACACTTATCGTCAACACAATAGCACATAATCAATTTTATTGATATTACAACCAAGAAAAGTATTTTTACCACTATCGTACGCACAGATAAAGCGAAATATCGTTTTGTAACGTATTCGATCGAAACACATGTCACCCGATTGCCGGTCGATTTGCACTAAGGCATTTAACGTTAGTATGAGACACCGCAGACTTCAATACCTAACACAATACTGCAGAAGAAAAATAGCAGGGCTAGGTATGGTTGGATCATAAAATGGATAGCTCGTTGCAGCTTGTTAACAGACCGATTGTGAATAGTTGGAATGGGATGTCGACAGTGGACGTGGTGTTGTAATTTTATCTTTATTTCTATTCAGTTTTATGTTTTCCTATTTTCTTTTGTAAGCAAACACCATGAAAATCAATCGATAGCGCATTCAATCGTATTAATAGTTATAAGTTTGTATCGAATACGAATGCTCACAGGTCACAGGTCATAATTGATTTTTAAACCACCTGATAATATACCTTCTTACCCACATTTCAGTTACATTCAGTGGGGCATTCCTTAAAATACCAAATCTTGAAGTGAAATGGTAGATGATTAAACCATCTTTTTTATTTTTTTTTCATATCTCCACATAGGTAAAGAAGAATATAAAAATCTGGGCATTTACTGGGCTTGTGATCTGTTACAGGCTGGTTTATTTTTAGGTACTTGAAGAGGAGGGCTGATCACCTTACATTTATGTGTTAAAGATCGAGGTAACCCTGCGTTTATATGATGCAGATATCTATGCACCATCAAGCGCGGAAAAGGATTTATAAAAAAATATGCAAATATAATTCTCACACTGTAGTTGTTTGACTTAGACGAGGGACTATCCTAGCTTTATTGTAAATATAAAAATGAAACAAAACTATAATTGTACTCGGAATCAGTAGAAAATTTAAGAATTAGTAAAAAATAACTTCTTTGATTTACAACGACATATTTTTCAAAAAATATTATGGACACCTCAATAGGACAAATTTATTTATAAGAATATAAAAGACCTTGTCATAAGGTAGGCTAAAAATCACTTAATTCACTTGTGTAATGTTCACCATTCTGCCCATTATTTAATATCTGGACCACATAATTTTTGTAACTTCTTTTTATATATTTGATTTCCAAATAATCATCAACATGTAGGTAACTTCTCTAGAGATTCTTCTTAAGTCAAAAACTGCTTTTTTTAAAAAAATATTTATTGAATTATTTGATATTCTCTCAAATAATTTAAACGTATAGGGGTGAGTCATATTCATTACTTTTTTCTTTTACCGATAAGTATTTTGAGAAAAAAAAAAGTTCAAATAAATACTGGATTTATTAGCCGATGAATTGCAATCGGATAATATTTTTTTGACAAGTGTTTTTAGTTCAATAAACCATTTCAAACGAATTCGATAATGTTTTCGATTCTCCATTACGTTTGAGTAAACCGATAAAAATAAAACTTTTGAAGCATTGAAAATTAATGCTCAAACTCGTTATCTCATAGTTTGCTGATATTTTATTGCAAAGCTTGCAGATCGATATTGAAAAATAATAAACATACATGCATCAATAACTTTCAATGTAAAATATATTGTAACCAATAAAAAAATTCTGAACAGGTCGCTTTTATATGGTTTCAAAATAATTCAAATTTATGACGTTGTTAACTTTTTTTTAGATGCGATTTGCTTTTATTTACATTGATTATTATGTACAAGTTTTATATATCATTGACTTGATTTTTGTTTCTATCGACTAAAAATTTGTTTAATTTTAATCTTCTGTCAACTGAAAATATGTTTAATTTTTATCTGTGTTGGGAACAGGAGGGATAATCTAGTATGGACCGATTACTAACTTTTCAGCATTTGCTCATTGCCGTGAGGAAACTACGTAAAACTCCTCAGGAGAAGCCGGACAGTTGACTATAGTAAATAGACTTTCCGTTCCAGTAGAAGTGGGTTCGGCATTTTGTGTCTTAGCTTGGTTTATGGTACCATGACGTAGATTGAAGGTTCTCACTTATTGCAATTATATTAATTTTTAGCTATTAATGGCTCCACGGTACTTTAATTTACTAAGGTTAAATGGAAAAGAAAGAAAAGGGATAGCATATATTTGTAATATGATTTATTTCACAATGCTTATAAATATAAAAACAATATTTAAGCAGCTGTCAAGAAATACTGTAATTAGGTTAGTAAATATTTTTTTCTGAAAATCATGAAAATCAAGTGACATCATTATTATTTTTTACATAATAATTTATTCATTAAAGAAATAAATGTGTATCAACCTCCAAAAATATATCGTGGGTATACTGGCAAAAAACGTAAACGTAACTCTAAAACCCCTGTTAGCTTGAATAAAATACCCGCTATTAAACTTAAAGCTGAATCTACTTTTAAAACCCAATATGAATGATATTTCAAACTACTAAGTGTATTTTGCCAGTTTAAAGAACGCTGAAAACTTTATAACATGCACCATTATATCAAAATTGCATATTTTCGAGTTAAATTTGTTTGCTTGTATACCCACGATATAATAGAATGAGATCAATTGATTTGTGTGGTTCTTCACAAAAAACATTTTTTTTAAAGATAACACAAGGTCTTTATTTTTGTAGTAGAAACGCGGTAAAACTGTTAACATTTTTTCATGACAGTCTTAAAAAGTGACACTGGCCATGTCTCATTTAGTAAAATTTTAATTTTAGGACAAAAACTTTTTATCTGTGTTCTGGGAATAGTGTGAGACATGTTTCCCATTCAAAAAGTCATTTTACTTTAAAAAGAAACTTTGTACTACCTTAAGCGGGTACTTGGTTAAACCGTTTACGCTTGGGAGTCCTCACATGAATATTTATGTGTCAACGCATAGTGTATGTTAGTTAGAAGCTAATTTCAGGCCATTTTCTTAAATACTACCTTAAGAGTGCTTCACAATAATTAATTATAAAAAAATGGGAAAAAGGAGATTGTAAAAATGATTTAGCTAACAAATTACCTTTTTTTTTCTAGGGATCATCTCACTTTCACTCAATAGCAAAGGCACGTTTGCCAAATTTACAAAGCAGTTGTTTTAGCCGATCGAAACGTGTGAGACCTATGTCGACCAATTCATCTAAAATACACCGAAAATTGTACATTTCTATACAAACATACCAGTGTTTATGTAGAAATATATTTATGTATATAAATATATATATATATATATATATATATATATATATATATATATATATATATATATATATATATATATATATATATATATATATATATATATATATATATATATATATATATATATATATATATATATATATATATATATATATATATATATATATATATATATATATATATATATATATATATATATATATATATATATATATATATATATATATATATATATATATATATATATATATATATATATATATATATATATATATATATATATATATATGTGTGTGTGTGTGTTCGTGTGTATTTTTGTTAAAAATAAATTGATTTGGTGTGAAAAAGTGTCAATGTTTAATAATCTGAAATGTTTATTTTTAAAGAGTTAATTTTAAAGTAAAAAAAAAACATGTCCGCGTTCATAGTGTAGAAATTAGTTTATTTGAATGAATTACAATCATGAATGAGGTCCCAGATTCTATTCCCAAGGGACCCAAAAGAAGTATCAGCGTTTTTTTTGTAATATTTATTAACAATTTTTTGTAATATTCATTTAGGATTATTACCCATAGCGTTTGATTGATCGACTTAATTTATGTTTTTAAAAAAAATACTGCGACATAGTTTTCTATGAATTGTAAATGAAATACAGAAAAATTGTGTATCAGCAAATAATAAAAATAAATAAAAACGGAAAACAAAACCTCAAAAGTAAAAATAGGTTTATTATTTCATATTTGATTCTCAAGGGAAAAAATACATTAGTATGTAAAATAAAGTGTACAGACGTACTTATGTTGAGTATTCGTATGTTATATTCTTGTTTTGTATGCTAGTAATGAGAAAAATAAGGCGTTCATTGATGCTGAAAAGAACGGCAAATTGGCCGAAGAGAAGAATATCAGAATGAAAATACGTTGATCAAATTACAAAGCAGGCGATACAACATACAATATTGAATAGAATAAATCGTATTCAATGTAGTTTGAAACGGAATAAAAACTAATAGTATTTCCTAAAGTTTTGTTTCTACCTTAGAAATAGATGAGCGTGTTTTACGTTCACTTATGAATTATATTTATGTAAATGCAGTTAGTACAATGGGAATGATGTAAATGCAGTTAATACAAGTGCTAAAATGTGCCGAATAAGATAATTGTATTGAAATATTAAATTAATTAATTAAACACTTGTATGATACCATTTTTTAATGTATTGGTGTAAAAAAGACTAGTTTCGAAAACTAAAAATGTTTTCGTCAACGAGTGAAAATACAAATAATTAAATTATTTTGAATTTTTTCTTGTTCGTAAGTAAAAATTTAAATGTAGAAACTAGTCGTGTTTATATTAAGAAACAAATTGTGGTGTTTTAATTTTATATTTAAACCATCATGTTTTTCCACAAAGTAGTGCCAAATACACAAATAAAAAAATGTTCGTTTTTTTTTAAATCTCAACAAAGATGAAGAAGGATATGAAATTTTGGGTATTTACAGGGCTTTTGACCTGTCATAGGCTGGTTAAGTGATTACTTTACATTCGTGACAAATTTAACATTTTACCCATGATTGACAACCGCATTACAAAAATATTTAGAACTCATAAACATATCTAAATCGCTCATGACGCTTGTTAGATTTCATTAGAGTTATCTACGGCTGGTTTGAGAAAGATTTTATTTAGCAGAGACCCTTTTACTTAGACGTTTGCAAGATATCAGCGCGATGATTTTACGTACCGGGAGACGCCTAAAAACATGATTTTCAATTTTCATCCCGCTTATAATTTCACCAGATTATTTGATTCGATAATTTTTTAATAAGAATTTCGACATATCCAACAATGTGAATAATAAAATTCATTCCATACATTCGTTGTATTTTATATTTTATATGAAATAGCGGTTAAATTAGCCATTAAGGAAATGTTTTAATCATTTCAAACATAAAAAAAACGCACGAAAGCGGTGGAAACTTACAGAAAGATTTGCTTTTGCGCGGAGAGTAGGTACTAGTTAGAGAGATTTAAAGAATAAATACCATACATGCAAAAAGCACTAAGTGTCAAAAAAATCCTTTTCCAAACTGAGTAGTCAGTCACAAAATACACAGCGCACGTATTATTCCCGTAAGAGTGGTCTTAGCTCGAGTGCTCTATTTCAAAGCGCTAGCAAATAAATTAAACCCAAACAGAAATGCGACCAACAATTTTCTTCCCTTTATTATGGTTTTTAATTTTTTCCCCGTATCAAAAGGCAATAAAAAATCAGAATATGTAAAAACACAGATTTCAGTGAATTTTCTTAAATTTATTTTCCTTACTTATATATATCTCTGTCAATTTTTAGTATAAGACGCACTTTTCTCCGCTTGGTCGATTGAAATAAATAGTTTCATTAATTGATTCGGCAGTCATATTTGCGGTAATACCTATATATGTACGTTAAATAAAAAAATTAGTTGGTTTATCCACCATATCTTTAAATCTATTGTGACTCATTTTTCGATGCACTCTGCATCTGGTCGAGAAAGAGTTACGGTAATTTTTTCGTGTTAGTTCATTTACTGGTCTGTTGGTATAATTAAAGATTCTATGGACGGATTCTTTGCATTTAGTGCCGTAGTAATAAGGCGTTAAATGCACATTCTTCAAGTAAACAAAGTTGTTAGTACGAGTATTATTTAAACACATAAGTGGTATTAAACTTTCATAAACGTAAACATTTAAAAAAAAACAAGATAAAATATTTTTCAAGCATCATAAAAAATAACAAACTAACTAACTAACCATCACGCCGCTTCTCCACAGAGAGAATAGAACGCCACACTAATCTATTTTTGCACAGTCTTCGCCTCTTCCATATTCATACAAACACGCCGATTATCGACTCCTGACCTGATCACTTTCAAGTATTTAAAATACTTGATCATGCCAAGTTAACTTGAAAAAAAAAGGTTTTGTTAACTATTCAAATCTTATAAAAAATCTGTTACAATAATAATTTTGTTTAGTTGATACATTAATTAATATCAAGCGAGTTGAATATGAGTGTAATATTAATATATAAAATATCTCACATACGTTGTCTACATTTTCCTTTAAATAACGTGAATACGGTCGAGGATTTTCTGTAGAATATAGAGACATAGGGAAAAATGTAAATTCATGCACGTAATACTGGGAGACAATATCAATCCTCACAAGTTATTTATGAACATGCTAACGTAACTTTAATAAAGTAGTTACAGTTCTAAAATTATTTAATAATGCAAGCACCAAGGATTTATGTACGAGAAATGGGCCTTATATATCAATTTGTTTTTTCAGATGATGATATTAGATTAAAAGTGAATACATTCCATGATAATATCAGATTAAAAATGATAAAATAAATGTAAGAAACTTATTTATTATGATTGAGTAGAAGTAGAATCGATTAAGAAGAAGTCAAGTGTGTAAAATGTGAGAAATCTGGAGCGAACTGAATAAATCTGTATTTTAAATTAAATCAATAAAGTATATCTTTGATTAAATAGTCACTTTGTTGTAAAGGTATATAAATTTTTACTTTTAATTTAATATGTTAAATACTACAACTTTTATTAGGGTATTTACCCAGTAAGTTCTACATAAGTAGTATTTTCCGATGAAAATATAGATATTAAAAAAAAATGTATAATATACTTTGAATGGACCACAGTCAGAGCAAAACTATTTTATAATTAAAATGTAACTTTGTTTTAAAATCACTATAAATCAATTTAATTTATAGAGATTTTAAAACAAAGTTACATTTTAAAATGGAAAATCACAAAGTTAGTGCTTCAAATATAAATTAAAGAAACTATTGTACTTTTTACAGGACATACACAGCGAGTTTCACTTATATCAAATAGAAACGTGAATTATAATTATATAAAAATTAAAACCAATATTTTTTAGAAGTAACTTAATATTTTTCAACGTCAAAGTTTTGCTGGACCACCGCGTCGGATCAACGCAGTATTGTCTATTTTTTTACTCTCAAGGTGATCACTTATACATTTTAAGGATTTTTTTTAGTAAAATGTGCACGTTTTTTATTTAATTTTTCATACATTATAATGTAGTTAGGACAATTTGTTTTTTCCAATTTCGTTCCTCGAAAGTAAGACATTAGCCAAAGGTAAAACGTTTTATATTCAAATGGCATAGGTAGAGAATGGAGAGGAAGAGACAACCTGCGAAGGAAACAGGTACCTATTTACGTATTGCTCAACCTCATTTATAAAATATTCAAGTTTACGTTCCCTCGGAAATTAGATTTCTTTTTATATCGTCTTTCCTTGTTTTGGGGTATTCATTCATAATTAGGTTTCTTCGCGATTTCTCAGAAATTTTGAATCCATTTAAATTTTAAAACATTCGGAGTAATAAACAAGCCAAATGTAAATGATTCAAGTTTGCCGACGCTATTAAAGCCCAGTATTCGATGAACCGCAACTTAATTTTCTTTAAGCCCAGGTAACATTTGACGTTTTTGAATTTTTTTTTCTTAAAACTCCGTTTTTGTATTGAATACATATTCTGAAAACAAATTTGGCGTCACCTGACTTCCAGTTCTCTGCATTGCAAGGCGCTAACTGAATTATATAATTGCGTTTAAGCCTAAAGTTAAATGGCCAAATTATTATATCGATAAATATAATTGTTTATTTTCTTTATCAAAAAAATTTGAAAATTTTACAGATAAACAATCATATAATCCGCGAAGTATTTTGATGATAGACGTAAATATTTTTTATAATTCAAATATTTAGATTTTTTTAAATAAGCACTTACATAAATAACCAATTTTTCATTCAAACCTATCTTATCTTGATCATTAACACATGAAGGAAAGGTGATCAGCCCTCCGCTTCAGGTACCAGTCCAGGGTAATATTGAATAAATATTACAGTGAAAAAATCACTTATATTTATTTGACCCTTCCTGGGAATCGAACCCGGGACCTCCAGTACGGTAGCCGAGCGTGCTGACCATTAGACTACGGAGACGGACAAATAACCAATTAATATTTGTTATAACATGAAATCTATTTAATAGGTACCCATTAACAAAAACTGCTTTAATTTCATCAATTAAGGCATCTGAATAGCTATTTGTAAGATTTATTGAATAAGAAAACCAATTTACAATGTGCTTAAATCCGCCGAAGAAAAGAGTTTTTTTTATGGCTCATGGGGTTAATAGAATCAAACACACATATCTTCAAACACATATTCATTAAACTTTTTTCGTTTCTCGATATAATCAAATGTAAAAACTTAACTGTTCATTCTTCGAAATATATACGTTTTGTTAGTACTGGGATTAAATATAATCTACATACATAAATAAAAATGTGAATGTTCGTTTGTTGAAGACCTAAAACCTTAAGTAATTCATAGCAAAAAAGTAAACATAACGTATTATTCAATACATGCAGTACATCCAAACAAAAATATGTTTTCTATTTGAAGCATTTTTCAGGTATGGCAGTGCCATCTGTTGAACTAACAGAAACAAAATTTTTTCACGGTGACAAGCATGTTTCTTGACAGCTACTGTCACTAAGAATTACGAAGGTTACTGCTTCACAAGGCTTATGAAATTCAACATAAGAAAGGTGCGGTTTCTATTTTTTCCTTTTGCATTTAACGAGATTTAGCCACAGCAACGCGTGGTTGGTTGCAGCTAGTAATAAAATCAAATGAAAAATCTACTTGATTCATATGATATTTTGAAATGGCTGAAAAGGTTTTTTTTATATTTTAATGCGTGTATCAAACGATCAGAGTAGTAATTGTTATACCAAATACAGTAACTCTTAATGAATTTTTCAATTTCATCAGGATAATTTAAAAAAATATATAAGCAAAGTCATTGTTTACTAGAAACATATTTATGTTTTCGTGGATACATTTCCAGCTGCATCTTCTAGATATCTATTTCAAAAAGTTGACATCTACTTTTTGGTTTGTTCCATTTACGAAGTCAACAAAAGTTTGAGTTCAAGTTAAAAGGACAACGCCAACTTCAAAAGTGGAAAGTGTTGGTGACTGTGCAAAGTTGAACTAAAATGTTCCCCTCTTGCACTTTAAAAGAAGTGATAAATGGAAAACTTGTTTTTACCTTAATACAGCATTAAGTTATATCGAAATATGAGTTAAAACGGTATATTATAACGCCATCTAGAAAAATACAAAATTAAGCATTACTTTTATCAACTAAAAAAAATCTGACTTACCATCACGCCGCTTCCCCGCAGGGGTAGGCAGAGAGAATCGAACGCCACACCACTCTGTCTTCACCACCTCTTCTACATTCATGCATCTCCTCATGCATACCCGACGATTATTACAACTCCTGACCTAGCCGCTTTCAAGTATTTGACATACCTGATTGTGCCAAGTTTTCCTCGGTCTTCCTCTGCTTCTTTTTCCAACTACATTTGTTTCATAAATTTGTTGAACCATTATTTCCCCTCTCATACGTTCCACATGTCCAAAATGTAAATATGTATTTCAATTAAAGTTTTACTTAATAAATACTACTTTTTCTTCAAATCTATTGTGACACATATTTCGATGAATTCCGCATCATTTGTGAATACCGTACGTGAAGATAAGTTCAAATTTTAGAGTTGTGACTTTGGGACACCAAAATTTGGACTTAGCTACCCATATGGTGTTTGAAAATGATAGAGAATGCATCACAACATGTGTCATAATAGATTTTAAGAAAAAAATAGTATTTACTAAGTAAAATTCACAATTGAAAATGGATCGATACTACCACAAAATGGCTGCTGAATCAATAATTGGAAAAAGGTATTTTGATCATCAAATCGCATTTGTAAAATTCTTATGATTTCAATGTTAGCAGGAATCGCTTAACTTTTGTCATCAAAAAAGTAAACATTGAAAGAATTGATTTTTTTTTTGAAAATTAAATTCACAGAAAAAGTGTTTTTTTTTGTTTCAAATTGTATTAAAACCTTTTTTTACATAAAATAATAAAATAGTTAAAAATAATTTTATTTTGCCCATAAAAGTAATAAGATCATAACTCTACTGAGGTAGAAATTGTAATAATTTAAAAAAAAACTAATATTTTATTAATATCACTGATTTATACAACTTTTTTTATAAGCTTTTGAATTAAAAAAAAGGTCTGTTTGAAATTACTTCCGCCCCTGCAGTATTATTGTAAAACACCTAAATTACGAGGGTAGAGGGTTTTAAAAAGCGAATAAGTGGTCCAGTACAACCCTTAAAGGATTTCTAGATAAAATCTACGTACTGAAATAATAAAAGCAGTCAATAGGGACTCATTTCCAATTTAATTTCGTATTCTAGTACTTTATGGAGCATATAAAATATTTAGCTGAGATAGAAATATTTATTACGGTGTTTAAATGTAAGTGCACATTTGGGCAAGATAATTACGCCAAATCAAGACCATTTCGGGGAATTGGGTATTATACTGGAGTGCTGCTAGTTGAATCGTTGCTGAAAACGCGATGAATAACAAATTAGAAAAATGAAGTGTCAAGTAACATTTATTTATTTATTATATTTTTATTTATTTTATTTGTTCGGGAAATGAACAGCTTTAAAAAAAAATAAAAAAAAAATAGTTGCATTAATAAAAATAAAGCCAATTAAACAATTCCACATTGTTATGTTATTATATATGTTTCTATATGTGTAAATAACCATATTATAATAACATGAATAGTATTTACCTTTATTTTACAATATACTGTTGTTTGAAGTATGTACATTATAATAATCCATTTATTCTCTGAAATATAAAAAATAAAACCCTTGAGTTTATTCCATTATTATTATTATTTGAATAAATGTCTCAAGAGAGACAAAGTTTCTTTTATTACACGAAGAGCATTTTAATATTAACATAATAATAATAACATTTTAATATTTAATATTAACATAGATTAATAATAACATTTGTTATTATGTTATTATGTTATTATAGATTAATAATAACATAATAACAAATTAACATTTTAATATTAACATAGATTACTATAAAATAGATCGGATTTATACTCGGTGAAGAACAAATGTCACCTATACAATGCCTGCATTGGTCCTGTTCTCTTATAGAGCTGTGAAACATGGCACCATACAAGGGCCCAGAGCAGCCGTGTACTGAGCTTTGAGGATAGGTGTCTGCGGAGAATTTTAGGCGTGCGGCGGTTTGACTTTGTGAGGAATGAAGAGATATTCATCACAACAGGCGATTGAAAAGGCGATTCAGTTGGCTTGGCCATGTACTCCGCATGCCTCCTGAGAGCCTAAATCAAGCTTGCCTCTTTTACAAGGCATCAGGTTCGCGCCGCCCAGGACGACCACTGCTGACAACTCGACGGCAGTTCTCGTCAGAACTTCTGATTTGGGAGGATGCAAGGGAGCTGGCAGCCGACAGAAAAGCCTGGAGACAGTTTGTGGACTCCATATGCTCCACCTAGGTAGCGGATATGGTTGAATAATAATTACCTGTGCAATGAGTTAACTAACGTAAACACAGCCTATTTCGAGAACTTTATATATTCTCAATCGATGAAAATACTTATTAAAAAGCTCATATTTATTTGTATATAAAAATTTGCGATGACTCTAAATTTGCGATTATTTTATAAAAGGTTTAGTTTTTACATTTTTTTTACAGTTTTGACTAAATATTTCAGTAGATCTTGGATAATATTATAATTTTACTCTCGACGCTATTAAATTTATACTTACGAGTGCCTAAAACTTTCTTATTCTTTTCAATGGAGCAGTAAGTTTTCCTAGAGTAATTTTCTCTCGAAATTTAATCAATCAATTACTTCATTCACCAATATTATTTTTATCCCTAGTTTGCTGAAAGTATGAAGTATCTTGTTTATTATTAAAAGTATATATAATAAATCATTTTGACAGCGAGTAAGATTTTGACTGAGGTTCGGGTGCAAGTTTTATAAAATATTCATAATACATTATACGTAGTTGTACGAATTTATCAGATTAGCAATCAGTTATTAAATTGCTATTTTTTTTAGACATTTCTCCCATATTTTTTACTAAGATCTGTAATTAATGGCATGATTTTATCTTAAACTTTAATTATATTTTATGAGAAATGACATCGTATAGTAAATATTTTTAAAATATTTCTTTCACGCCTCGCGTCCGATCTTTTCAAGAAATGTTTTTTCATTGTCTGCTAGTACATTTCCATTTTATAATATCTTATTGCAATGAAGATGTCATGCAGTTTATAGCTTGAAAATATCTATAAAATATACCCAACCTATAAATTACCATTCTTTCATTGTCATATTATATTTTATTGTATAATGTACTTGTAAGAACAATAAATGACATTTTATCACCAGTTCATCACAATGCTATCTTCGTATAATCCAAGATAAATAGAACGATCGATTAGTCAGGTATTGTGGAATTACTTGTCAATTAGTATGCAGTTCACAAAACCAAAGTATGTCAAAGCCATTAACCATGAAACTCTTTTTTTTAATCAGATAAGGTTACAACATACAAGGTTTTGTCAACGAAGGAGAAAAGCTAGCAAGTAATAAAAATGCAGTTAAATATTAATCCAAACATTTTAACTACTAAAATTATCTATTTTCAAGGAAAAAAGAAGTGTTAATTTAACTATCTAACTAACTAACTAACCGTCACGCCGCTTCCCCGCAGGGGTAGGCAGAGCGAAAAGAACGCCACACCACTCTGTCTTTGCAAACGTTCTTCGCCTCTTACACGTTCATGCTGTTGTCTATCACCTTCAAGTGTTAATTTTTTACACTTTTTTTGACATCTCAATATATATGAAAAAAAAATGGATGTCTGAGCATTTACAGGGCTTACGGCCAGTATAGGCTGCTTTTTTTCAATTATCAGTGTATATTCGAAAATATTTTGTGTATTAAAAGCATTCTTAACTTTGTGGTATGGTAATATAATATTGTTATTATTATTTAAGTCAATTTCAAGTCCCAAATATAGAATCCATTTATAAAAAAACCGCAGTTTTTCAAATACTAAAGGGTGACAACTATTTAAATTTAACAAAGAATTTATCATCGAGATTCTCAAACGATTTTTCTATTCCAAAATGCAACACCAAGCAATTTCAGCAAAACTTCAAATATTTGGCAATCAAACATTTCAATAAACTCCCTAAAGAAATAAAAAAAATAGATGATATAAAAATCCTCAAGAAAAAAATTAAAGCTCTATACATTTAAATCTTTAAAAAAATATATTAAAAAAACTATTATATCTTTTATTATATAACATTAAACCACGAGTGTAAGTCCCTTTCCAAGCACAAGAGCACAGACTCTTTTATGGAGAGGCACAGCGAATCGAAATATAAAAGTTCTACATATGTATAAATGATTCAAATGTTATTATGTTATAAATAAAAATGTAAATATATTAAATGAATAAAAAAAAAAAAAAAAAAAAAATTATCGTTCACGTTGTGTAATGCCACTTAAAAAAATACTAATTCACTAACACTAATAAAAATAAACAACTTTATTTGACAATTTTAAAAATATTCCCACTGTGATTCATTTGTTTTATTTCTCTCTCTCAAAATGTTATTTTTGTATTAATGTCAGACTGTTCTCATTTTATTTTAATGACTTTTGATGGATTTATTATTCCAAAACCGGCAGTCACAAAGTAGTGTTTAAAGTTGTATTACACAAAGTGAACGATAAAAGATTAAGAGAGTCTTATATTCCCAAAAGTCGGGAAATTCAATTCAGTTGATACGTTTTCACACAAGATAAATCTATTATAGTATCTGTTATATTATTATCATAGTATTAATTATAGTCTGCTGCATATTTTCGAATTTATTTCATATTATAACTGATTCTACTATTAAACGCTTACTATTTTTCAGTCCTTATCTGCACTAAATGGTGCGCAAATACGTGGTTAATTCATATTACACATTTTTTTTCGTCATTGTTAACTTAAGATCAAAATAATACTTTTTAATTTTTTATTAAAATTATGTTTGTTCTCCTATATAAATGTTCAAGTAATAATAGTTTTTTCATTGACATATATAGGATGATCACTCTCGTAAAATGGAGCACATACGAGATATCGATGAGTTGTAAAGAGTGTATTATCCCATTGTTCTCTCACTTCTCCAATACAGTATTGTTGTATGAGAGAGAGTATTTAACAACATAATGTTAAAACAGAACAAATAAAAATGATTAAAGTAATTAATTAAAAAAAAAACTGTCCATTAAACAGTGTTAAGAATTTCAAGTCCACAAGAGAGAAACCATTTTTTTAAATGTAAATTTAAATGAAATAATCGGCGTGAGAAGATAAACGAACATGGTAGGGGCGAAACAATTTTTCAAATTTTAATTTTTAATGAAACAATCGGCTGTATGTATGGGAAGATGTATGAATGTGGAAGAGGCGAAGATTGTGTGCAAAGACAGATTGGTGGTGTGGTAATAGCGACGTGATAATAAGTCAGTTATTTTTTTTGGTAAGTTAGTTCTCAAATAATAGAAAAAACAATAAAAATGTAAAATTACAAGTACAATATGATTTTTAATATCAATCTGCAAACCCAAGTTGTTCCAACAAAATAAAAATTATTTAAGAATTGAAGGTTTTGATAGCCTTACAGCGGATATAAAAAAAACAATATATGGTAACTACTGAAACAACATTAAAAAACATTTAAAAAAACATTAAAAAATGGTTGCATTACTCAAGGATTATGTGAATTAAGTGTAATACGAGTATTTATAAAAAAAATGTACGAGAGTATCTTTTTTGGAGAGCTACAGCGTAACGAAATAAAGACATATCTTTCACTCCTTTCAACAACGTCATATATGGAAAAAAAATCAGGAGATCGTTGTTAAAGTTTAAAAATATAATGAAATGTATTCAAAATAAATATCGAGCCACTTATTTCACTTATTACTGTGCTACAGATCTTTTCAGGTAAAACCTGAATGTTTTTTCTACATTTGAAAAATATTTAGTGTATTTAAAAATAATTAAACAATACCTTTTCTTCGGGTAAATATTAAGTTAAAAATATGCCGCTTTTGCTGGGAAGTAGTACATTTTCTGGGCATTCCAAAAACATGCACAACTGAAAATTGAAGATTTTTGATACATGACATTGTTGAATTGAGTGAGCTGTATGTTTAATACAATAGCAAATAAATTTTATCATAATATTAAAAATATATATTAACAAATCTCCGTGTATGGTAAGTTTATACTGATAACCAAGTACGAACCAGTTTTCACAGTCTATATCGTGGTTTCAGACGATTATATTTTATTTTTTTGTTCTAACCCCATATTGATTCGATCCGTTCCAAGTGAATGTTTCGTCACGTTGTATTGGCCAATTGAAATACATAATACAAGTTCGTTGTTCCGCAAACTATGGCCGAGTGAATTGCCTCTGTTTATTCGGATTGTTTTATGCTATGAATAATAACAACGGCCTAATCCGGAGACCGCAACTCGTTGGGAATGGAGAATCATTTGTTTTTACTGCCGGCCGAAATAAACATTTGACGCCTAGTTTGTACGGATTAGATTTGCGTGCAAAAGGATGGTCGAATAACAAATAAAAGAGTTTTTCGGGACCACCAGCTTTCACCAAATTTTTTTTTTCACCAAAGGTGTTTTTCAACACTTTTTCCAAATAAACATTTTGATATCGGGTGTTTAAAAAAAAGATATTTAAATAAAATGAAATAAATCCATCAATGCATATATATTATAATATTATTGAAGTAGGTCATTAAAATTTGTCTAATGAGCGTTGATTGTCTAAGGAATGTTTAGTCAATTATTTTATTATGCAGTTTTTTTTTACTGAAAAAGCATTAATGTTGTGGAACGACATGTTGATTATTAAAAAAATACTTTCAAATTAAAAACAAAACGAAACTAGTCCCATGAGATGAAATAAAACTCAATATGTAGTTAATTCAATAATACAAGTGTTTAATTTTGAATGATTTACTGTTTTTTGTTTGCAAAATAATTAAATATAACGAATAATTTTTTTTCCACAAACAATGTGAACATCGTCGATTGATCACATAGAAAACATCATAGTCCCACTATAATTTGAGGACTACAGTTTACAACTGCCTTTTAAAATTTATGAAAATGCCTTCATTTCTTCAATTTTTGATGTATTTACAATTATTTAAAATTCAAATTAAAATATCGAAAATTAAAAGGCTTATTTTCATTGAAGCAAAGGGTTTCCTTTTTTGCTAGCAAATATTCAACAAAGTTGATTTTGTGAATCGGAATTCATAATTAATTTACATAAAATAACACTCTGAATCACGAGTGCAGTCGAGTATAATACAATTGATTTCATATGGACTTGTTTGGTATGTTTAGCATTCCCTCATGGCTAAATTAATATCTTCTTCGAAAATCACCCGGCTTTTAATAACGCTGCTTAAATTATTCCCTTGTTATTTTAGAAATTTAAGTAAGGACCGTTGGTTTTGCAACCCTTATTTAGAAAAAAAAACGGGTACACTGTTAGGTATATTATGTAAAATGATTACAGGCCGTGAATAACGTGGGTTTAAAGTTTAAAACACATCCTCACTCCCTTGCTCAACATCTGGGCTTCGCGTTGTCCTTGACTTTGCGAGTAGGAGTCAACTGTTACAATCTTTTTAGTAGGGTCGTTTTGGGTCAGATCCCATTTAAACATGGGATAGAAAGCCGTCTACAGTACCTTCGTGATTTTAAAGTCTTAAAAATGGTGAAAGCTGTAGTGTCCTCCTTTTTGTATCATCTCGTATCGAAGGAAGATAATAAAAGCCATCTTACCATTATGACGGATTTTATTTTGTTCACCCCCACATAAATCACCTCTTTCACGCAACGTAACTAAAAGGTGCGTACACCTTCAATTTATTATCTCCTGATAATAGGATGACGATTGACGTCAGTGTAGTTTAGTACCATTTAAATTTACTAAAAATTTGTATACAAAATAAAACAATATAATGATTTTAATATACCACGTAGAAAATAAAATTTAAAAGGAAAGATAAATTCTTAATTTGCACCGGAAAAATTCTGCAAAGTTCGCGGGTAAAATAATTATTTTTCTTTAGAAATCAAGAAAATTAGACGGGAAAAAATAATTTAAAATTTTCACAAAAATTTCTGAATTCTGTATTCTCGTTCGGGGGTGACTTTTTGTTTTATAAGAAAAGCTTTTCTTTTCATTGGGGCGGAAGTGCTTCCTTCTTTGATTCTCAGATTAACATTGAACGAAACCCATATTTTATGTTAAGATTATGACTGATATATTTTTTGGATAAGTAAAGGCAAAAATCTTTTAAACAATTGAACAAATGGGAAACTATATAACTGGTCAAATGTATCATGATTTTTTATTAAATTCTATTTAGTTCTTTATCGTACCACGTTGATTGATTAAACATAATTTTCTGATAAGTTGAAAATTTTCGAAGATAATAAAGATTAACTAAGCTCTCTTTTCCGCTCGAAAGTAATGCGTGAATCAATTACCAAAATAGAAAAATAAACAAAATCATTTGCGAATTGGAACACCGTACCTGCTGAATTTGATTGTGCCTTATTATTTATATTCACATAAATAATTAGTAGTATTTATTACATTATTATTATTATAAAAAAATATTTATTACATTATTTTTGACATTTCATCAAAGATGAAGAAGGAAATGTAAGTCTTGGCTTTTATATTGATAACGACCGTCACAGTGTGATCACTTCTATCCATAATTCTATCCATGATTGACAACCACACTATTAAAATTCTGAAACTTCTAGATATTTTTATTTTATTTTATAAGAAAGTTTTTACTAAGCAGAAACACTTTTATGTGTACTTGTATGCGAGGTTCGAATCCTGAATTATATTCATATACTTGAAAACTGTATGAGATGTATGTAGACTTGTCCTATTGAACGAAACCTGCAATAAAATTTCATGATAAAGATACTTCAATAAATACTTGGTTATTAAGACACCTGTAATATATCTTGGTATACTCGTATCATGGTACTAAAAAAAATAACCGGAGTTTAATTAACTACTACAATTCATGTTTGGGCGAATATGTTTAATTAATAAATATTTTATAAATTAAAAAAAATATACATATAACCGTCCATTTAAGCTTTATTAATTATTGCCTTTGTAACTCCGTTCATATTGATAATTAAATTATTCATTCGGATTTATTAATTAGTATTCTCTTCTACTACAGTAATCATTAATATAATAACCTTTATTTCGATAAAATACTGATTGAGTCAGGATATTATATAAGTCGAGAGAATAGTATTTTTTTCGCTTGAATACGAACGTTTAATAAATGTTTTCAATAATGTTGCTTAACGAATCGAGTCACTCTGATAACTTTATATGGAAACATAATTTATGGATTTTAATTTAATATTTCAATCAATTTGATTACACATGTATAAAAAACTGCTTCCTAACAAAGAAGAAGGATTTAATTTTGTTTTTAATCTTTAGCTTTGTAGAAAAATAATCGAAGGACGTATATCTTTTGTTTCCTTAAGTCATAAAATACATAACTTTTTCTCAAATTGCTCAAAAATTAAAACAAATATCATAAGAGGATTTATTATAAAAACTCAACTCTTATGTAAAATTTGGTTTGTAATTGGGTTCTAAATGCAAATTTGAAAAATGTTATGAAACAAATGTGAATAATCATAAGGATGTTCACATAATTTGGATATGTAAATGTTCAATATCACATACATATATTATTATATACACTTATAAATTAATGACAGCTATCAAAAATATTGGAGTGATTTTTTGTTACTACGATAAGCTTTTGATGAAATAATAAAAGGTGAATTGAAATAGTTAGGTCATGTGGAATGATTGAGTGAGAAAAAGAACAGTTAAATAATTTTATAGGGCAAATCTATTTTAAAATAGGAGCAGCAAAAGACCAAGGAAAACTTGTCATGATCAAATATTTAAAATACTTCAAAGTGGTTACGTCTGGAGTCAGAATAATCAGATTGTATGTATTAAGTGATGCATGAATGTGGAAGGGGCAAAGACAAATTGGTGAGGCATTCTATTTCTCTTTAACATAGTTTGTGGTCATTGTTTAAATACACAAACAAAATTTTCATGTTTGCATTACATATCGCTCACTCCTTTCAACAACGTCACATATAAAAAAAACTTGATTTTCAGGAGATGTTTTTAAAGTTTAAAAATATAATAAAATGTATTGAAAATAAATATCAAGCCACTTATTGAACTTTTTACTGTGCAACAGATCTTTTTAGGCAAAACCTGAATATTTTTTCTCCATTTGAAAAATATTTGGTAAATGTAAAAAAAATAATAAAACAAAACCTTTTCTTCAAAATGCAAAAAATAACACTTTCTGCCCTATAGCGGGTAAATATTAAGTTAAAAATATGCCGCTTTTGCTAGGATAAAGTACATTTTCTGGGCATTCCGAAAACATGCACAACTGAAAATTGACGATTTTTGATATATGACGTGTCGAAAGGAGTGAGCGATATATGTACAATATATGTTAACAGGTTTAAAATTAATGTTTTATTGAAATAACTTGAGCAAAAGTTTATAATATAAAAATAAAATAACAGAACCCTTATCCGCACCCCAACGGTGCATAGGGCACTGCTTCATATAAACGCAGCGTTATCTTGATCGTTTACACATGAAGGAAAGGTGATCAGCCCTCCGCTTCAGGTACCAGTCCAGGTAATATTGAATAAATATTACAGTGAAAAAATCACTTATATTTATTTGACACCCCCCCTGGGAATCGAACCCGGGACTTCCAGAACGGTAGCCGAGCGTGCTGACCATTACAAAAGTTTATAATAAGGTTTTAAAATTACTTAATTTAATAGATATCAAAAATAAAAGATCAAATGGACATTTAGCATACAGTATATTTCCACCCCAATTGTAAACCCTACCTCGTTCTAATAATACGTCATCCTGACACTGCGGTCGGAAGGCGTATGTGATGAAGTAATAAAATCCCCGGACACATCCGCGAAAAATGAATATTTCCATTTAGAGTGAACAAAATGCTCACATGGTGATTAATAAATTAACCCTAATGTGTTTTCTAAAATGTTTAATCGCACAAATAACGTTGTTGTTTTTACTCGTTTTCAGCATTGTATTTAAAAATCTGTGCGTTAAATAAATCCGTTTATATCGCACATGTACATTAAACGTAAGGGTATTAAACTTTTTCATGTATAACGCGATTCAACCAATTTAACTCCCATTTATTTACAGTAAATGTCCCTTTTCCATCTGTTTCAGGATAACTCGAGTTACATGACATCCCGTGAGCACTAATTGTTCCAGCTCAGGGCGCTTTGGGTGAAATTTAACTACATAATTAAATGTCGATAATTCACCCCTAATCTGTCAGTATCAAAGATTTTTTAATCCTCCAACACCAAAATTCATTTCTACGATTTAGGAATAATTTTTATTTAACTACCACTTAAAGTGGAAGTGATCAGTTTTGTGAGTGTGAATGAAAAAAATAATTTATTCGCCCCAATGCAGTATTGTGCATAGGGCATTGTATAAGGTCGACGGGGATTTTACTTCATCACTAATTACATCTATTTTTTTTTAGGAATAACCCGTCTAATCTCTATTTAAGAGGCTATTCTATTATATTGTCCGCCTCCGTAGTGTAATGGTCGGCACGCTCGGCTACCGTTCTGGAGGTCCCGGGTTCGATTCCCAGGGGGGGTCAAATAAATAAAAGTGATTTTTTCACTCTAATATTTCTTCAATACTACCCTGGACTGGTACCTGAAGTGGAGGGCTGATCACCTGGGCTGATCACCTTTCCTTCGTGTGTTAACGATCAAGATAACACTGTGTTTGTATAATGCAGTGCCCTATGCACCATTGGGGTGCGGATAAGGGTTTGAAAAAAATCCTCAGGTAGGATAGGGAAGGTAAATGTGAAAATACATAGCAAACACCTACATCAATCAATCTTTCGTGAATTTATTTTGCGATCGGCGGGAATCGAATTCGTGACACCATTTTCTAAGTAAATCGTCTACCGAACTACGCGCGGTGCCTGTCTTGACATGATCAGTTTGATTTCGGAGTCTTCAATCTAATGGATGAATATATGCAAAAGGATATTGTATACGACGTAAGTGAAGATTAATATGTTAAGGAATGAATGCTTTATAATAAATATAATAGGGAGGATAAATATGTACTAAGATTTTAAAATAAGGAAAAGAGAATAACGGAAATACATATAAAGGGTTGTCGGGTGTGCATTTCCGTACTTTGCGTTTCATATTTCTTTTGTAAGTAATACACTAACTATGTGTGTTTGTATGTATATACTTATCTTAAGGAAAAAAATGTTTTTTTTTATTTGTATATAAATTTTTTGCTAAAATAAGTATTAGAATTAAGAAAAAAAAATATTTACGTTCTGAAGTTTTATTCAATTTAGTTGCTACAAAAAAGTGGACACATTAAAATTTTGTTAATTTAAACATTTTAACCGATAAAATTTCTAGAAGTGAAGCAAAAATATCTAAACCGTTTATAAATTATTTTTTGGATTTTTTATTTCAAATCCTTTTATCCTAAGCTCACAAATTCTGTTTTAGTAAAGCGATAGCCTTAGAGGTTAACATAAATTGATGGGAAAATATGGTTAACGCAAGACTGCTATTATGTACAGATAATTGAAAAAGTATATAATCTTTACACTTTCTATAAATCCTTTACTTAAAATAACTGGAAAATTGATTTATTTTACTTTAAAACAAACTATTTTTTTAGTAAGTCTTAAGGATATTTGAACAAGATATTTTTAATGAAAAATAAACTTTTTTAATTAATTTACTAAATTGTCTTGGTATACAACCTTTTGCATGTAATACTTGAGTACCTGGTTGAGTACTAATTTTTAATTATTTTTTTAATATTCGTCTGAATTGGTAGTTGAGCGTGTTATTGATAAACTAAACTAAAATATTCCCTGTTACAAAAAAAATAGTAATTTTATCTATAAATAGCAATGTTTCACAGTATTTTTTTTCAATGGTTTTCATACATTTTTCTTCTCGCTTATGTTCAATTGTAATAAATTACAATATAAACTTCACAAATTTCTCAACCGAAGGAATCAATGTCCCACAATATTTCAGAGCTATTAAAAATTACAACTTACATACGATAACAGCCTATATATATATATATTTATAAAAATATATATTTATATTTATTTATATATATATATATATATATATATATATATATATATATATATATATATATATATATATATATATATATATATATATATATATATATATATATATATATATATATATATATATATATATTTATATATATATAAATATATATATATATATATTTTTATATATATATATATATATATATATATATATATATATATATATATATATATATATATATATATATATATATATATATATATATATATATATAAATATATATATATATATATATATATATGTATATTTATATAAATATATATATATATATATATATATATATATATATATATATATATATATATATATATATATATATATATATATATATATATATATATATATATATATATATATATATATATATATATATATAAATATATATATATATATATATATATATATATATATATATATATATATATATATATATATATATATATATATATATATATATATATATAATATATATATATATATATATATATATATATATATATATATATATATATATATATATATATATATATATATATATATATATATATATATATATATATATATATATATATATATATATATATATATATATATATATATATATATATATATATATATATATATATTTATATATTTATACCCGTGGGGTAAATTATCAGTTTTTAACTAAGTATAAGCCTGTAGAGTTTAAGGGGCATATTGCAACAAAAGATGTTTTTTTTATCATGTTATGCAACCCTTATATAATTATTTTTGTATAGCTTTTCTGTTATCTCTAAAAGAAAAACATAAACGCCTTTATGACAAAACACCCTGTATAGTAAGATCAATTGAGTAAACATATGTTTCGATTGTGCAAATATTAAATGGATAATGTTTTTGAGATTGCGTTCCATTCCCACTCACTTCTATTTCTTTGTTCCCTTCATCTGACAGTTCTAAATAATAGAACACAACTCTTTATCAAGTTACAATTCAGGGAATCTCACAATTCTCGCAATCAAAGTTTCTCGAGTAATAGATCTTCCTTTGTGAGAAAATCTACAATTTCTATTAATGAAAATGATTAAAAACGAAGACCTACCGACACAATACAAAGGGATCCTTTACAATGAAATGTCTGGATGCTTCTAAGTGTACTGCTATTTGATTTGCATTAAATTGGAACGGTCACCTAAAGTATAATTTACGACTGTTTGTATTTAAGCGGAGTTAATAATTGACTAAACAGGAGCTTTGTTGATTCTTAATTTATATACACTTTGCTTTTGTACCGGATTTGCGCGATGTCGTATTTTTGTCAGCAGCATTCAAGCTATATTCAAAACCTATATAAAGTAAGGTATTTAACAATGGTAATGAAAATGTGTGTACTTTTATATTGCTTCTCATAGTACCTCTTTTGTGGCAGGTAATATTCTTAACAAAAGTAGAACTTGTTATAAAACTCAATTTTCGCAACATTCTGAAGAATATTTTGGAGTATTATTTATATTTAGTATTTTGAAGAATATTTTGAGGTATTTTGAAGACTTATTACAGTCTTGGTTTTGTGAATGTAACACGTGTGAAAAGTGATTACTTAAACCAGTCCATGAAAGGTCGTAAGACCTGTAAATACTCAGACATTCTTGTTTTTCTTAAGAAGTGTTAAGATATCAAAATAAAAATGTTATGATTTTTTTGGCAGAAAAAAACGAAGCAAAGAATTCAATCAACCGCCGAGCGCCGGAGAGGTAACACAACTTTCCAAATTTTTTAAAGAATATGTTTCTTAATAAATTTTTTTTTGGAATTTTTATAATATAGAGAATATTTTTATGTATTTTTTAAAGTTTATTTCTTTTCATTACATTTTTTTCTTTTCAAAACTATGTTTTTATTTCGAACAATTTTTTTATTAAATGAAAAAATGTGGAAAGAAAAAAATCTTACCTGGATTTAAAAAAAAAGAAAGATCCGACTTAACGAACATTTTGTTTTCATCATCAAAGATTACAAATATCAATATGTTCAACTAAAATTTTCTTTTATTTTTAGATTCAATTTATGATATTTTAACACTGTTAAAAGTAATAATGATAAGGCGTTGATTTATTTTTAGATTTTTTCCATTAAAAAATCATAATGTATACTGACGATACAAAATCTGATAATGGAAAAGCCTTGAGGTAGCAAAAATAACTGGCATTATTTTTCTTCGCCTCTTTCCCTTGCATAGCTGCCTCTAGGTGTTGCTCCAATTCTATTATACTTGATGAAACATTAACGCATAATAGACTTCACCTTTTATAGAATTCATACAAAAATTATTTTTAAATTTGCTTCAAAAGATAAAAAAAAATCGCTGTTGCCTTTTCAACTGTATTAAAAAAAAACTTGAATGGGTTTCTCTCAGATTAAAAAGAATTCTGGGCAGAGATGAAATATCCTAAGGTGTCATTTTTTTGTGACATTTTTTTTAGTAAAATGATATCGGTCGTCGTGTTAAAATATCCGAATCAATAATAATTTCTTTGAAGGTTAGAATATCCGTTTCAGTAATAATTTCATCCTTTTTTCTAAGATATGTTACAAGCGATTATTGTTTTATATTACTATCCCAGAGTGTGTAGCCCTAAGAAGGTTTGTTCCTTTGTAATCCGGATGAGCCAACCTTTAGTGGCAAAATAACAGTAGCGGATCAAACCATATAAAAGTACAAGTTTTGGGGCAAAATAATCATAAAACTGTTCTTATACCTACTCGTAAAATAAAATATTCTTCCATTTACATATATTTATACATAAATATCATATTTTGAGAAAAAAATGAAGGGAATCTTTTTTCAATAAAAAAAATTACTCAACTAGAAAAGAATGAACATTCATTTTTATACAAAAGAAGACGGCAATATGAGCATCGCAGGGCTTACGACCTGGTATTTGGCAGGCTTACAGAATTATACATTTGTGTATAAAGATCATACTTAATCGATTTTTGAAAAAAACAATGCAAATACATATTATTGGATTCGTAAGTTTGTTGCTATTTGATAGATTCGGAAATAAAACGGCTTCAGTTGAGAAAGTTGTTAAATAATATGTTATGATACTCTTATTAAGTCAAAGTGAGATTCTGAATAAGTTCAAATACATTTATTCTTTGGAAGAGTGATCGTGAAATAACGTGACATTTTTTCTTTTGAAAAATATTCACCCAGTGAGAGATTAAGAATTATTTCATTGACAAGGTTCATCTTAAAAAGGCAGTAAAACAAAATACTTAAACCTTTAAAAACCTTTTTATACTAGATATTCTTTTTTAATTTTTTTTTTTTTGATAAAACATATTTTGCTTTAATAAGAAAAATGAATTTCTAAAATAAAGGTACAAAAATCAGTATATCGAATATCAGCAGTTTGCTAGTTAAGGGTTAAATACAATTTAATAGAAATAATTAGATTGCAAAAATACAACATAATTTACTGAAAGCTGGATCAGTAAAAGTCGCTCTTCTTTTCTAATGCGAGACAACAAAATGAACCATACTAAACACTACTCCACAATTAGCCTTAGAACCCAAAATGTCTGGAACCGTCTCCGGTGTCAGGGTGAAATGGGGAATCGACTACCATTTCTATTTCTCGTCTAAATAATGAAAAATCTACTTTATTCGTTAGGTGGATGCGCGAATTGAATATGTAATTTTCCTATTCGTTTACGTTGAATAACTTAAGGGTAGTATTTCAAAACTAACTCTGCCTCTGGAGTTAGCTAGATAATTTTATTTCATGACAGGCTCGATTTCATTATTTTTTTAAATTTGCTCGGGAATTGTATAACTTTACATTAAAAAAAGTAAATTGAAACAATAATTACATTAACAAAAATAAACATTACATTACATTAACAAAAATAGTTACATTAATAAAAATTAATCAAATTTAACAATTCCACATTAATGTTATAATTATTAAACTATTAAAAACATTCAGAGATAAATAAAAAGGGAATGGTGTAAAAAAATAGATTTTGCAGGAAAGAGAAGGAAAGGAACGAAATTTATGAGAGTGATTTAAGGATTTTTTTTAATCAAGTGAATTTCCTAATTTCTAAATTTAGGTTAATTTTAATGTTGATTATTTTTATTTTATTTTTTGACATTTCATCAAAGATGAAGAAGAATATGGAAGTCTGGACATTTACGGGACTGACGACCGTCACAGGCTGGTTTCTATGCATAGTTCTATTTATATGAACCAATTTAGAAACCTTGTTCTTGAATCACTAGAACTTCACTAGAGACATCCATTGGTGAAGAAGCTTTTTCTTCAGCAGAAACTAATAAATTCTTAATTATTTTTGTCTTATTAAACCCCTTCTTTCTGTAGATTTCAAAGTATGATAAATATTCCACTAAGGGTAAGAGCAGATGGGCTAAGATTACTTTTTTTTAAGTCGAACGAAATACTATTAATACTTTTCTTAGTTCTGTATCTATGTATTGACTTACATTTTCATTACGACTAATTATTACTTATTTTTTTATAAAATAAATGTTTACGTCGCTTTCTCATGAATTTATCTTTGGAAGATCAAAACAGAATAACGTTCAATCTATCTTCAGAAACAAAACGGTATATTTGTAAATCAAGTATTCTGAGAACTTCGAGGTATTGTTGTACTTAATTTAATTCATTATTACATTTTTGATCATTGCTTAAATTAGAATTTCAGTTACAGAACCTGAGATTGTAAAATAAAGCCTCTTTAATTGTGAAAGCTTTCAAGCTTAAGATAGATTAACAAGAAAGGGGGAATATTATTTGGATTTTTTTTACAACAATATGAACTTAATAACGTCGTAATTTTCAGTAATAATTATCTTTTTTTCCCATTCTTGCTCCCTAGATGGACCATATGGCCAACACGTGAGGTCACTCTGCCCTTGGCTTCCTCCCAGGTCGGTCCGGCATTCCGAAGATCCGCTGAGTATAGTTGGTGAATGGTCGTCAGCGGTCTTCCGGGGCGCCGGAATCCTCGAGGTTGGAAAAGAGACATGAGGGATTAACGCTGTCAGGTGGCATTCTAAGGACATGTTTCAACCATGTCTATCTTCCCCTCTTCAGGACTTACGTAGGCAAAGAGGATGGAGCACCACACTCTTCTATACTGACACGCACTTCTCTTCTACTTCACATCCATACATCTAGTCAACCATGCCCTCAGATTACGCAGACTTTTGACACCACCAGGTTTTAGCCTCTGATTGATCTGATCGTGCCGAGTCTTTTTCGGCGGTGTTCGTTCTGTTCTCCCGCTCACATTCACCTAATATATTTTCTTAGTCGTTTTCATAAAACATACATTGGTATCAAATTACGAATTATGTACAAGTACAGTAACACATTAAGTAAAGTAACAAAATGCACGATAGAATTAAAGTCTTATTAATGTGTTTATTTTCAACTTTTCATAACAATATGGTACACGGATGATATGCGGTGTCGGAAGTATTACTTAGAATACTTGTATATATAAAATTACGAAACTTGTGGTGTGTTTCCTCGCTTACTATAAGATTATATTTAATTATAAAGTTCTGGAAGTCGAGGAAAATCTGACAAGCTCGCTTATCATTTATTAGATATAATCTTTACGACACAAATGTCAAATGTCATGAAAGCAAAACGATACGTAGGGTGGTTCAGTTTTATAATAATAAATAATACTAATTTTTAATATTTTTTCAATATGTAGAACCTCAAACAACTGTACATAACAAATATATTAAAGTGTTAATTTTTTTATTTAAATATTTCATTAAAAATATTTATACGGGAAAAAATAAGACAAAGTCGATGAAAGATACGGTTTTGGGACCTCCCATTCTTTTATTGTAAGGTCAAGGGATCTTGCATCCTTTTTGTCCATATAAGATCTATTGTGACCTCTTAAGGTCACACGTTAAAGATTTATTTATTTAATTTTATTTATTACTAGCTCTACCTACTGACGCGTCGTTGTGTGCGGTTATTTTGGTTTAATAGAAAAGAAAGAAAATTTACTGCACACATTTTAATTATTAGATTAGAGTCAATTTCACTGTATTCTCTTGTATACTAATTATTTTTATTTAAAAAAATAATCACGTTTTTTGCTATTATTTTACACAATTAAGTGAGAGAAATTATATTCTGCCTTATATTTTTCGTATCATAAAAAATAGTTAGGTCCAATATCACCATTGCCTTTTTTATCTCTTTATTGTATAAATCATTTTTTTTATGACAGAAAATGAAGGGATAGGCATACTTATATTCCAGTATATTTATGGAACCTGAGCTTTGCAAGCTCGTAATACGAGTTTTATCACATGTGAGATTCATTACGTATTTCGGGAAAAAGTCTTTATGATATCTCTGAATTCTGCTCCCTTACGCGTGAGAATACGAATGAAACTGTACTCAAATGCAAACACATCATAAAATATGTTTACTAAGGTAGGGTATTCGATAACAAGTATTTACGATGACACTCTTATTATACGGAGAAAGAAAGCTAACATTTTCCTCACGGCTGCAATTCTGTTGAGAAAAATACGTCCTTAAAGATTGCGACATAAAAATAACGATTTAGTATACATTTTATGAATAATAAACTCAATAATGTAAATGATATCAAAACAAAGATGAAAAATATATATTATTATTGGTATGTACATATATAGGGATTATGATTTGTCTTAGGCTGGTTAAGTGATCATTTTACACACGAGTTACATTCACCATTTAATACATGATCGACGACCATACTAAGCAAACTTTCGGAAGTAATACATTTTTCATAAATCTCATGACAATTTATTATTAGATTAAAACCAATATTTTAAGCTTTTCCACTTTTTTTATTTGACCAGCGACCGGGCTTCGTCGTTACCGACATCATCAGACTGGGTCGTTACTGACATCCCCAGTCTGATGATGTCGGTAACGACGAAACCCGGTCGCTGGTCAAATAAAAAAAGTAGAAAAGCTAAAAATATTGGTTTTAATCTAATAATAAATTAAAAATGCAATTCTATCACGAAGTGTCAGTGGATAATATAAATCTATTAATCTCATGACACTTCATGTTTGAGTTCACGGGAGCCATCAATAGTTGTTTTGAGATAGCTATTATTTACCACAAACGGTTTAACTAAGATGTTTGTAAAAGATGTAAACAGATTTTTTACATTTTCATTGATTAGCTAATGAAATGATAAAAATACATATTTATAGTTCCTTAATACTTTTTTTTTTCTATTTAACTTGTATGAGTCGCAGCACAGTGTGGTCGGGTCCAGCAAGTTAATAATATTAAGATCAAAACTCCGCGTCAAATGAATACAACATTTTCAGAGTGTCCAAATACTTGTTCACAAATCTGAATTATCTCCAATTATAGGAGTTATCTTCATATTATTTTTGACATCTCATCAAAGATGAAGAAGAATCATCTCACCAATAGATGTCTTAAGTGAAGTTCTAGTAATTCAAGAACAATGTTTCGAAATTGGTTCATATATATACAACTTCCCAGAATTTGAGTAGTGTGGTTGTCAATAATAGGAAGAATTAGTGAATGTTACACGTGTGTAAAGTGAACAGCCTATGACAGTCGTCAGCCCCGTATTAAAAGCCCAGACTTCCATATTCTTATTCGTCTTTGAAGAGATATCAAAAATAAAAATAAATTAAATGAATACAGTAAGTTTCCTGAGTATCGATGTGAATATTTAAAAAAAAGTCCACTATGTATATGGAATGAGTACTAATCTATTCGCTTCACCGACATCAATAAACATTTATTTAGGTATCACTCTAAAAAATAATGTAACATCCCTGAGCATCTTTCAAAGTCAGTACATCAATATTTATTCATTTTTCAGGAAATTTTACTTAGAGAGGAAATTGAATGAGTAAAAAGTTTATTCTAACACCAACAGACATGGTATCAGCTTTTGATGTTGGGAATTGGGACTTTTTCTGTTTTATAATTTTTTTTTCTTTTTTCAGAAGGTTGTTGCACTTGTATTTGACGGTCACAAGTTATGAAATAGGTTTTCAAATAATCAACATGTTAAATTGTTGTTTCAAAATTTCTTTCTTCCGAAATCTCAAGTCTTCTGAAGTAATTCACAGATCATTTTGAAGTTTTTATTAAATGTTACATTTGAATACGTCTATGTTTATTTGTACATGCGCAGATGCTTTTACTGTGACAAGTTTTGTTTAAAATATTTGTACATGCGCAGATGCTTTTACTGTGACAAGTTTTGTTTAAAAACTCTTTGTTGGAAACCAGTCCTGTTGAACTTAACTAGAATACACGCAAATCTAATCATAACTGATGATGGATAGCGTGTTTATTTACATATCGCTCACTCCTTTCAACAACGTCATATAGTATATCAAAAAACTTGATTTTTCAGGAGACCGTTTTCAAAGTTCAAAAATGTAATAAAATGTATTAAAAATAAAAACCATTTTTGAACTTTTTACTGAGCAATAAATAGGGTAAAACCTGAATATTTTTTCTCCATTTGAAAAATATTTAGTATATTTTTAAAAAATTATCAAACAATTCATTTTCTTCAAACTGCAAAAACAACATTTTCTCCCCTGTAGCGGGTAAATATTAAGTTTAAAATATGCCACTTTTGCTGGGATAAAATACATTTTTTGGACATTCCGAAAACATGCACTGCTGAAAATAAACGATTTTTGATATATGACATTGTAGAAAGGAGTGAGCGATATGTGAGATAATTATATACACACAAGCATTGTGAAATTAAACAAATTAGAAATGTGTACTTAATATTTAATTTCTTTTCTATTCCTCCATATTGAGCCAAAACAAAGTGTGGCCATGATACAGAATGTAAATTAAACTTTTTGAAAGGATTATTATCTATTTACTTAAAATGAATGTAAATCTATCTGTGCCTAGATTATTTTTTTATTCTAGCATAACTTATGTAAATAACGTATAGAACATTTCCTTAAATACAATAGAAAAGGTAATAGCGAATTTTTTTCTACAGCTTGTCAATAAATAAATATAATGTTCTTATTTAATAATGATTTTTTTTTATTAATTATAAAATACAAAAATGCTACCAGAATTTAAGGGGTTAAATTGAAATCACCGAGTTCGTCTAAGGAACTCGTTCTTGCTTGTTTACCCTTAAATTTCACCACTTTCCGAATCCTCCATTATTCAGAAATGTAAATATCCGCAAAGAAATTTCGTAAATTCACGTTTGCGATCAACTCTGAGAAGGTTCCATCTAAATCGATTTATGAATGCAAACATTGAATCGACACCTGCACGGAAAAACGTAATTTCATTCGGAAATATTTCTAATATTGAATTTGAATAAAAACTGTTTTTTTTTACATTTAAGGGTTGCAATGTATTTACTAAAAATTTTTCAATAGAAAGTAAAATCTACATAATAACTCCTATGTAGAGAAAGCCAGATTTGTGAATAAGGATTTAGACATACCCAAAATGTAACTAACTAACTAACTAACCATCACGCCGCTTCCCCGCAGGGGTAGGCAGAGAGAATAGAGCGCCACACCCCTCTGTCCTTGCAAACATTCTTCGCCTCTTCCACGTTCATGCATCTCTTCATATATACCCGCCGATTGTTACGACTCCTAACCTGACCACTTTCAAGTATTTGGCATACCTGATCGTGCCATGTTTTTTACGGTCTTCCTCTGCTTCTTTTCCCACTAACATTCGCCTCATAAATTTGTACCCAAAATGTTGTGAATAAAATTTCCAAAATGTTGTTGATAACCGCCTATGACAGATCATTAGCCCTGTAAATACCCAAACTTCTGTTTTCTTCTTCATCTATGTTGAAAGTCGAAATAAAAATACAAGAAATTATTTTCATTTTAAACTGTCTAAGAACACGGTTATATGATGTTTGAAAATTATGTGCAACGTATCAAAACACGTGTCACAATAGATTTTAAGAAATATTTGTATTTACCAAGAAAAAAATTAACTCCACAAAAAATGGTCAGTGGATGTTTGATCACATAAAAACACAAAAAATGCAGAGATAAATTTTTCTACAATTAATCTTATCCATGACACCATGTTTAAGGGTTTTTTTTTTAATATAATAAAGAATTCTTTTTATTGCTTTCAACATTTTTGTATTGTGCTAGTATTTGGATATTTTCCAGTTATATTTAAGTCCTTTCAAATATGTTTGTCTTCAAACAAATTCAAAATACATTAAATATGTTTTGATCTTTTTTGAGCAAACATGATTATTAACCAGCATCGTGGATTTATTAGGGAAAAGAAAGTAAAGAAAAGCTTTATTTTTCTTATCCGAAAAGATATCTTTGAATAATTCAAGGTTTTTTATCAATATAAGTAATGAGCATAATCCTTAATTATTATAAACAAAAAAGGTTTTGTACAAAAACCAACGTTATTTTGACGTCCAATGATAATACGAGCTTAGTACATCTTGGTTTGATCAAAACAAGCTTAAAATGTAGATTACGCTAACGTACCTATCAGTGAAACAATAATGGCCGAAATGAAGCACGGATAAATAAGTAATACACTGTTTTATGGATAGCATAAACTGCTGCCGGGTAAGGGTTAGAAATAAAGAAGAAAAAAAAACTTAATTTCAAGAAAAAAAAATATTTCAACATAAAATATTAATATACATTTTTAAATTATTGACTAAAAGGATTGAAATGGATTTATGAAGCACTTTTACCTTTCATAATATGCACAATAAAAGTATATGCATCTTTATATAGTCCGGCTGGGGTCTATTGATTTCCGCTACAGACTCAAAGTCAGGGGTTTTAATGCAAATCAAAAAATTTTATTTTTGTTTTTTCTCTAGCTCACTCAAAAATATTATAAGGTCTAAATTTTTATTTATTATGTCCGCCTCCTTAGTGTAATGGTCAGCCTGCTCGCCTACCGTTCTGGAGGTCCCGGGTTCGATTCTCAGGGGGGTTTAATAAATATAAGTGATTTTTTCACTCTAATATTTATTCAATATTACACTGGACTGGTACCTGAAGTGGAGGGCAGACCACCTTTCCTTCATGTGTAATCGATCGAGATAACACTGCGTTTATATGAAACAGTGCCCTATGCACCATTGGGGTGCGGTAAGGGATCTATTCTTTATTATTATCATAAGGAAAATTATATTCATTCAAAGATAGTTCATATTTTGTAAGATTGTAAAATTTTCTTCTTACCATGTTTATTTTCTCTCTCTCTCTCTCTCAAATGAAATTTAATGTATTTATTTTATATGATTTTAAAAGATATTAGAGATTGAGGTTTTATGTTGGGTTTATTCTAAGGTCTAGACTTAAATCAGGAATCAATTTGCCAGCAGAATATATCATTTCCTTCCAATTGATCGCAAATTCTTTTTTCCCTGTCTTCAGTCATTGAAAACATTCAATATTGCAGACACTGGTATTTTGCATAAAAAGGTTATCCCGCATTTGAAATAATATATGAAAAAGCTAGAACATTTCTCAGTAATATTTTGATTTCCGATAAATTTAACACAAAATCATTTCATTTTGAATGTATTGAAAACTGATTTTAATGAAGCGAAAACAATTTTTCACCAATAAACGTTATTGTTTTTCAACGAGTTGTGGTGAAAATCTTTTTTTTTCCTGGTTGTTTTAAATAATTACAAAATAATCATTATAAAACCGTCAAGCTTATGTTATGCATATTAATTTGGGGGATTAAAACGCTTACATATTTGACATAACCTTGAATCACTCAATTTAAGGCGCTTTATCAAAAAAACTTGTTTAACAATTTTTTTTCAATGGGTCGGTAAAAATCATCTTTTTGCGAGGATTATTAACGAAATAATTATCGAATAGTTCAATTTATGATTTCCATTCCAAAAAATGAAATTGTAAGTAAATTGAATTAGATATATATTAAGTATGTATGTAGTTGTGGATTACACATAACACCAATTTTGATAGGTTAAAAATTTATCGCCAAATGGAGTCAGTAAGCTTCCCTAATATTTCCAAGAAATGATGTACGTAATTATATGTAGGTATAAAAAGGTCGAAAAGTAATTTCATATTAACGATTTTTCAGATGATGGATCACTTCATCCAAATGATTAAACTATATTTAAAAAGCTTTTTTTTTTTAAATATATTTATTTATTTATTTTCATAATACATAGATACATTCAATATACATATTCATTTCATATATACATTTATTATACGTATTACGGCTCTTTAGGCATGGCCTGTGTTAAGCCGAATACTAACATGGTAATACAAAATTTAAATTTTTTTTTTTTTTTAATTTTTTAATAATATTTTTTTTAATGATTAGATTATAAACATAACATACAGGAGATACAAAAATAATTTATAGTTTAAGGTTTTTCAATGTGATAATTACACCTGGACATTAATTAACTCACTTTCCACCTTGTCCCTTCCAATGTTAAGTAACCATCGACGGACACTGTTCTTAAAGACCTGATCACTCCTGGAAATCTTAATGGTTTCGGGCAGCAAATTAAATATTTTTGGAGCATGGAATGAAAATTTTTTTTGAGCTAAACTTGTTTTAACGGCTGGGCCAATATAGTTTTCATTTAATGCTGCTAATATGTGTTTTAATAATCCCAGATGTATTTTTATGAACTCACACTACCTTAAAAAAATTATATTTCATTTGAATAAAAAAAAAATTGTTTTGAAACATAGCAAAGCCTTTATAAGTTTTGTATTTTAAATTTGATAATCTTTCAGTGTGAAATAAAAAAAGTATTATTTAAATCTTTTTCACTTTTCTATTATTCAGGCATTATGACTAGAATGGCATTTTTGTTATTTAATATGGCTTCTATTAAAAGTGCTTCCGAAAATTGGCAAAGTTGTGAAGATTTTCCTTAAATCGAATGCTCTTCATTCGAATTTCTCATTTCGTCCAACAAGATGAAAGTTGGTGAAGTTGCAAAACATATTTTCCAAGCAACTTTTAATAAATGTGTTTAATTGAAAACCATCTTAATTTGTTAACCTTGTTAAGCCGGGTAAGACGAAATATCTCGTCATATGAAAAAACAAAGAAAGTACGACGACGTATTCTATCAGTATTGTGTTTTTAAATCTTCTTCAACGGCGGGGATTCTATTGTTTGTTTAAATTTTAGTTCTTAATTTCATTATTTACAGATTATTTAAAATGCTAAATAAATTGGTTATATCCGTTCGCTTTTTTACAAAACTTCAATACATTTTCACCAGCAAAATCTATATCAGACCCAAAAATAGGATGTACTAAACCTATCCAGTAGAGAGATGTGAAATTCCCCTAAATTTCGTATTCCACAATGTTCAAGCAATGTGATCTACATATTTAAAAAAATCCTTAAAAAGATAATAAGAATTTTTTTATATGATAAAAATAAGGTTTTTGTGTGCCATTTATGTTTACCGGAAACATTTTATTTATTTCTCTCTAGCTACTGCGCGCCACAACAGACAGCAATTATTAACCGCATTCTTTCAATTTCCTTAAAATTCACGCAGTCAATTTGTGAACGTACTCCTGACTGAACGTCGCGCGTCGCTTGTCACATTATTTAAAAAAACTAACTTATCATCATGCCGCTTCCCCCCAGGGATAGGCAGAGAGAATAGAACGCCACCCTACTCTGTCCTTGCAAACATTCTTTACCTCTTCCACGTTCATGCATCTCCTCATACATACCCGCCGTGGTCACATCATATCACATACAATATTTCTGTGAATACCACTGGGGCCTTTCAAATACCTTTATTTTAAGATAGGTACATCCGGTGAGGAAGTTAAACTCACCTTAAATTTACAATAAATAGTTGGAAAATAAGTCATCTTAAATATCTTCAAGGAGGTTACTGAGCTTAATCCCATAATGTAATTTTCCTTCACCAACCAACACCATTTAGTCGATCATTAAGAGAATTTATAGCCTCTCTCTAAATACTATGTCTTGGGTGGTTGTATTATGTAATGGAGGTGGCCGTATTTAATTTGATATAGGCATTTTACTTACTTTAATAAACTTTTCGAGGAATTCTTAATATAAATTTATTTTTTACAACAACCCACTTAATTGAACCAATTTATTTTCAGATTCAACTTATATTTTTCTAAAACATCAAAATAAGAAGCTTACTACAATATTTTTTTCGAAAAACAATTTTTATGGGGAGACAAGACTAAGTTGTATTTCAGTAAAAACAAAAATTCGTAAATTAACATACAAAGATAATATGCCTTTGAGAGAGTATTATACGAAAATAGCGCTATAAAAATTATTCAAAAATGTTATTTATCAGTTATTTTACCCGTCTCCGCAGTGTTATAGTAAAATTGTTAAGCTACCGTTCTGTAAGTCTTGGGTTCGATTTCCAAAAAGGGGAGAGGGGGGGGGGGGTTAAATATATATTTCTGAATTTTTCTTCTGACATTAATTTAAAACTACCCTGAAATGTTATCTGAAGCTCAAAATTGATCACCTGGTCTGCATGTAAGAAACGATCAAGATAACACTGTGTTGATATGTTGCTTTACCCTTTGCATCACCGGGTGTAGATAACTGTCAGAAAAGAAGGAGATCATTTATACATTTATTTATTTATTATTACTCAATAAGCAGATTTTATGTAGAAAATTATAATTTATAGAGTGCACATTTAAATGACTTCACAAAGGCATTTAAAGGACCAATCATAATTTCTTTAAATTGCAACCTGGCAACCATGGATGTTGTTTTGAAATTTCCAACCTTTTCAAGTGTACTTTCACCCTGCGCTGGGACGGTTATTGGTAAACAAAAATAATAAAAGCACACCATGGCATGACGTATGACAGAACTAGACTAATTTCCGCAACGTTCATCTGCAATCAAAACCCGAAATCACGGATCGCCTCAAAAATGTATGCCTGACAGGAAATACTAAACACAAAACCAAAACAAGATACAAAACGGATCGTGCGTGATATGCATTCGTGAAAACATTTGCCCGAGCGCTGTAGCGATAACATTTATTATAAAATCATTTACCATATAGAGGATATTTCACGAACTTCTACGCCAAAGTTTTTAAAATGTAAAGCAATGTAAATATTTTGATTCATTAAAAAAGTTTTTGATAATTGACGCGAATTGATTTTAGCAGTACAAGTAATGTAAAAAAGAAGTCAAAATGCGTTCTCTCAGAGGAATGTGTGACAAAACGATGTATGATAGATGGTCGAATGGTGATATAAGGAATTAATGAAAGGCAGAGATGGACATTTTTAATAAAATGAAGGAAGGTTTTTTTAAATAATTTGGACGTGTAAATCGAACGAGTAATAAAAGATGAGTAAAACACACTTATGAGGTAAATGTGGTTGGTAGTAGAACAAGAGGATAAGAGTAGAAAGCTTGGGATGATGGAGTATTTCAAATACTTGAAAATGGTCAGGGTCAAGAGTCGGAATAATCGGTGGGTATGTATGAGAAGATGAATGATTATACTAAGACAGATAAGTGTAGCGTTTTATCCTGTCTGCTTACCCCTTTGTTGAAGTGGCATGATCGTTAGTAAGTTTATTTTGTTATTTAATATGAATTAATATGTGAATTATTGCACTGAACGGCCAACCCCGAGGTAGAAGACTCCCGGGCAGACCACCAAGGAGATGGATTGACAGCTGGGATTTAACATCGCAGAGGGCTAATAGTAAAAATAGGCCACAAGGCCTACTCCGAGCAGAAGAAGACGAAAATCTGAATAAGAAGGCGAAAAACCGTTTTTTTATTGGAAAACCAAGAAAATATTTAACAAAATTAACGTAATATATTAAAATTTTAAAAAATTACATTTTTTCATTCCAGTAAGAGGATTTCGCTTAACTTATCTTAAAATTAAAATAAAAATAAACTAACTGTCATGTACATAAAAGTATAACTATATAATAAACTAACATTACATGTTTTTAACAAATAATGGAAATTTTCTTTATCAACTAGTCAAATAAACAATAATATTTTTCTTAAACGTATTAAAAGAAACCATATTGATGTCTATTTCTTTAAACATTACATTGCACATATCGCAGGTTCGATTAAAAAATTAATTTTGGTAAAACTTTGTGTTCGGATATATTGATAAAATATGTACGCTGCTTATCGTCTAATATTAAAATAAAAACTGCGAATCATCAGGTAAAGTAGCCGAGGAATATTTTCACCCCATGCCTATCCCTTGACAATAATCGTTTAATCGTCTAATCGACATTTTTTCTCCAAATTTTATACACTTAACGTCCCTATAAAAGTTTATCTTTGCATTCGTAAAAAGCGATCACATTTTACAACCCTTAATTATGATAATGAAGTACTGAAAAACTACCATTTTAAAAATCTGTAACAATTTATTGAAGTGAATCAATTTATAGTGGTGAATGAGAATAAATTAGCTTTTTATATAAGCTTTGTATGTAAGTAGGTACCTACCAAATTGAGTATAAATTGATGTTATATTTTGTGAAATAATGATTTTTGATAAATAATGGTCCATTCTATCTCGCCTTGCTGTTATTAAACTGGGGTAAATAAAATTATTAATTTGGTTAAGAAGTTAATCAGTTTCTAGCTTTTCAGTTTTGATTTTGTCAAATAAATATAAGTGTTTTTTTCGCTGTAATATTTATTCAATATTATCCTGGACTGGTACCTGAAGCGGAGGGCTGATCACCTTTCCTTCATGTGTAAACGATCAAGGTAACTCTGCGTTTAAATGATGCCCTATGCACCATTGGGGTGCGGATAAGGGTTTTTTTTTTATTATAATTATTTTTATAATAAAGCTTATCGTACTCTCGCAAAGTATTCTATCCCAAAGATCCCTTAACAGCAAAGGCACTATCTCCAAATTAAGTACTCTAATTGAGAGCTTGTAAGATCACTTTACGAATGTAGTTATTGTATCTGATCATCAGCTAAATCGTCTGGAATGCACAGCACTTTTAAATACTCTGTTTTAAATAGCCAAATTATGCATTGATTTATGCATAATCAGTCAGAGTTTTGTAAAAGTTTATCAAGTGTAGTTTATGGTCAGCTCAGCTACTATTCTGGGGGTCTCGGGTTCGATTCCCAGTGGCGGGTCAAATAAGTATAAGTGATTTATTCACTCCAATATTTATTCAATACTACCCAGGACTGGTACCTGAAGCGGAACGCTGATTACATTTTCATCATGTGTTAACGATCAAGATAACACTAGGTTTATATTATGCAGTGCCCTTTGCACCATTGAGGTGTGGATAAGGGTTTAAAGAAGTTTATTAAGGAGTAAAGTGATGTGACTTAATTTATAAACAAGTGTTATCACATGTCGCCTTTTAACAAAAAAAATACGACTACATCAATGAAATATATATATGTTGCCTTCTCATAAAAATGTCAAAAATATGACATACAATACAAATATTTTGTATTAAAAATTATTGAACTTATTTATGAATACCCTGTTATTTCATATTTCAAAGGAAATAGACGCTTCCAATATTTCCTTTGTCATAATTTATGTTTTCATTAAATTCATTACAAACGTATTATTTCACAATCACAGAAATAGATTGACAGTAGTTTATTAAAATTTATGCAATGTTCAGATATTAAATAAACCTGCTACAATTGAAATATTTCACTAATGAATTGTTTGAAATGTGAGCTTTTTTTTCAATTAATTGAAAGAAAATATTTCAAGGTTAGATTACACAATCTACACATGTGAGTATTACTCATTCTGGTGTAACTAATTGTATTCTCAATAGTTCTCTCGTCGGTTAGCCGACGTTCCGTGTAATGGAGAACATACTAAGTACTCTACGAAAATCAAATGTCTTTCCATTAAACAGTTAGCTGTCACCCTTCGGTACTGGTTAGACGATTTATTACAATGCTTAGACAAAACCCTTAAACATTTCTTCATTATTGATTTAAAGAAGATTATCTTTATAAAAATCTTATCTTTATATTCATTGAATATAAAGATAAGATTTTTGTACCAGAAGATGGAAACATCTTTCGTTTTTGAATATATAAATAAAACTCATTTAAGTGGTATATAATAATAATAATAATAAAACCCTTATCCGCACCCCAATGGTGCATAGGGCACTGCGTCATATAAACGCAGTGTTATCTTGATCGTTCACACATGAAAGAATGGTGATCAGCCCTCCGCTTCAGTTACCAGTCCAGGGTAATATTGAATAAATATTACAATGAAAAAATCACTCATATTTATTTTACCCCCCCCTGGGAATCGAACCCGGGTCCTCCAGAACGGTAGCCGAGCGTGCTGACCATTACACTACGGAGGCGGACAAGTGGTATATTCAAGTGTTTAATTTTAATAAAATAATTATTTCATTCCACAAAGTTAATGCCGAATCAATAAATAATATTTTTTTTTTGTATATTTTCTGATATTATTTTTTTTGAAATCGCTTGAAATTATTTAACTACGAGAGAATATTGCTTCTTTACCAAGTGATTGTTGATATGAAAGTCAATAGGTACTGAAGATTGTTTGCTAATTAATATTTGTTCCTCCATTCCAGTCCCGTTTTGTCAATACCACACCTTTATTATTCCTGCGAAATTGCATAGTTCATGCATTTTAGATACCTATTTAGATTCCGTACCAGCTGGAAGGCATTTAATAATATATTCGTAATATGCGCATACTTATACAGTTTAGGAAGTTACCCTGACTTGGCTAAAATTATTCGCAAACGTTTTATATGAACATTCACACGAGTCAGCAGTTAAATAATAAAATATGTCGCTTCCGTTTTAAGAAATAAAACTCAATTTGTGAAATTCGGGACGTTAAAAATATTAATGTATCTTTTTTTTACATAAGGGTAGTATAAAGTAGTGATGTGACTAATGGGTGACTAACTGTTTCGGTTACGTAGTTTCAATGAAATTCGTAACTTTTTCTCGGTTTATATTTGTTTCTTTCCGGGTTTTTGAAGTAAAATGTCAAATACATTATTAGAAACTAGAAATACGCAAAAAATTACCGAATTTTTACTCTAATTTGTACGATAAGCTTTAAATGACCGTATTAAGTAACGACTTATTCCAATAAAATCTTAATCTCGTGGCCATATCTAGCATGAAGTATCATATGGAATTTAACAGAGGAAATATTTAATAAATTACATATTACGACAGTGAAACAACTTTATTCTAAAACAATCCTTACATATGCATTTAAGAATTACATTCACACAACACAACATTCACACAACACAAGCAGCTTCCAGCAAAGCATACTAATCATAATTGACACAATTTATAAAAAAGTTTTAAAAATATTACAAGATCCAAAATACAAAAACATTTAAAAAACATTTTTTATTGTTTTTAAGCATTTTAACCTAATTAATATACACACAAAAAGAGAAAAAAATTATGAATATATACATTTTACAATTTTCATAAAATTAACTCTTGATCATTTACCCATTCCTTTATTTTGCCTTTGTTCTATATTTTATTTTGACCTCTGACACCCTCGGCAACAAATTTAAAAAGTTCAAACGATATATTGCAGTGTTCAACTCCCATATTTATTGTTTATTCTTGGGAATATCAAACCTTCGTTATTGGAAGATATTATTACTTAATATTTTAGTACTCATTAAAAGCATGCATATTCATAAAGTTAAAAATTTATGTCATTTCAATTAGTCGAAAAGTAACAGTATTCATATTTGCAGGTAAACTTTTTTAATATTTCAGTGTCAGAACATAGTCCAAACTTCATAATACGAGGGCTCAAAACTTCTAACTAACACAGTAATTTAAAATAAGGGTTTAATAATATATTTTCAACTCTAACACCAGTGACAAACTTTATTTCACACCTTCATTAACATTCATATTGAATATATTTATTTTGAAAAATCACTTGATATTTTTAGTATATTTCTTTCACAGTGACGTGCACAAGATTGCTTCATTGTATGTTATATTTTGTGTATGTACAGTTATATTAAAATATATATATATATATAAAAGTATATAGTCACTCAATGATAATAAACTTAATCCATCACAAAAACCCTTATTAGATAATAAAAAATCCCCATATACACAATTTCCTAACAAAATCATCAATCTTCCCTAATTCATAAAAAAAGATTTCTTTTAACGTTTTTTTTCGTCCTAATCTGTCATATATAATTTTGTAACGTAACTTTTTGATAACGTTAAGGAACAATTATTTCTCTTTATAAGTATGTTTTATTATTATTTTCCTTAAATTTTATTAACCTACCCGGACGTAAGACAGTGATTTGAAATCGACCTTAAACAATGTGTCCCTACATGACTTAATAATCGTTTATGAAATTTGATTAAAAAAATAAAATCTTCATAAAAAAATCTTAGACAAACTTTACATTTTTTTGTTTTATGATACTTAAAACGCGTAATTTACAATTGTTAAAATGTTTTAAAATTGTTTAAATGAATATTTAAATGTATCTACGCGTGATCCAATGGTCGAATGATCCATGTCTGTGTGTTATTTATGTTAACATAAGCCTTTTTTTTCACTTTAACTACTGCGTGCTACAACTGTGAAGAAATGAGACAGGAATAATGAACTAAATTCTTCCGATAATGAATGAGAAGTATCACCGATAATCTGTGAATCTGCTTAAGTGATCTGAATATGCCACTGACTGCCGACGTATGTCGCAAGCTCCGTATTATTATTGTATTTTATATTTCTATAAATACGACTTGGAAATCTATCAAATAAACCCCGTCAAAACATGTGTAATTTTTAGAAACTTTGATTAAGGAAGGTTAATAGTAATTTATGACGTTATTCTTCGTCATTAAAAAATATATACTAATTTATTATGTTAATAGAAGATTTTATAATCGAATTGTGGAAAAAAAATCTACGTTTTTTTTCTCGTATAACGAATGAAGAAAAAGGTACATAATATTTTCAGAAAGCTGTATCTATCGATTTAAAAAATAAACAGTTTTTCCCTTGTGCCTTAAAGAAAAGTCTTTTTATATGTGCATTTGCAACACCAGAAATTAAATTATGTCGCACAGCCCTAAAAAAAACAAAACTTTAGTTTTGTTCGTGAAATACTTTTTTTGGTTGGATATATTTTTAAAGTTTTTAGCCATCTTCATGACATATTTTTTTGAAATGTGTTTAAAGTACGTTCGATGTAATGTACCAGATACAACAAATTGACTAGGCAATTTACGTTTAATCTAAATTAAATTAACCCGTTGTTAAACAGTCGTTATTTTTTATTTTTCGTTAGAGAATAAACAATTGATTATATTATATCATAGGTCTGCTATCATGCTAATTTTTTTCCAGAATAATAATTATTATCAAAAAGAAATCATACCTATGTTGGTTTCAAAAATATGTTTAATGCACTCACATTTCGGAAAACTCATAAATTTATAAAAACTAGAAAGAAAGATTATATGACATCGGTACGTTGGCAGAAAACTGTCTCATTGTAAAATTTATGGCAATTCATATGAATTTTAAGTTCATTATTAGTTTGATTTGCAGTGCATGAAACCCTTTAGAGCTAGATTTATGTTCAACCAAATTATTAATCATCCACTAAAACTTAATATGACTTCCAGACTTTCGAACGCAGAGAAGTCAGTTTTAAGCCAATTCAATAATTCTACGGAAGTTACATAAATGAAAATTGAATAGTTTTAAACCAGACAACAATTTTTGTCAACATCATTTTTAGTAATTGATATTTTTATTGATTTAATTTGTTACTGATTAACATTAAACACCCAGAATTAAGTGTAATTATATTTAATGAAACTCATAATTAAGATTTTTGACGTTTTTTGTAGAAAAAATACAAATACAAATTTTTGTATTTGTAATTTGTTTAAAATACAAATTCATCATACGTATGAGCATGTTTTTGTTTTGTGATTTGACTTATATATCGTTTTGGTATCAATAAAAGTATCGCCGTATATAAAGTATCGATACATGCTCAGTTATTATGATAATCGGTATCGTATTGACAAAAAAAGTATCTTTTAATCTCTGTATCGTGAATTACAGAAAAAATAAGGACATTGAAAATAGTGTTTTTCTTAAGCTGATATTATACAAAGTGAATGATGAATGAAAAGGAGAGTGTTAGTAAAATGTTTTTTTTTAAATACACACTTAAACGCGCTCCTTGAAAACAAAATATTTATACCCTTTTTTGTACTATCGCTGTAACTAAAATAAAGTGTGTAAAAACACCCTTTATTGTCAAGTTGATAATTTATCAAGTGCACACCTACCCCTTTTACAGAAACATCAGAAATATCTACTGTAATGTACTCTTGTACCTAGTCGTAACACCTAGACTAGAACAACCCCTAAAAGCCTTCGCTGTAGAGATTCGCTCTCGACAGTCGCCTCCTGGCAGCCAGTATGCGCGATCGTCTCAGCGTAAAAGCCTTCTCGTACAACGTTATCCGTTTCATCTGTTTCGAAACTTTAGTCGAAAGTTTTGAAAGCGGTGATTAAAAACTTCAACAGTCTTTTGTCCTCTGAACATCTCATATTTAGTGTTTATTTTCGCTGTAATTAATACATATTTCAACGATTAAAAACGTAACTTAATTTTTTTATGAAGTTAAGTGAAGTTATTGATAAGTTTAGTTAAATATGTAAAATAAATTGAATTAAGTGATCATAATTAAGTTGGTTAAAGTAGATTCAAATCGATAGTTTATTAAAAATACATTTGTTTAAAAACAGTTAAATATTTTAAGTCTATTGTTAAGTACACTTTATTTATAAGGATAATGTGTAGTGTTTATTTACAAAAAGACGATTTCAGAAAAATATCATGGATATAAAAGTAAGTAAAACATTTTTAATCTCTTTTATTTACTCGTTAAATATGTTATGCCTTTCGTGGATGAAAAATACCATGTTTATTTAACTTAATGTATCGTGAGGAATGCGAAATTGAAAATCCGGTGTACCATATATGTGAAAGTTAATGAATCAAAAAATATTTTTATTGGGCCTCATTAGGCATTACAAAATTAATTCATGTGAAAATAAAACACGTGTTTGAACTTTCATAATATGTATAACGTGGAAATGAATTTTATTTTTTTATCTTAAGCCACTGAAAAACAAAGAAGGTACATGGAGTTCATTTTATATTAGTCAAAATATTAAACAGTAATTGATTTTTTCATAAACGATTTAATATGATGTTTTCCCAATACAAAATATGTAGTACTGAATTGAACGTCAAAATACTCTTAAAAACTCGTAAAAATTTCTAATCAAGACATTATTTCTGTATAAAGCTGATTCATTAGGATTAGATCCTTTATAATTTTTATTTCTGGAATAATTCGCAAGGTCATAAGAAGGATCTTCTTACATCCTGGTATTATTATATGATTGTAAAAATGAAAGAGTATAAAAACAAATTGTAAGGAATATGTTTTGAAAAACAAAGCAATTTGCTTTATGATCTATGTTTTCACCATTTTGTCACGATTCATGAATAACAAATATGGATGAGATTTTTTCAGGTAGGTAGGTGTTCGTTGATCGAAAACGAAAATATGCTTCCTTATTTCTTTTATTTAAGGTTAATGAATTCAATATAACAAAAAAAATATTGCTGGTTAAATTACTATATTCGTTCTTATCGTTTGTTGTATATATTTTTATCTTCTTCTACCTACAACTACTGAAATTTTTATTTTGACTTAAGTCGCTCTTAATAGCGACTTAGAATCTATCTCTTGTGCCAAGATAATCGTCATCTTTCTATGCTACATCTGCTTCTTTTGATTTTAAATAAAATTCTTTGTAAATTTTTTTTCGTCTAAATTATTATTCCGTTTTTATATGGCTCTAGTTTCTTTCAAAATCTTTGTTTCAAACTCTCTTATCCCTTCTTATTTTAACGTTTATCTATAGCACCTCATTTTAATTACTTGAGATATTTAGTCCAGATTTCATCACCGTAGAAAAACTCTGAAAGGATATAATATCATACAATTCGCTCACTCCTTTCAACAACGTCATTTATCAAAAAACGGATATTTCTGGAGATCGATAAAAAATGTATTAATAGTCAATATCAAGCCACATAATGAATTTTTTAATTAACAACAGATCTTTTTAGGTAAAACCTAAAGGTTTTTTTTTTGAAGAAAAATATTAAGTTTTTTTTTTAAATAATTTAACCATAACTTTTCTTCAAAATGCGAAAACAACACTTTCTGCACTGTAGCGGGTAAATATTAAATTAATAAAAAGCCGCTTTTGCTGGAATAAAGTACATTTTCTGGGCAATCCGAAAACATGCACAGCTGAAAATTGGCGATTTTTGGTATATGACGTTGTTAAAAGGAGCGAGTGAATCGTCAGGCTTTTTTGTTTTTTATAGAAGTTCTTTAATAAAAATGAAAGCAGTTTCTCGCCATTTTTCTATCTTGAATATGGTCTTTTGGGAGTGGTAGTACCCCAATACTAAAATTATTATGAACAAAATTATTGTTCACAAAGTGAACGATGGATGATAAGGAGAGTGTTTTATTACCATACTATAAAGTTTTCATTGCTTTTAATATAGGTACAAAATAAATTATTATTATTTAATAATACAAATCATATTTATTTTGAGATGTATGAAGGATGAATTTTCCCAGTACATTTGATTTGATTTCAAGGAGAATAAATGAAGATTGTTTAGTAACTTAGAATACTTTTTTTATTTTATTTCATTCTTTTAATCGTCTGATTGTTCTTTATCCAACCTATATTTAAGACAATTTTCCAGCTACTAACATATATTCCTGGTGCTAATCTTAAAAATACTTTGTAATCCGTCGCTTTATCATAATACAAACTCGTGTTTGCGACATTTGAAGGTCATCTAATGTGGATATTTTAACAATATGCCTTCATGCCCATGGAGATATGAAATTTATAGTGTCGATAAATAGATCTCGTCATCCGCTGATACTCAAACGTATCTGTGGTTTATGAAGGACGGACCGACAATGGTGTTGGGTACTTCCTGTAGCCGATTATACTTTTAAACCTTTTGTACACTTTTTTGCTATCAAATGCTGTGGCGTCGAAAACCTGTCTCTCGTGTGGAGGTTTTTGTCTCCACCCTAAAAAAAGTTTAAAAAGTGTCAACATCAAATAATGAATACAAAAATGAGATTCATTATTTATTTTTATACTGGTATTCAAAATGAGGTTTAAAACAAACTTTGGTGTTTTTTTTCTTCTTTTTCTTCTTCTTCTGCTTGGTGTAGGCCTTGTGGCCTGTTTTTAAGATAGATTAGCCCCCTGCAATGTCGATTCCCAGCAGTTAATCCATCTCTTGGGGTTGGCCGTGCAGTCCAATGTGGGGAAAGTCTGGATGGTTACATTCTCCTTATAAACGCAAACTATTGTTTCTTCCCCACCTAACTAAATTTTCGATCTATATTATTTTCAGTGTTACTTATTTAATTTTACCCTAGATTGTTACCTGAAATGCAGGACTGATTACCTTGCTTTCATGTAATAAACAACTGAATTAATTTTGCATCCATTTGATGCAGTGCCTATGCATCATAAGATGCCAAAAATGTAATAATTAATTATCACTTTTATTGAAGTCTATTCAGAGATCTTCTTCTTAAGCCTTCTGTCTTCCACTGCCTACACCGGGCATTTCTAGAAAATTCAGTGTTGGTTTTACAAACTTGTATTTACTAAGACAGGAACAGGACTGGAATATTAAAAGCATTTGAATTTACATTCACAGTAAAATCGGGAATCAAATTTGTTTCAAGATTTCTTTTAATTTCGCAACTTAGTTCATAAAACAAAAACAACAAAAAATGCTTTGCAAGAGAAGGTCTGTCAGAAAGCCTAGATACTTATGTATCAGATCTGGGAATGCGGTAGGACAGCTTTTAATATGTTCTCAATTGCTGGATATAGGCCTTTTCCATTTTTTTTTGGTAAATTGGTTCTTGCAGCCAATTTCTACCCCTCACAGCGAACTATGTCATAGAACCATTTTTTTAGGTCTTCAACGACTCTTTTACTCTCGCAAGGTCTCCATCTAAAAGTTTTAGAGGTGCATCTTATGGAGTCCTGTCTTGCAACATGTCCCGCTCATTGCCACTTGAGTCTTGCTTGTTTTGAGAATACTTGTTGGCAATAATATATCACCAAGATTTCGGAATTTATACTATATACGGAGCACACTGTAGAGAAACGCTTGTACCTCTAACATAAAGCCTGGTAGCTGAAAGGGATGTCATTTAGGAACCACTTCAAAATCTTTCAGCTATTAAATTATATAACCGGATAAGACCATGGACAATCTCTTAAATATATGTAAATTTTATGAAAATTTAGAAGAAAATAATGTAAATTTCTGAGGGTAACGCGATAGTCGTCTCATCAGTGACATTTCTATTTTTATACTTTTTCGATAGTTTGAAATTCAATATATTTTTTTAAATTATTTTTTTATAACGCGCCCATATTTTAAGTTTTATCAGATTTCGATTAAACTTTGTTTTAAACTTGACCTCGTGAATCTCAGCTTAGTTTTTCATTAAATCTGCGTTCAGTATTCTGTTCCAAGCTAAGGGAGGACCAAAAAGTAAAAATATTCAATGCTTTTTTAATATTTGCCCCAAAAAGTAATAAAAGATTTAACATTTGTTTAATTTTTGTATACTTTACACATTTACTAACATATATCAAAGCATTATCAATAAAATTAAGGTCAGTAAAATGAATTAATCAGAAGAATGTAGTTGCAAATAGGAGCAGGGGAAGAAGAAGGAAAATATGGCGTAATAAATTAAAAAAAAATGAAAATCAGGACTCAGAATAATCGGTCAGTGGAGGAGATGATAAAAGGTCATGAGGAGATGCCTGAATGAAGAAGAGGTGAAGATTTTTGGTAAAGATATAGTAGTATGGTGATCTCTCTGCATACCCCTGAGGTGATGGTTTGTTTGTTTTATGTGTACAAATATGTTATATCTCAAAAAATTGGAAGATAAAATAAAATAAAATATTGTAAACATTTTCAGTGCAAATGGCCTGTCACAGGTTAGTTAAGCTAGGCAAAAACAATACCATTATTACGAGTCGATTATTTTATATTGCCATGCAATGTATTATATAAATAAGAGTAAAACTTTCCGAAACAGTTCAAGAGTTAGAATATCAACAAAATGATTATGTTTCTAAATATAATTAAGTATTTTATAATAATTTAATTAAAATGTCTACCGGTTTCGAAGCTAACAGCTTCTTTATCAAGACTGATTAATCAGTCTTGATAAAAAAGCGGTAAGCTTCAAAACCGGTAAACATTATAATTCAGTTATAATAAAATATTTAAAGTGATTTTAAAACAAAGTTATGTTTTAATTATACAACGGAAAATCACAATGTTAGTGCTTCAAATATAAATGAGATTATATTTCTCCCTATCATTTATTGTTTACTTTGTTATATTACAATACCAAAAAGTTAATAATGCTTTTAATACACAAAACACAAACAAATATTTTTTTATAAATAAGTTCAAGAATACAATAATAAGTTAAGAAAGGTGTTTGAAGCAATTCGTTATTATTATCCTAAGGTATCTTTCTAGACAAAGCTTTTAAATCTTCGGCGATAATAATTAACTACATAAGACGAGCTAAATGTTTGTAAGGCAAAAGGGATACATAATAAAGTTCGGCTTTAGACATCTGGGATGAAAACGCCACCGGAATACAAATTAAACACCCGTAAAACAAAAGATTAGGAAAAGAATGAGAAAATTAGAAATACGAACGGTAAGTTAACACCTTGTGTTTCAGGGATTAAGGTTCCACGGATATTGCGCTAACTCTTTACCGTATGCTCTGTATATTGTGAATAATAACATTTTTGATATATCGCTCACTCCTTTCAAGAACGTCATAAATAAAAAATCATCAATTTTCATTTGTGCATGTTTTCGGAATACCCAAAAAATTTACTATATCCCAGCAAAAGAGGCATATTTTTAACTTAATATTTTACCCGCTACGGGGCAGAAAGTGTTGTTTTTGTATTTCGAAGAAAAGGTATTGTTTAATTATTTTTTTAAATATACTGAATATTTTTCAAATGGAGAAAAAACCTTCAGGTTTTACCTAAAAAGATCTGTTGCACACTAAAAAGTTCAGTAAGTGGCTTGATATTTATTTTTAATACATTTTATTATATTTTTAAACTTTGAAAACGTTCTACTGAAAAATCAAGTTTTTTGATTTATGACGTTCTTGAAAGAAGTGAGCGATATACGGTACTATTGTACCATTTACGTAAGTATGTATAAAAGAACAAATCAATTGCGACACATCAATTAATGAAGTTGTTTTAATCTACTTACATAAAAAATGTTTTAAATGTTATATAAAAAATTAAAATAATTAAAAATTCAAAAAATATATGCTATATTAATAAAGTATTATTATTAGTAAGTTATATTATAAGTATATAATCACTCACTTGGTTAGTGTTTATATGCTAATATTATCAACATTTTGTAAATAAATAAATAAGTAAAAATGACTAACCACGAAGGAAATGCTTTAAATTTTAATAATATTGAGAATAATAACAATATAGTTTAAGAATCTAAAAATTTTCTTTGCTGTAAAATCTTTTTTACGTAACTTGATTATTACAACGATCGGTTTCGAAGTAAAAAGGTTCGGTCCACGTTATAATTAAGTTATAATATGATATATGATAAAACAAGAATTAAACAGTTTTTTTCTCTTTATTAAATTGACCATTAACCGAGTTTTTTCGTCATCATCAAACCAGTTTGAAGATTTTGGTACAAACTTAAATTTAGTTCTACCAAGAAATAAAAACTTCAAAACTTTAAAAAATAACATGATTAATAGTACTTTTTATGGAAATATAAATTAAAAATCACAAATTTAGAACTGGATTATACAATATAAAATATTAAACTGGTTGAAATATTAATTTATTTATGTTTTAATTGTCCAAATTATTATTTAAATAGATATTATACATATTTTGTTTATAAAAAACACTGTAAACTTTTGAGTTTGGTAATATAAAACCCTTTTTCAAGTGATATTATTTAAAGTGTACTACGAATGATAAGGAGTGTTAGAAATTATATAGTCCAGGAATTTTTTGCTGTTTTTTACTGAAAAAAAATTATCGACGGTCACACGCTGCGGATAACAATCAGTTTATCTAATTTGATCCCAAATTTAATTACATTAAAAAATTTCTAAAATATTCAAATACCTAGAAAGGAAAAACCAAGTACTTTGATAAAATTTGTGTTCCTTTGTAAAGGTCACAGAATAAGAACAGAGTGGAAAGGCAAATAAAGTAAATAATAATGGGAAAGAAAAAAATATTTCAAGGAAATAACTGGATTCAACGTGTTTCCAATAACATATGATATAGGTAATATGTAATATATGTAATGTATTGACGTCACGGGCAGCTGATTACTATCCGTATTCATAAATCCTGTTAATATTTGACCTACAAACGAAAACTTCACACAACAATGATAAAAGGCCAGTAATCATCCCCTCTGCTCTACCGTCATCCAGAAAAAAATAATCCATATTGGTTTTTTGCATATGAATCTCCATTGTAATTTTCTAGAATGTGTTATGATTTTAACTGGATTAGAGTAGAATAAGTAGTACGGAGTTTTTGTTACAGAATGAAATATTAATTTAATTTGTTGATGCGAAAATATATTACATATTATAAATTATTTTTAATTAAGTATCATTATCGAATTTGATAACTTTTGAATATAAAAAAAAAACGTATAAAAACATAAGTATTTTATAAATCACCGTTTTAATTGAATATTACTTTAAATTCACTAATTACTTCATGAATGCAGTTTAATATACAAACACGCAAAAGTGTAAAGGATACTGCATCTAATAATAATAATAGTGTTTCATTGATCGTAACATAAAGGCAATGTGATCAGTCCGGCATATTTTTTTTAAATATTTTGAATGATTGAAAAAACACATACTTATATGTATGTATTTGTCACCTCTGGGAATTGAACTTGGAATTTACATCACAGTAGTTAAACGCTCTAACCACTACACTTTGGAGACATATAATAGCAACGTTTCAATGAGATTAAATCCAAAAAGTTGTGACAGAATCTAAAAAAAACAATAATATAAAAGCACATTGGTTAGGTTTTAATTATTTCTCTCTCTCTGGCAAATTAAAATTGCAGCTATATTTTCTCATTTATGTAATTTTTAATTAAAATTTAGCTTGCTAAAAATTAAAATTGGTCGTTGTTTTGAATTTCATATGTACTTTAGAGTAAAATTATATTCCGTTCTAATGCTCTCAGTTTTTTAAAATATATAACAGAAATGCTATTAACAATTCAAAATAAAAAGGGATCTCCAAAAACGCACTGTAGGTAGGTACGAAAATGGCGCTATTTAAAAAAAAAATATATTTTTATTATTATTCTCTAATTCAATGACGTCGATTTAAACATAGATACTTTGTTGTTACTTTTTTTTAATGGAACGTTATTTTGTTTCCAGTAGAAACTAAAGTTATTTTTCACTTTTCATTATGGCTTTGCCTATAAAAAAATCCATTTAATATTATCGTTATTATTTTTTATATCAAGCACCGGATAAATCACCCAACGAACGATTTATTCATTACCATATATTTTCAATTAGAGTAAGCAATTTTCTTACAAAATTCGAAACGGAGGGAGTCCATTATTGATAATATTCTGATGAACATGAGTTATTGAGATTTAAATCAAGCCAGCCAAATGCTAGATCATAAGCCTAAGCATGCTCAGATTTCCATCTTCTTTAAAAAAGACAGTAGCTTCGTCTCCAGTTAAGACACCTATAATATAATTTATTTTCTCACCAAAACCGATATTTCTGCATCGACTAATTAGATGTTATTGAAATAAAATACTCAACGTTTCCATGAAAAAGACATTCTAGAAGAATTAAAAAAAGATTTTAAGCACAATATTTTTTTTTCAACTTTTTACACCACTGCTTCGTTATTGCATTCATAGTGATTTAAATTTCCTCCTCATTTACTTTTCTTGAAATATAAAAAACGCCAAGTTTTCATGTTTACATTCCATCTTATTTTAACCCGGCAGTGGTTATGGAAAAATACGTAACCGCAGTGTTGTGGTGGGGTTTGAGAAAAACCACAACTTCATGGTACAGCCAACAGTGTACTAGATACTGACGCTGTGTTGATTTAATCGTTGGCCAAATGAAAGCAAGGTGATTACCTTGCAGTCCTGCACTACAGAAAAAATAATCTTACAGTGAATATGAAATGGCTCACGTAAAATAATCCAGAGTAAAACGGAGGAGTAATAGAAGGTACAGAAAGAGAAGTAAAAATACCGTAAATGGCTAGGTTATTGGTGCAGCATATCCATACTCGTAAAAGTTAGCATAATGTCTACCCTTGATGACATGAAAATATGTATAATTATTATTTTTTAAATTTATTCATTTCATTAAAATATTTTTCGTTGATAATGAAAATCCAATGGATCTAACACATGTTTATTTATTTGAGGAAATAATCAAAAGAATATGAAATGATTCATCTAAGAAAAATTAAACTTCCATTCGAAACTGAAACTTTATATCAGGACTTTTGCTTTCACCACTGAGATAAACAGTGTAAAATAAAAAGTTGCTAACAATACTTGGTTTATAGAGGGGTGTTTTAATAAAAAAAAAAATTAATGTTACTTTAAAACATTGAAAATGTAATGATTTATAAATCAATCAATAAAAACGTTATTTTATTGTTAAATATCAAATAAAAAGGTCACGTTATTATTAAATATCAAATAAAGAATCACGAACACCCACAGAACTGAATTTTATGCATCATCGTTTTGGTGAAAGGTAAAAGAATTAAAAAATCCATACATCTGTTGTAAATATTTAGCTTTTTTCTTTGTATGTCCTATCCTATCATACAACTGCCTGGTTAAAAGAATACTGAAGGAAGAAAAGTGAAACAATGAAAGGAAAAGACCCAATTTATGCAATATTTATTGTTTACCGTTGCTTTGTTTCGTTAGCTTACTTTATGATATTCAGACAAAGACAATCCAAGAAAGAAAACCTGAAATGTAAATACAAGTTAAAAAGGGCTTGAAAATGCGGTGCTTATAAGTGTATCTGATACATACATTATTCATGGATAAGATGATTGTTGTTTCATCAAATAAACAGTGAGACTAACATGGTTTAATTCGTCAAGTGAATTGGATATGTTTGACTGTCATAAGTTCCGAAATGGGTTCCCAAAGAATTAACGTCTTTTTATTTTTATTGTTGGTTTTCAATTTGGTAACATTTAATTTATATTCATGTTATTTGAAATCCAGCAAAAGCATATTATTTATACAACGTAATCGTACAGGAGAAAGTGACCAACTAACAAAACGTAAAATGTTCAGGAGGGCCATTTAAGTCACTTTTGCTTGGCAACAAAATGAACATCAATGCAGTTAGTCATTTTCATCAATCAATATATTATGTTTCCAAGTTTAAAATCTTTTGGGATTTTTTTCAGGGCAATATTAAGCTAGTAAGATATCAAATATTCAATAATAACGTTTTTGTAAAAAATGCACTAGGTCACTTTTTCCTGTATGACTACGATATGTATGTGTAAATTTATATATATATATATATATATATGTATATATATATACATATATATATATATATATATATATATATATATATATATATATATATATATATATATATATATATATATATATATATATATATATATATATATATATATATATATATATATATATATATATATATATATATATATATATATATATATATATATATATATATACATATATATATGTAAATATATATATATATTAATATATATATATATATATATATATATATATATATATATATATATATATATATATATATATATATATATATATATATATATATATATATATATATATATATATATATAACGTGGAACCTTGAGTACTCCAGCTATTACATCTCTACTTACTCTACCTTTTCGCTTCCTTAGTAATATTATAGACTTTCCTCCATTATTTATATTTCTAAACGTTAGTTATAGAATTCATCCTAAGCTGCTTTATTTAAGTGATATGTAAGTTAAATATAAATATATTTCTTTCGTAAATTTTAGGATTTCGAGTACAGGATGGATAATCTTTCTTTTGTGTAGTTGACACTCATGCATTTCCCTGTGTATATGTATATGTAAATAATAAAAAAATGATTTTTCGAGCGTTTAAAATTTGACCTAAACTTGGATATATTCGAACAGTGCATTTTTAAAATATCATTTTTATTCCGATTGAAATTATTTCCACACTTGGCAGAAGCATGGAATCTAAACGAAATGGAAATTTTCTTCCAACTATATTCCTGAAGATAATGAAGAAAATCTAAGTAAGTTCTAGTTAAGTTAAATCAGTGGTATGGCACTGAAAGCTCTAACAAAGCTTTATGTCGTTTAGTTCTGACCTCAATTTGCATTCCGTGTAACGCTAGGAAGGCCGCAGAAGAAACATTTCGGTTTATGACACTAACGCCAAAATGGTAGGGTTTAATCTAAAATTAGTGGATACCTCGAATCTTAAATCTGATAAAATTGTATTTAAGGCTGACACTTTTTCAATTTAATTTAATATCAACATGATAAACGTTAATTCGTTATGCAAATTTAATTAACACTATTCTGAGTGTGTCTAATTTTCTACTAAAAATGCTAGATTTCCTCCATTTGAGAATTGTAGACCTCAAGATTTTTAAAAATTCGAAAACTCAACAAAAATGAATACTTAAGTTTTTAAACATGGAAATATAGAAGTTTGGATATATTCAAGGTTAACGACTTACCATTGACTGGTTTTATGATCACTTTATATATGTTTATATATATATATATATACAAACTATTCCAAAGAGCTAACGCGATGCTATCATTTAAATTCTGTCACCTACAACATATCCTGATATTCATTGTTTCATGAAAACACTAATAAATTGAGGTCTAATTACACAAATTAAACGCTTAATGGTCGGTTCAATTTCCAATTTGTAAATGCAATAATTCTTACCAGCACAATACACTTTATCTGCTAACACACATTACGAATGTCAAATATATTTTGTTCAATGGTTATTCAAAATTATAAATTACCTTCGACAGGCAGTTCCAAATAACGTATGTAATGACATGATGATAATTTTCATATCTGAAACACGTTTTCATTTCAGAAATTATTATTTTTTGTGTGAAATTGTCCATCTAAGTAGTGATTATGTACATACATAAAATGTACGACATTTTTTAGCATTAACAGCAAACAAGTGAATGTTTTTTTTGCTGTTTTTTTTTTGTTAGAATTATTTGAAAGAATTGTGGAGCAATTTATTCAAATATTTTTATCACTGAGTTGGCCAATGATAAATAATAAGTGCCATATCGCTCACTCCTTTCAAGAACGTCATAAATCAAAAAACTTGATATTTCAGGAGAACGTTTTTAAAGTTTAAAAATATAACACATTTTATTAAAAATAACTATCAAGCCACTTATTGAACTTTTTACTATGCAACACATATTTTTAGGTAAAACCTGAAGGTTATTTCACAATTTGAAAAACATTTAATATATTTAAAAAAATAATTAAACAATACCTTTTCTTCAAAATGCAAAAACAACACTTTCTGCCCTGTAGCGGGTAAATATTATGTTAAAAATATGCCGCTTTTACTGGGATATAGTACATTTTCTGGGCATTCCGAAAACATGCACAACTGAAAATTGATGATTTTTGATTTATGACGTTCTTGAAAGGAGTGAGCGATATGGTAAATAATTAAATTTAACATTGTTTCATACTTACATGATAAAATATTTTAAATTTAACATGTAATATAATAATCTAAATAGAACAATATAAAAAAAATATTGAAGCTTCATATGACATTTCGAAAATTCAATTCACAAATATTTGCATTATTTATAAGCCAATTTTTTTTTTCAAAAAAATCCAATTTTTTTTTTCATTATTATTATTTACCCCTCTCCGTGCTCTAACTTAACTGTTGGACCATAAAATACCAGGTCTTTATGGTCCAACAGCCTCACTTTAGAGGGTAGTGATTATGTTTAAATAGACAATATTAATTGACTATGTGCACGGCGTATGTTTAAAATGTTGGTAATCAATCAAAAAATTTAGTTTCAAAATTAAAAATCGGTATAAAAAACTCCTTTGTACAACTTTTTAATTAATATCTTACTACTCGGGAAGATAAACTTTGAGCAGTATGAATTTAAGTTTTAAAAAAAAAAAGAGAATTATGATCTCTTTATTCCGAACTTACCAAATAAAATATTCGTAACAAAGTAATTAGCTTAATTTGTAATAAGGAAAATATCTCATGTAACCTCTGGTCTATTTTAATCTAAATTAATCTTTTTAATGGTCGTATTTTACAATAAAGTTTTATAATTAAAATACCCTTTCTTATCGTTTTTAATTTCATAATTAATAAACTGTAGTATTTTGGGTTTGCAACCACATATTCTGGGCCTAGGTCTCCGCTAAGGATTTTTTCGTAAAGATTCTTTATTGTTTAATTAACAAAAATAAAATAATAATGAATGTGAAAAAAAAAGTGTTTACAGAGCTAATGACACGTCATAGTTTGTTAAGGGTGATTACCAAATACACATGTTGTATAACTGTTACTTTTTAATTGTAAATTTCGTAAGTTATATTAATGCTTCGACACGTTCTAGTGTATGCTGCTTCGGCACCGTATATATATAAATATATATATATATATATATATATATATATATATATATATATATATATATTTATATATATACATACATATACATATATTTATATATATATATATATATATATATATATATATATATATATATATATATATATATATATATATATATATATATATATATATATATATATATATATATATATATATATATATATATATATATATATATATATATATATATATATATATATATATATATATATATATATATATATATATATATATATACATACATATACATATACATATACATATACATATACATATACATATAAGTTCATTTTTGTATCGAATGAACATTGAAATAAATCTACAAATAAATCGAAAACTATTAACTTTAGTATTCACAAAATTAAATTCATCTCATCTCAAGTAATTTATCCGTTAATTGAATCGAGATATTGAAAAATTGGCCATTTCAACGTAAAAGACTTATTTTTTTTGTGTGAAAATAAAGGGAAAATGACAAAGTGGTATTTCCTGTGACGAATGTTCGTTGAGAATGAAACGACAAGGCAAGAGGGTCGAAGTAAGTGACATATTAATCATCATTCATATTCTATTACTCTTTTGCGGTTCTTACGATTGAGAAAATTTCCTTTTTTTTACAAATAATTCGTCACATTTGTATCATTCAACTTTTTTTTATAGCTAAGTGAGTCTACTTTACGATCAATAAATTTTTTAAAAAATGTTTGGAGAAACTCTTATGGTGACATAAAAATAATATGCTTGAGGTATATTTTGAGCAATATTACACAAAGATAATTTTTTTTGATAAAAAAATTCCATCAAACCAAAAATACATCAAATTAGGTGAATGTTTTATAGTGCTCATGGCTCCAACTAAATTGTCTGATTTTTCTCGTGCTCCATATCAAAAGCACGAATTGAATTATTCTTCTATTTTTTATGTTGTTTGTTTTGCTTTCCGTTATTCAGATGTAATACTATTATATATACATCATTGAATCCCGATCAGGCATAGAAATAGGATTTTATCATTATTTTTATTTGAAAAACCTTCGTTTTTATACATTGGATATTTTTTTCGCCAATATTAGTAAAAAAAATTATACCTGTTTTCTCTCGCAGTTTTATTACCATTTTAAATATTTCTGAATCAAAATTCTGTTGCTTTTAATGTAATAATATTGTGTTTTTAATAATGTAATAATATAGTTTCATTTTAATGTAATAATATAATGTGTGTTTTTTTTTCTTTTAGAGGGATATGAGATTCGTTTATTCATAGTTTTATTTATATATGATAATGTAAACATAATACTTTATTTCCAATAAATTACGCGGGTTTACACTGAAAATAAAAGAATGTTATTTTTTTCATTATTTTTTTACTTTCTGATATTTCATGGTTACTATCAGCGTTTAATAAATATAATAAAATTGTATTTCTTTCAATGATATGACTATTTTTTTACCAACCTAAATGTATAACGTTATTTTTAATATATTGAAATTTAAACATAATACTACATTTCCAATAAATTCTTACACGAGTTAATACTGAAAATGGAAAAAAAATATATCTGAGATCGTATGCTTACTTTTACCTTCTAAATATAATAACTGTGTATGCATGTATTTCTTTCTATAATATAACGCATTTTTAACAAACCTAAATTTACTATATGACATTGAGCGTGAATGAGTTTTAATGTAAAACAGACGTGGGTATGCAATAAATTTCCATAAAAAGAATTTCTATGTTTATTTTTCAGCATTTCCAGTATTTACGATAAATACGGCTGTAAACATTTAAAACGGTGTGATAAACTTCAAAATTAAAATTTATCTCCAGTTACATAATACGTAACATACTTCTAATAATAATTTAGAGCATTACGTATGCGGATGTATCAACACGCATAAAGTTTTCCGCACACTGCGCGAAGGTATTTATAAATTAATCCGGCTTTGCGGATTCGGTCCGCAGTCAGTATCGCATAAATAAAATAAAATATAAATAACCTGAATCCACCCCTGTCGACGTAAGCTGATAAACTAAACGTCAAAAGCTTTTATCTTTGGATACGAGTTTTGGTTTGAGCTTTTGGAAGTATTTATTTTATATTTTATTGTGGGGGAGAGTTATAACGTTTGGAATATGGCAGAAAATAAGGTTTATAATCGCAATATTACAGATTTACTTTTTCAATTGAGTAAAAGTGGAACATTGTTTTTTTTCATCTTCTTTTACAATCAGTTATCAACTAATAGCTATGAATCATCTGGGAAAGATGACGTCAAATGACCTCGAGATGAAATATTTTTCATCAAATATAATTTTTGTAAATCAATATTAAGTAGCATAAATAAACCTATAGAAATTTCCCTCGAGGAAACAAACATGGCTTCTTTTAACAATTTTTCATCATTCATTACAATGATGAAAACAATTGATGTGAATTTTTTTTTCATCAGATGTTGATAGATAAAACAAATTTTTCACCGTATGGATGATATATGAAGATCTGTAAAAATTTAAAGTAATATAAATCATTTTTTTCCATCCATTGATTCGGTTGTCACACTGCGATACCATCTATCTTTTTTATTTAAATGCCCTTTGGTAAATGCCGCTATATGTATATGTTTGACAATATTGATATTTATCAAGTGAAATTGAAAGAAAAAGAGCATCAATTTGAAATCATTAATAAATTAATAAATCTTACATCATAACATATATGCAACTTTAAAAAATCAATGCAGTTTGTATGTTTAACGATAGGTGAATAAAATATAAAATATATAAGAAAAGAAACCACTAGATCCAAGCAAATTACTTTTATGTAGATACTTCGAAAAAAATTACTTGAATAACACCGTTCATAAAATCTAAAATAGCTAATGGACTTAAAAAAATTGTCTAATTTTTTTTTGTTTACGGTGGCTGAGTTCATTAGTTAATATTCAGAAAACCTTAACACCACCATTGAGTTTTTAATGTGCATTTTATTCTGTGCCATTTATACCTCTTAATTTTAGTTTAGTTTTTTTTTTAGTTTTGAAAATAGGTGCCTGGGTATAAAGTGGTATGACTTCGTCAGGAATGACGATGTGAGGAGAAGAACTCAACAGCCCCTCATACTGGAAGTCTTAAAGAGGAGGAGGTGGACATGGTTGGGACACGTCCTTAGAATGCCACCTGAGAGCATCAACCCCTCAAGTCTCTTCTTCCAACCCGAGGATTCCGGCGCCCCGGAAGGCCGCTGAAGACCATTCACCGACTATGCTCAGTGAAACTTCAAGACGCAGGATTGACCTGAGAGGAAGCCATGGAGATGGCGTGTGACAGAGTGGCTTGGAGACGTCTCGTGTTGGCCATATGCTCCACCTAGGGAGCGAACATGGAAAGAAGAAGAAGAAGATACCTCTTATGTAAAATACCTACTTCTTCTGTGCGTGTCATGTCAGGTCCCCCCTAGTCGACTCATCGAATCACATGAGAGTAATTGTCCTTGTCTTGCGCAGCTCAAAACAGCGCCTCGACAGTTTTGATTCCCGTCCAATCTCATATTTACCAGAGCCAGTAGATCTGTCTACTACCCACATGTCGTCGACTTTGTACTTTGCCTTTTACGATTAGGAGCAAAAACTCGTATTTCTCTCCTTAAAGTACATGCCCCAGATAGTAAACCTTCTAAACTTTGATATCAGTCAGCAACTGTTTTATTACTCTTGCTGTTTGGAGCACATTCACATTGTTGACCATATCGGTTCATGGAATGCGTAGAATTCTACTATGTATGTACATTTTAAATATCTATATTTATTTTTTAAATATATCAGCATCCCTTAAAATAATCACCGCATGCCTCTACTATGTACAATGTACATAGTAGAGGCATGTACATTGTACATGCCTGAAGTCGATAGTACATAAGAGGGAATTTATCAACTAAAAACTTTTTTTTCGGTTCATGTTCGTTCCATGGAATGCGTAGAATTCTACTATGTATGTACATTTTAAATATCTATATTTATTTTTTAAATATATCAGCATCCCTTCTTAAAATAATCACCGCATGCCTCTACTATGTACAATGTACATAGTAGAGGCATGTACATTGTACATGCCAGAAGTCGATAGTACATAAGAGGGAATTTATCAACTAAAAACTTTTTTTTCAAAGCTCGTTAACTACAAGTATGATAAATGGAATGGATCGCATTTTATAGAGTTTTGACCTAGTTCACATGTTCAACATTTTATAAAACAGGTTTGGTTTTCTAAAGAGTTTTACGGGGTTCACTTCATATTTTAAACCAGTTAATTCCAATTAGTGAGGAACCATAGAATTTCACTATGCAAAATTCAGGATTGACACAAAGCTTATGTACCTCAAAAGGTCGTTAAGTAAGTAATATTGTTAAGCAAAAAAAGAATCGGCTCATTTTAAACTAAGTTGAATGATTCGAGTGATCTGGTTGTCCATGTGCGCAGTGCTCAGGTGAGATTTTATTTAACACTCACCTCACTCAGACTCGGACAATCCTAAAAAATACACGATTTCATAATTAGTACTCTGTTTCTTGACCATAATTAGTATTGAATCATTTCATACTAAGAACTATGGCTTATCTCAAAAACAAATACTATTTCATCAATAGTAACTCGATTTCTTGAGTTCGCTTAGTATTTTTATGAGTGGTTGAGTTTTCTGACATCCTGTTCCTTCTTTATTCCATTCATACACTCTTCTGTGAGTTCTACCTCTACCCCGCATTGTTATTTAAAAGCCCCATATTAAAAGCTTACGATAATTTCAGCTCTAGAAACACATTCTGATAAGAGAAAATCAACGTCGAGTTGTGGTCCTGTGGTTCATCTCATAGACTCCGTTTCAAGGTTAAATTCTATTCTACTACAAATTGATTTATATTTTTAATAACGCGCCCAAAAAAAAAGTCTACAAAAAAGTTTGAATTTGAAATATTTATATTTTTAATTATGTTGAAAATATTTATTTTATAGACTACGATTTTTTATTCCTCATAAGTGCCAACCCCTAAAGCAGCAAGGTAAAATGAAACGATAAAAGTCAAATTTCTATCAAATTACCTCTCTCTCTACCTCAAATTTCTCGACATGCATAAGTATATGCAAAATCTTCGAGACAAACCTAATGGTGTGTCATAGCGAAAATCAAATATTTTGACTAACCCTTATACTTGAATCAGATTAAAATTAGAATATGTTTCAATAATTAAAGAAAATTTAGAAATACAAAAAAACCTGAATTCTAATAATTCTTCGCCATTGCTTTCAATTTTTCCTTTGTTTTCAAACTCCGTTCCTTGACTAACCCCTTCCCCTTACTTTCCCCTCTCCTTATTTATAGAAAAATTTTATATTTTATATTTTAGTTATTATACAGACCTGAATGATGGATGTTTAACTTCTGAAACATGTAGTCTATAATAAAACTCAAGTGGTATAAAACGAAGTGTTTTCTTTAATTATTGTAACATGTCTTACCACAAAGTTAATGCCGAAACAATAAATAAAATAGAATATGATTATTTTGAAAACTAACTTTATTTTAAAAACCAGCATAAATTTAAATTTAAATAAAATATTGTTTTTTTTTAAACTATATACTTATTTCATGATAAAGCGTCCGCTTGGGTGTAGAGCTGGTAATTATCTTAAATCCTATAACGACCCAATTAGTTAATAAAGTAAAAGACGTAGGTACTGGAATTAATATAATTGTCTTTCTAATTAAGTTGCCTGTACTGGCAACTCGAAAAGAACGACATAATCAATTCGCGTCATTAACTTTTGCCTCCTCAGCAACGTTTTGAGAGGGAGAAAGGTTTAAATGAAGTCTCGCTATCTTGACATATTTTCATAATTTGTCATCTGTGCGGTACTAATAAGACAACGCTGGTAGCACAAAAACTCTTGAAAGTTCCCTAATATAATTCATGTGAATTTATCACGTTCGAGTTATCTTGCCTATAAGGTATAAATTTGCGTATTTATCTCAACCAGATCTATCTAACGGTGATCACTTATGTCATTAAATTTTCAAAGCTCCTTTAATCTAGAATGTTTAGGCCTACAGCCCTTACTTTATGAGCTGTTTCAAGACATTTTTTGCATACATGTTTGATCTGGCATTTTTGAGTACTTCTTCATGATTTTTTCACTTTAAATAAATAACACTTGTAATGTACAATCAAATTGATCAGAAAAATATTACTCAGGAACTGTGGGCAAAAATAAAAAAAAAACAATTATTAAATAATATGAATGAAAATATTTATTCATGTTTATTTTATATTTTATTGAAAATAATGTTTGAAGTACTGCATGAATGTGAAATAAAAAAATCTTTATTTGAATAAACGTAATTAAATTAAGTTATATTATTTAAAAAAAAAAACATGGCACGATCAGGTATGCCAAATACTTGAAAGTGGTCAGGTTAGGAGTCGTAACAATCGGCGGGTTTGTATGAGGAGATGCATGAACGTGGAAGAGGCGAAGAATGTTTGCAAGGACAGAGTGGTGTGGCGCTCTATTCTCTCTGCCTACCCCTGCGGGGAAGCGGAGTGATTGTAAGTTAGTTTTTAAAAAAATATTATTTATTGATTTGGGATAAACTTTTTGGAACAACACGATTTAAATATAAAAATTAAACATTTAAATAAGGCCATTTCCTTTGCAATTTTCATTAGCTAATGAGAACATGTTTAGTTCTCAAAAAAAGTCATAAAACCATTAATAAACTCTTAAACTGGTCTGATCCGATTGTTTTATTTTGTATTTAAGTTGAACTCATTTGTGCGAGCAATAACTTTCGCAAGTGTATCGAGTTTCTCCTAAAGTCGAGCTGTCTACGCTTGCCGCTTGGTGCCGGCGCTGTTAGCTCTAATGGAAAATGGAGAACTATTTTCAGCACAATTGGATGCGGCAGCATGACACGATAAAGGTTTTCTTACCCTCAACGTATGAACATTGAACATTCCCGCTTCAGTACTTATACTCTCGGCAGGTTACATATTACACCATAAAGCAAAAACTCATCTGTAATAAATTGTGGCGTATCCAATATCCTGCTATATTTAAATGTTTCATCACCCATGACATAAATATTAAAATATTTCTATTTACTTACATTTTTATTAATTTTCCCTTGAATTATTTAAATTTATTATACTTATTTAATAATATTTCAATGTTTTAGAATTTAGAACATAACCCCTGATGATGACAAGGTTCTTGTCGAAACCGGTTGGCTAAAGTGTACCGATAAAAAGTGGTTGAAACAAAGTTGTTTTATTTTATAAAGTTTATAAAATGTGCCACAAAATATTTGCGAAAAACATTCGAGAAATTATTTTACTTTAATTGAAATTATTAATTCATTTTATACATATTAACATATACTACATTTCAAGTAAATTGAGTATTTTTTCATCATTCTTTTGTGAGCTTCATGCTTCATTTTCATACATTAGGGTTAGAACCAGGACAGGTTATGTATTGCCAGATTAGCTTTCAACTACGATGAACATGGTTTTAGAAATGAAATTATTTCTTGGATTTATGAACTATCATTGGCTGGTTCAAGTGAGCACTTTATACAGTGCGTTATATTATATTCACCTATCTAATCGTGATTGACAGTTACACTCTTTAAATTTCAGTATTGTATTATTGCTTATACTTTAAAATTCTGTTACTTTGTTGGTGACATCTAATGTTAAAATTAATCACAAAAAACGTACACACTTAAAACATTATGCATTAAAAAAATATATTTTTGTGGCTCAAAAGTATATTATTGTATGGAAAAATAAGGAAAAAATATTGAGATAAAAAATTTTACCTATTAAATGTCATTTAATAGCTTAAGTTAACTATTTTTTTTAAGTTTCACTTGGTAAATACTATTATTTCCCACTATAAAAAGTGGTATTTATTAAGTAAAACTTCAATTGAAAATCTATGGGTACGTACAGTCAGAAAGTGCCAAATCAATTAATGAAATTAAGTAAACTACTTTATACAATCGTTGTTAGATTAGAATTTAAGTTTTTATTGGAAATATGTTCATATTTTTTTTTAAAAACTGGTTAACATTTAAAATTTGATAACCAAACATATTTATAAGGGGTTTTTATGCATCTGTGATTACATTACGAGTCAGTCTGCACCTGTTTTAGATTTCCCGATACATGCTTGTCTAAAATAACGCAATGTCACTTTCTGAATTGAACCAGGCTCGGTCAACCGGTCAAGCCTAAGGGCTGAAACCTGTCATGTTTGTTCGACCCCCGTAACAGAGACCCTTAAAAAAGCCTTTTTCAAAGGTTCCTGAAAAGCTGAAAGAACATTCTGACGGCTTTGGGTGAAATGTTGATACCAATGCCGATAAAGGATATTTTGTGGACCTTAACGAACATTAAAAGAGAAAGTGCATAATAAATTTATCTTGAAAAATACAGTAACTTTATGATCAAATTAACTACTTTATTTGATTTTTTATACTAAGCTTTTTGTTAGAATTAGTGCCAAATAGAAACATTAAAGATTTTTTTGTGTTTTTAACACATAATATAAGATTTCAAAAAATAAGGTGAATTTGGTTGGAAAACCTTTGTACGATTAGGTATGTTAAATATTTGAAGTGGTCGGGTTAGGAGTCGAAATAATCGGCGAGTACGCATGAGGAGATGTATGAACGTGGAAGAGGCGAATAATGTTTGCAAAGACAGAATAGTGTGTCGTTCTATTCTCTCTGGTTACCCCAGCGGAGAAGCGGCATGCATGGTTAGTTAGTCAGTTTTTATATTAGATTTAAGTTTTGTTCAGACATTTCTTGGTAGAAGTGGGTTTTTTATATAAAAAAGTAATAATTTTATATTTTTTCTACATATATTTTATTTGACTAGTTACCGGATTTCGTAGTTACTAACATCATCAGACCGATGGGAGGTTTGATCAAATTCTGTGCACCATATAAAATAATAACATTTTTTGTGTTATAAATGGTACAAATAAAATTGTTTAGACTCCCACATATTTACGTTTTCTTGAAAAACATAAGTTTTTTTTAATATTCTGTTTGGTAAAAAGAATCAAGTGGTGGTGAAGTAAAACCAATTTTTGAATCGGTAAAACTGTGTGTCTGAGATGCTAAAACGAAAACTATTTAGTTGTACCTACAAAGATTTTTATTTAAGAAAATAATAATTTCTTGAGAATGTAATTAAGTTTTAACTCAACGATATTTTCAGACGAGTTCTTATTTATCAAACATTTACCAATATTTCACCATACACTTATACTTCACTATACCTTTTTAATTAATGTATTACTTAGTAAATACCGCTTTTTCTTAAAATCTACTGTGACACGTGTTGCGATGCATTCCGTATCATTTTCAAACACCGTTATTATATTACAGTACATTAATTAAAAATGAATAGATTTTACCACTTAGTGACTGCCGAATCAATTAATGAAATTCATTATCCCTTTTCTATTAATCGATTATTAGAAATTCGATTTCTTGGTGTTTTGTTAAATGCTTACAGATAAATTTGACCAAGTTCCATCAAAATACTGAATAAGTTGTTAACTCCGTAAAATTATTAACGATTTAAAAAAAATCAATCATCAAATCACGTTACATAAATTATAATTTGAAATCACCGTAATCACAAAATATGTTAAAATACGTAGAAATTTTCATTCAGTATGGAGATGCATTTGTTATCTACCAAGCAGTGCGTAAATTTCTGAAAACATAGATATTTCTAAGTGTGTGTGTGTCCTACTTGCACTGAAACTTTGAACTGTTCAATGTTCAAAAGTCAAAGTGTTATATAAGTTTTATGCAAACTTTGAAAACTTGACTTGTAAAATTTGAAAAATAAAGTGAATTCCTCCATGCAACTTTTGCGTTTTCATATCCAAGTTGTCGTTAAATGGAAAATTAAGACCGTCTTTTTACTCACGCTTTACTTTTATTATACCTAAGTGTTTACTCTAACAAACTTGTCTTTCGAAAGTTAAATGCTATTTATTGTATGACGAACGTAAACGTAATAACTCGTACATATCCTATTTAAATTAGTATAATTTTCATACGGTTATTTTTGGTTTGGCAAAAAGTTTCTCGGATTCCACGACACTAACCACGAGACTACAGATCGACTTAAAATGTGTATAAAATTTTGAAAGAGAGAAAGAAGACAAATGAATCACAATTTGTCTTATTTCTCTCTTTCAATATTTTATTTTTACACAAATTTCAAATCGCAATAATTTTAATTTAAATGACTTGATGATGGAATGATTTTCCTAAACCGGTAGTCACGAATAAGTGTTTATAAAAGTGGTATTACACAAAGTAAACTATGGATAATAAGGAGAATTTTATTACCATACTAGAAAGTTATCAATGCTTTTAATATACAAAATATTATAAATAGTTCCTTAAACAATAATTTTCATCCGGATAATAAATGTTCGTGAATTAATTTCACCCTTTCTTGGTATGTTTTTACTATCTAGGGGAGTTTTGATATCGCCTTTTGGAATACATACTATGGCTTATCTCAATTTTCCTCTGCCATTTGGTCCGCCTCAGGCGTCATTGATCCTAACTCCACTCCACAAAAATCTGTTTCGATCTTCTCTGTCTTTCTTATCTCGAACCTTATTTATATAATACAAGCATTTTCATGTTATCGAAACCTTTTTATATTCCCATATACGCTTATTAAGTACAAACATATCGCACCCGCAACCAAATAGACGAACACTTACTTTAGAAAAAGACAAAATAAGGCGAAATTAGTTTGTAATTAAATTTATCCATCTTAAAGTTCATAAAGCATATAAGGCTTTGAGGCTTGTATTTGTTTTTTTATCAAATAAAAATTAAATGTACTGAAAATGATATATTTACTGTTATCGTCATCAAAGTGGTCAGGTTATTGACGGGTACGTATGAGGAGATGCGTGAATGTGGAAGAAGCGATTGTTTGCAAAGCTAGATTGGCGAGGTGTTCTATTCCCTCTGTCTACCCCTGTGTGGAAGCAGGTGATGGTTAGTTAGTTTCTTTTGTTAGTTTAGTTTGATGATTCAAATGAAGTAAAAGTGTACTAAAAATGTATAAAAACACACTATCTCTATCTTTCACACAAACACACACATGGACATAAATAAATCAAAGGTCAATAATCAACTCGTATCTAAGGCAATTTTTTTCAATTCATTTATTTGTTTGAAATATGTACGTACATAAACACACATACATACATAAATCCTTTTATAAATCTGGAAACATTTTTTTACGTAGACTCATTAAGATACCTTATGTGTTTTGCCGGTATTTATTTTTATGTATTTTTTCATTTTTCTTTTTATCTCTTTTAACATCATACACGAAATAAGAAAAAAATGTCAAAACTAATTATACAATATAAACTAATAAATAAAAATGTAATTTCATTCTGTTTTCTTAAGAACACTTTTGAATTATTCGGGATGAATTTTATCTATGAACTTACGAAATAAAACATATGCTTTTTGCTGATCATTTCTTGGAAATGTTTATAAAATTTACTAACGTAAATAAAACTCGTTTTTAACCGTATTTATTAAATCACTTTTTCCAACTAGTTTAACAAAAATATCGATACCTTATCTTCTTTAGAAAAATATATTTATGCAAGATCTATCCCCAAAAAAAATCATATATGTTTTGAACTGCATTTCTTGGTGGAACTGCATTTCATAAAATAAAATAACAATCACTGGTCAAAAATTTTATTTGACTATTTTTTTAACGAGTGCGTATAGGAGAAGAGATATTGGTTGTCATTAAACATATCTAATGATTGATCAAAAAAATAATAAAACTTTTATTTCTCGTTTTAACGATATACTTACTACACGTGCTTTGAGTCATAGATTTATGTTCAATGCCCCGGCAAATCGGAAACTAGAATTTTCACCAAGGGAAACAAAGTTTTCTCCCACTTCTGGTCAAGACAGTTTTACTCGGCGGTAAATGCCACTCACTTTGTCAAGTAAACACAATTTTCTGGAAAACTCTTTATTTATAACAACAAGATCTTACAAATTGCTCCGAACAGAGAATCCAGAAGAATAAACACTCTCAGAGCTTTAAAGTTTGGACTCGGTTCGCGGAAACTAAATTCCTGTTTGTCACCATTTATTTGAGTTCATGACGTTGAAATTAACTGATAGAAATAATTGAGTTTTGTTCGAATGAAGATGAAGCTTAGATTTCAAACTCTTAATTAAAATAATTTATTATTATTGAAATGTTGACAGCTTAACATAGATGAAGAAGAGTATAGAAGTCTGGATATCAACAGGGCTTATAAGCCAATAAACCCTGTAAATACCCATATGTTGAGGTTATATAAAATTTTTCATAAAAACCTTTAAATGGAAAAATCTAGATGTGTTTAACTATTTGGACACACTCGATATGATAAATAATTAAAATAATCAAAAATGCAACTATTCATTTTATTTCTTAACTCTATTGTAGTGGTCATCGCATTTTCGCTACCTTTGGTGGTCTTGGGTTTTATTCCTAGATGGGTTAAACTAAATCTGCGTTTTTTACTTCAATACACATAAAATATAAGGATACGAATATATAAACATTTCGATATGTTTTTTGTTAGTTCGTTAATGTAATGTTACATAATGATTTGAAATTCTTCCAAACCACCTTATCTTACACAATGGTACTTCATCAAACGACTTACTCCGAAAGAGCCTTAAGACATAAAACTGCTGCCAAAAAGCAGGCAGTTGCATTTTATAACATTAAAAGAGGCTTTCTCTTAAATTTACTATCCCCGCCCGGTCATTGAGGGTAACTTTATGAGAAAACCCCAAGGGCCCGATAAAAAGAAACACCGTTGACTTCCGCAGATTTCCCATAACCCCTTCACGTAAATTATTTTTTCAATATTACATATAGTCTTATCAATTTTGTTTTTAAATGCTATCATAATATAAAAGAAATGAATAAAAATATTTTCCGTGTTCAACATCATAACAAAATTATATTTACTTAATGTAAATTATTTATTTTCTTATTCTCATCAAGTGGTGCAAAAGACAATTCAACGTATAGACGCGATGCTAAATTGATTAGAAATGACATGTGCCAGGGCGTAGACATTTTTGATTTAATTAAGAGAAATATTTGTGTTTCTATAATTATTAATTTCTGTGAGCCTAAAAGGCTCATTGTTAGAAAAAGGTATCAAATTGTAGTAGGCTGAGTTTGAACCGAGAAACTCTGACTTGAGAGTCCACGACACTAACCACGGGACCACAATCCGACGTTTGACTGTAAAAAATCGCAAAATAAATTCAAGAAATATTTCTTTTCAATTGCCCTGGGTGTTCATAGTGTATTTTTCACATTAACCTTCCCTATCCTCACTATCCTACATGCAGACAAGCTTCTGAAAGTAGAGGCTTTGTGGGTTATTCCTTTTTAAAAAAGGTAAGGTAATCAGTCCTGCGCTTTATGTACCAGTCCAGGGTTAATAAATATATATTTTGTATATTAAAAGCATTGATATGTTAGTGGTATGGTAATAAAATACTCTCGTTACCGTCCATTGGTTACGAGTACATTGTGTAATACGACTTTTTAAACACTTATTTGTGACTACCGGTTTCGGAAAATCATCCCATCATCGGGTCATTAAATAAAAATAAAATTACTACGATTTGACAGTTGTAAAAAAATAAAAATAAAATAGAAAGAGAGAAAGACAATCAATCATTTGTCGTGTTTCTCTCTTGCAAAAAAAAATATTTTTGTACAAATGTCAAATCGTATTAATTTTATTTTAATTTTAATGACCTGATGACGGAATGGTTTTCTGAAACTAGTCGTCACAAAGTATTTTTAAAATGTGGTATAACACAAAGTAAACAATCGATGGTAAGGAGAGTGTTATTATAAGTATATAGTGAAAAATCACTTATATTTATGACCCACTCTGGGAATTGAGTCCGGGACTTCCAGTATGGTTGCAAAGCCCTCTAATACTACACTATGGAGGCGGATATAAATGAATATTAATGAAAATTTAATTTCGTCGCGTCATTCCTTTTAGTGAATGGGTCTCATTGGTAAATTTGATTATGTACACAGAGATATTTCTTAAGGCCTCACAATAAAGCGGAACTTTGCATTGTCTTATCCTCGGATCCTACCCAGCCTAACCATAAAGCTTCTTTAAGTCACTTAATCTCCTATAAATTTACTTTGGTGATAGAATTTGATTAATCCCTTAAACACACCGGAAAGTACAGTTTCCACCAAGAACAAATTTAAGCCATCCAAAGTTTCGACGTGATCTTTTGTGTCACTATTCAATAATAACATTAATTTAGGAAATTTACATAATAATCCGAGTTTTCCCCATGTGATAAATATTTACATTTTATAAAATATATATATATATTTGAATTAAAAGCTTTTTAATGATAAAATTTGATCATTTATTCCATAAGTTGATCGATTAAACATTCTTAATTTTCGCCCCCCCTCCCGGGATCGAACCCGGGATGTATAGCATGGTAGCTAAATACGCTAACCATTACACCACGGAGGTAAATATACAGATTTATGTATTAATTTTAAATTAAACACAGATTTTTTGAGTCTACTAATTTGTATTTTTTTAACAAAAACACATAAAAATTATATTATGACAATTGTTTCGCCTTGATAGGGCATAATCAAATACAAGGCGAAACAATTGTCACAATATAATTTTTTATGTGTTTTTGCTTATAAAATACATTTTGGTAGACTTAAAAAATCTGTGTTTGATTTAAAATTAATACATAAATTAAAATGGAGTTCTACAAATTAAACGTCAAATCAATAAATAAATTAATATATAGATTTTACATTTTTTTACACATAGCATTGGGTGTGGAAGTGTTAGAAGAAGAATAGGAATGTGTTTATGCCAACGGGTTATAAATTTAATGGTAATTGATCACCCAAGGATTATCACTATCATTTTCGTGGTTGATAAATCAATTTTAGCCAAAGGATTATACAAAATATTTATCTTTTCATGAATCAGAGATTAAGCATTTATTAAAAATCTGAATATTTTAACACAAAATCCCGCTTTCTGTAATGTATTCTGTCAGTCCTTTTTTGTTCATTGCTGTGAAATATTACGTTGTCAAAAAGCTATAAATATTCTTCTTTTTGGATGACGTGAAGGATCCATTATTAATGGACGTTTTGTTCCATTCATTAAACTCTTTTTAGCACCGACAATGGAAATAATGAAAAAAAATGTAAGAAAACCTGGTTTGAAATTAAGGTAAAGAAAATGATTAATGGCAATTTATTATATTTATGACTGGTCTGTATATTTGCATACCTGAAAACGTATTTGAACAAAAAAGTATATTTAAAAAAGGGTTTATAAGCATTATATTACAACGTATTTTTTTAGAATGTATCGTAATAATGAATACGTTTATTGAAATATCTTTATGCAAAAAAAAAATATATGTTTGTGGAATAAAATTGAAAAAGAAGGTCATTTATTTCTGTTTTTTTCTTATTTCAATATTTATAGTTTTTATTTTTTTATTCGAAACTTCGTGTACATAAAAGAAATAAGTACATTGGCGGGCTTATTGCTCAAAGCAATATCTTCCAACCAACCAAAAACAGACAAGTTATATTGATCGAAACGTTTGATACCATATACTTTTAGCCGTTATATATATACTTGATAGCTTATCGGAATTATTATCCTAAATAATCATCAAATTTTAGTTTACCTCCCTTAATTTTCTTCATATAAATTATGGCAAATATAAACATTATTTCGAGTGTGTTCGAATCTCTCTTCACAAATCTGGGTTTGACCCTTTAAGAGTTATTATATTCATATTTCAACATCGATGAAGAAGACAATGGGAGTCAGAATATTTACAGGACTTACGACCCTTCATAGTCTAGTAAATGTAATCAGTTTATACCCTTTACAATTTATCATTTTACCCATGATTGACAATCACACGACTGAAGTTTTTGAAACTGTATTTAATTATAAAAAATATAAACAGTTTCTAAAATTCTTTAACTCTAAGCGACTTTGTTAATTAAAAATACAAATTGAACCTCCGAGTTCTGAGTAATGTTGTTGTCACTCAAGGCTAGAACGGTGAATGTTTAAATTTATTACTACAACCAGCCTTCGATAGGTCGTTCTCCGTGCAAATACCCAGCATTTGATAGTGGTCTTTATCTGTGTTGATAAAACAATAAAATATTTGCATTAATACATACGTTATTTTAGTTTAATTATTTTTTTACTCAATCAAAATTATTTATTTTCTCCAAAAGGTTGATGTCTTCGACTATCCAACAAAAGAAACGATTTTGCATTTCTCCAAGAAGATTACATTTTTATTGCACGGCACAGACTCCAAATTAGATCTAAGATAATAAAAATTATTCCGGGTTCCATATCCAATAACCATTCAGAAAATCACTTACTTTAGATCCATGCCACATAGCATCTAAAACTCTTTTGAACTTTCAATTCGAGAATTTTTGATGAGGTAAAATGATTTTAGTCACCTTCTTGCCCTAACTTTTGACATGCTTCGATAATTTCTCTAAAAAATATTTATTAGTAGTCTTAGAAAACTGTTCTTTTTTATGTTAAAGGATTTATAGCATATGTAGTTTATATGTCTTAAAAATTGTGGTTGGTGTGTAAAATTAAAAATAAATCCCTTAGATTGATCGCTAAAAACAAAACAATGGATACAACAATACTTTATAATTTATTATTAGATTAAACCAATATTTTTAGCTTTTCCACTTTTTTATTTGACCAGCGACCGGGTTTTGTCGTTACCGACATCATCAGACTGGTCGGTAACGACGAAACCCGGTCGCTGGTCAAATAAAAAAGTGGAAAAGCTAAAAATATTGGTTTTAATCTAATAATAAATTAAAAATGCAATTCCATCACGAAGTGTCAGTGGATAATATAATACTTTATAAAATTAAACAACTTTGTTTTAACCACTTTTTTATTATTAGTACACTTTAACCTACCGGTTTCAGCAAGAACCTTGTCATCATCAGGGTTTAATTAATTCTTAAATATTAAAATACTCACAATTAATTATATTCCCTTACCAAAAACATAGTTTAAAATTTCATAAAATGTGCCACAAAGTATCTGCGAAAAACATTCAAGAAATGATACAACAATACTATAGACACAGCGGATTCAATATCTTATATCATTCAGAAATTGTCACAAAACTCATTCGTCTTATTTATCTTGTCCAATTTTCTAAATGCTAAGATGATTTAACATTATCTTAAAGGGATGGTTTTGGATAGTTCATACTAAATTTCCGTATAGTTTTCAAAACAGTATCTTCCAGCTTGTGACCATTTTTTGTAACAATATCACTTCCACCCAGACTTCTCATTATCTTTAGGTGACTGTCCACTTTGCCTTAATAATCAGTTTCCCTTAAACACTTCAACTAGAGAAAGCGACAACAAAAACTGTATCATTTCACCTAAAATGTATTATTAATGATTTAATTATTGCGCGTTAGTCAAAATCAGTTTTTAATAACAAAATTGCTTGGCTAGTTATTATAACTATTTTGACATGACATGAAGGATATATTTTTTAATATTTATTAATTTATTCCGCAGTTACCAGATAAAATGCGATCTCTTATAGATGTTTAAATGATGAAATCAGAAGAGAATGCACGATTGAGATACAAGAACGGTAGAATAAAATTATGGGGCAAATGTAATTGGAAATAACAGCAGAGGAAGGCGGAAGAAATCTTAATATGTTCAAGTATTGTAAATATTATGTGTTTAAGGGGCTCTTCGAATATCCCTGCAATGAAGCGGCATGATTGTATATATTAATAAAATTGAAAGGTTTTTAATAATATAAAATCTAGATACAATATTTTTTTTCATATTTTGAATAAATTTCGCAACTTGGTTAAAAGAATATTGCTTTGCAAGAGAAGGTCTATCAGGAAGCCTAAATGCTTCTGTATCAGATCTGACAATGCAGTGATACGGCTTTTATTAAATACGTAAAGTGTAGAAAGTTTTGGATTTAACAGATGACGCTGCCATTGCCTTTTTTTAAACTGATAGCTTTTGTCGCAACATTTACATCTTTATTGAAATCGATGGTGATTAACATTATTTGTATACTATGTTAATATTGAATCAATCAATTTATTTTTCAGTTTTAATATAAGTTTTGCTGGGTAAATAACACAGTTTTCTTAAAATCAAATATGATACATGCTTCAATGCATTGTGCATCACTTTCAAACACCGATACGAAATGCATCGAATCACGTGTCACCATAGATTTTAAGAAATAATTGTATTTACTTAATAGTGAAACAGTGGTAAAATCTAAATGAAATATGTATATAAAGATATTACCATAAATCAACTGCTGAATTCTTTAATAAAATCATTTATTTTTCTTTTCGTAACATTTGCTGCATGCATTGAAAGTCTGAAATACAATATTTGCAAATCTCATTCCTGTTGAGGAAAATATCATAAGGGAAATGTGGCTCGCCTATTATTTGTACAGTAGTATACTGTAGTATTTACTACCATTGTGCGCCGGGATGGAAGACAACAAGCATTGGAGAACTCATAAACCACTTTCCGACTACTCAGCACCTTTCAGCTAAATGAATGCGAAATGAAAGATATACAACATTTTCCGAACGCCGAAAGACGTAAAATTTTAAATTCCGAGAATTAATATTATACAACCGTAGGCCTCAATTTAACGAAAACCGTTTTATTTTATTCAAAATTTCGTATTTCTCTCTTTAAAACCCTAAATATCAATGCCTATATTTTACGTAATCATTACATTTTCTCTTTGTATTTTATATTAGGTTGCACGAAAATAATTGCGAGTTTTAATCATGAATTCTAAATTCCTGTTTCTAGAAAATAATTTACTCTGTTGATCGAAAACTTCATTTAAAATATATCCTGTATATTATATTTAAGTTTTGTTCTGACATTTCTTGATGGAATTGCATTTTATTTTATTTATTGTTTCGGCATTAACTTTGTGGTAAGACATGTTACAATGATTAAAGAAAACACTTGTTTATACTCTCAAATGGTATAAAACAAGTGTTTTCTTTAATCATTCTGAATTGCATTTTATATACGTATAATAAAATTATAACTATATTGTTTTTTTCACATTATTTATTTCCATTTTCAATTATTACCATATATTATATTGTACAAATATGTGAAAATACTAAGTAGATGTTATTTTAAAGCACATATATTCTATATTTCAATGCAGATGGATAAAAATGTTTGCATTTTTTTATTTATTTATTTATTTACGTAATCGGAAAAAATAGTAGTTTTATAATTTTTTTATGCCAAAAACATGTGAATGCTGTATATGCACATATATTACATAAAAATCAATGTAGAAGGACTCTAAAATTAGATTTGTTTTTCTTCCAGCCACTAAACAAACCTAATCAGCATATAGAGAACCTTATAACAACCTTTGTTTGTTTCTACGTTTATCCCCAAACGTCGTAAAAGGTTTTACGGTATTCATGAAAACTCTATCATCATAGCAAAAAATTGATTTATTTTAGAATACATCCTGTATTATTTTTTTGCTTTATTGTTATATCTACTAGAAATTATTTAAATAATCAATCACTTAAGTATTTTACCGCTTATAGAGTTTTATTTTATTTCACATGACTAGTTTCGAAAACTACACATGTTTCCATTGACAGGTGATTACAAAAACTGTAATTTTAAGTGCTTAATGTTTCAAACCATCAACTAATTATTCCAAAAAGTTAATTTCAAATAAATAAATATCCATATAGTAATGTTAAATTAATAACAATTGATAAAAAAAAGGTTTATTTTAAGTTACCATAGACTTTTTTTGCACTTTTTATCGTTCATCAATCGCTATTGTTATTATGTATGTTAATGTAAGCAGTAGAAGTCATATTTAAAATGAAATTCAAACCCTGTATCGAAAAAGATAAAACATTTATTTACTTTATGTATTTAGATACAGAGTTTGAAATTCTAGCCATGATTACATTTAACAGATATCTGGAAAATGTTCGCTTTCAGAATGCAAACAAAATTGCTTAAAATCCTCTTTCTTTCAATGTTACTCATTTATTATTCAAACACAGTTGAATTCCGTTCTCTTGATACCATAAAATGCACATATTTACCATCAACGTCTTTCTGAACGTCAGGTTCAAACACTTTCTCCTTACGTTCAAGATAAAATGATACACATAATAACGCCAAGAGACTCTATATACAGTTTTCAAATCATCAGCTTTCCTCATATACCGCTAGTGGTATATCCTCCTTAGAATATTGGATCGTGTCGCGATCGTGTCAGCGCGGGCCAGGCGACCTTTCATCCCGAGGACAGTCTGTAGGGAATATTCCCTGACCCGCTGTCAGTGTTCCCGTGTAATCTGCGCCCGCAATGAGCGAGTCCCACGGATTGCATGGCGTACACCAGTGTGGAAATTTTGAATGGAAACTACGAAATTATTTAAATCAGCCGACTTCCGCCACTATCGCTCCAGTAACAGTGAAATTACACATGCTGACGAGAAATGATCTCAATATGATTTGCATCTCAAATAAGAGCGATACGAGTATGAAAATGTGTGCCCTTTTTCCGCCTTCCAATATTTTCAAGCTCGATACCTCAAGCGAATTTGAATTTATATTGAAAAATTGCTTTTTTAAAAGTAATTTCATTTACAACCAATCCATGTAATTGAGTAATCGTTTTTTTGGATATATACGAGAAGTTTTAAACGAACGAATCAGTTATATCCTTACTGATGTAAACAAAACGTATACGTATTTTTGCATTAATATTATAATTGGCTTTATATTCTCGGTGCAAAAATTATAATTTGTCAGGAAAAAAGTGTTTTTTTAATAATATATTATTATGATAATTCAAAGATTTGAAAAAATCTTATGGGTAATGATTATTATTTAATTGTAGAAAGCTTCATTAATCACAAATTCTCAACTAAGGGCAACACCATCAGCCATAATTTTACATCTATGAAAATTACACTAACATACGAAAATAAAGTTCAAAAGTGCAGTTATACGTCTTTCAAAAACTTATGCATATGGATGTTCAATATTTGCAGAATGGTTAACGATATATACGTATAAAGTGATCAGTTAAGCCATCCAAATGCTAGCAGACCTGAAAGACATCCATCTGCTTAGACATCCGTCTTCTTTCGTATAAAAACGATAATTGCTTTATCTTAAGTAAAGACAACTATTATATGTAATTCGATCAAAACCTGAATTGATTAAACACATTTACGATAAAAATGTTAATTTTTATGGGTGTTATACAGAAAAAGCATTGTGTAAGCGCTATTTTGATTGATGATCTTGTTTTATGTCTCTGGTAAGCAAAAAGGAATCCACTCTTGCGTAATTCCTGGAATACTTAGCGAATAATATGTTATTAAAGTGGTTTTGGCCGCAGCTCAAATTTTTATGGTCGTTACGTTTTTGTGGTCACAATATTTGGTATTTTTTGCAACATTATAGCTTGAAAAAACGGATAAAGTAGATTTATCATAATGGGCTACTTAGAAATGTATATTAACGTTTTTTTTTTATTTTAATCATTTAATTTAAAAGTAATATAAACTTATCCCTAATATATAAGGTCTTATTCAGTTATAAAATTTATAAACGATTTATTGCACTGTAAAAGACGTGGTACCTTTACGTTTGAGTGAAATATTCATTTTATGTCCCAAAAATAAGCACCATTTGAAGAAAAAAAAAACACTTTCATTTTTATTTTTTGTCTTTTATGGTAATAAGTTTACATTTTTTAATAAATTTTATATTGTGAAATAACAATATTGTCTAGTTTTCACCACCTTAAATATATGTGAATTAATTCAAGACGATTGTCATATCTTTTCAATTGTGAAATTTTTACATTTATCAAAATTTCAACTACAATAAGAAAAGAATCTTATAACAGTTCTCATGTATATGAATTCAGATAAGTTGTAAAATAAAAAATAAATATACAAATGTATTTCGAATAATTTTACATATTGTATATTTTAATTCTAAAAAAGAAGAATAATTAAAGCTTTATTCTCATTTTTTTCACAAAAAAAGGTCTGTTTTAAAATAAAATTTACGACAAAAAAAAAAACAAAAAAATATGGTGGAAATGTCAAAACGTTTTGATACTCAAACACTCACACGTGTACGTGTCTTTCAAAATACATGTGACATTTTATGAGGAGCCGAGGATGGCAGATATAATTTAGTAAAAAATAAATTCAACGTCAAAATACATCCCTTTTGTAAGTAAATCGAATTCCCTCCTTGAAAATATACAGAAAATTTTCAATAATGTATGATTGAATTTATATATAAGGTTAAATAATAATAAAAACAAATATAATTTCCGCGATTTTTATTACTTCCTTAACGTTATATATCTTAAAATAAATGATATTTGCTAGGTATTTGCAGGTCTTAAAATTTATCATTGGCTGGTTTAAGGGACATTTCACAAGCTATGTAACATTCTACATTCTATCCTTAGTTTACAACCACAATATTTTAATTTCAAAAAAGTGAATTTAAGCTTCAATTGATGCGATCGTCTTCTTTTTCGACTTCAACAATATTCATATTTGAAATATGTAAGAAAAAAATGTTACCAGAAACCTTAACGAAATGTATAAAATATTAATTTCTGAATTATTTAATATGGTAGAAGATGGCAGAAGATATCATTTTCAATTTTATGATACTTAATTACTGGTTTTTATTTTGGTATATACAATACATAATTATTGTTTTTTTTCATGAAAAAAGTTATTTTCAATAACAATACTAAATGCTCATCGTAGAATTTTAAACATTCAAAGGTTTTTTTATTATATTGTATCATGGTCATGTAATCCATCACGCGAGGCTGAATTGTCCCATTAGGGATGTATAAAATAAAATTCTTTCTTAGGATTTAAAAAGAACCACGTACTCTTGCGCTAATTTAATTTTAATGCTGATATTTCCATCACCTTTAAATTATGGGCGTAATCAAGGTAAAGAAAGAACGTTGAAGGATTGCAAAATAATAGCGGAAGGGATAAAATTTAATTTTCGTAAAATGTTTTTATTATAAAAGTGCTTGGTAAATTTATTTCTTTATATATTGGCTTGCTATTGGCTAAGAAGCAATATCTTCCAACCAAATGAACACAGACCAGTGAAACAGGTCAAGGTTTATATACCTTTTATACAGACGTTTGAAATTAGAGTAGAGATGGTGTTTGTACATAGATACGGTAAAACCATTAAATACAATTTATTACAGTAGGAATAAAGAAATACATTATAAAAAAATAAATATATATATATATATATATATATATATATATATATATATATATATATATATATATATATATATATATATATATATATATATATATATATATATATATACATATATATATATATATATATATATATATATATATATATATATATATTTATATATATATATATATATATATATATATATATATATATATATATATATATATATATATATATATATATATATATATATATATATATATACATATATATATATATATATATATATATATATATATATATATATATATATATATATATATATATATATATATATATATATATATATATATATATATATATATATATATATATATATATATATATATATATATATATATATATATATATATATAGTAGTTGCCTACGAAAATTCTCCTTGAGTACCTATTATGTACAGGGATTTATATCATATACAATTTATTTATTTTAAAAATGATAAATGTGCATAGTCAACCATAAATGAGTATGGGTGATCCCTATAAACAATATATAGAAACACTTTGATATTATAGCTACAATGGATTCAATATCAAATATAGATCAAAATTTAACACAAAGTTCATTGATTTGTCTTAATCGTCTATTCACATTTAAAAAAAAGACATCAGTAAATCTTATAGATCTTAATATTTGACATCTCATCAAATATGAAGAAGAATATGGAAATCTAGATGTTTAATTGATCACTTTAACCAGCCTATGACGGTCGTCAGCCCCGTAAATGCCCAGACTTCCATATTTGTTTTCATCTTTGATGCACCTTCTTTCGCAAATACTGAGCTCAATTCAAATCTCAATTTTTTTAATTGTATATATTCACACTAAACAAGAGACATTTTGTGATGACGCCTCATGTTATTCACTTATTGAATTTCGTCTTATTCTAAAACGGAGGTATGTATTCTCGAAATGCTCCATGATCCGTTAAAATTTGGATCAATGCATAATTCAATTAAAGTTTTTTTTCCAACATTTTGAGTGTGTCCAAATACTTTTAAAATTTGAGTACAGTGTTTAAAAAAACAGTTATATAAATTAATTAAAAAAGTAATTGTTCACAAAATCTGGATTATCTCCAATTACAGGAGTTATTTTCATATTATTTTTTAACATCTCAGATGTTTGTATTTGGACACACTCAAAATGTTGTAAATAAATTATCTGGTCAAATTATAAGCTTAAATAAAAATGAAAATGGTATTTTCTGGCGTTTCTCATGTGTGTGATTATAATTCAGGATTCGGACCTCACATACTAATATAAGAGTTTCTGCTTAGTAAAAAGCTTCTTTACATCCCACCAATAGATGTCTCTAGTGAAGTTCTAGTGATTCAAGAACAAGGTTTCTAAATTGGTTCATATATATAGAACTTCCAAGAATTTGAGTAGTGTGGTTGTCAATAATGGGTAGAATTGGTGAATGTTACACGTGTGTAAAGTGATCACTTAAACCAGCCGATGACAGTCGTCAGCCCCGTAAATGCCCAGACTTCCATATTCTTCTTCATCTTTGATGAGATGTTAAAAAATAAAATTAAGTAATCGTTAGATTATTTATTATTTATTTATATTTATTATTATTTATTTTCTCATGTGTTATCTTTTTTTTCGTCTTTTTGTGTTCTAGTATTAGGTATAAACCTAGACTTGTAGTCGGTTGTTTGTTGGTTGAAAGATAGTGTTTCCAGCCAGTCCAATGCTCCGAAATATCTCATTGAAAACTCTATATAACTTTCAGATCATAGTTCGTTCTTTCAAAAGAGAATACTTTATATTCCTCGTCATAGTACTTCATTCTCTGGCAATTCCTTTTCTGTCCAAGCGGATAGACTTTGGAATAAATTACAACTTCATATGAAAAATGCACCATCTCTGATGACTTTCAAGAAACGCCTGAAATATGACTATCTATCCCTTACGGTCCATTATTCTTCCGTGGTTCACTTTGTTTTAATTCCTCTGCATTTGCCTTCATCGTTTTCATTAGGTCGCTCAATAAATAATGTGAATTATTTGTGTGATTTTTCAAAAAAAAATATTATATTTTTACATCTCCATATAGGTGAAGAAGAATATGGAAGTCTGGGCATTTATAGAGCTTACAACCATCATACGCGATCACTTGACACAAGTCTTACATTGACCAATTCTACTGTTATTATTTTATCTTTTGACATCTCAATTCGTGTGTTGAGATGTACAAAAATAATATGAAAAATAACTTCTAGAATTGGAGATAATCCAGATTTGTGAACATCAGATTTGGACATACCCAAAATGTTGTAAAAAAATTATCTGGTCAAATTATAAGCTAAAATGATAATATGAAAATGATGTTTTCTGGCGTTTCTCATCTGCATGATTATAATCCAGGATTCGGACCTCACATACTAATAAAAGAGTTTCTGCTCAATATAAAGCTTCTTCTCATCTCACCAATAGATGTCTCTAGTGAAATTCTAGTGATCCAAGAATACTGTTTCAAAAAAGGTTCATATATATAAATAACTTCCAGGAATTTGAGTAGTGTGGTTGTCAATAATGATTAGAATTGGTGAATGTTACACGTTTGTAAAGTGATCACTTAAACCAGCCTATGACGGTCATCAGCCCCGTATACGTCCAGACTTCCATATTCTTCTTCATCTTCAAAAAATAATATGAAAAATACTCCTATAGTTTGAGATAATCCAGATTTGTGAACAAGTATTTGGACACACTCAAAATGTTGTTCTTAATTTACATTTTATATTTTATTATCACTTGTCATTTTATGTCTGTACAGTTTTTTTTGTGTATATAAGCGGTTTTCATTTGAATACTATGGTATATTTGAACACCTCCAAGCAGTGGCGTGCCTAGGGTTTACCAGCAAGGCAAGCCCATTATTTTTCACATTCGTGAATACATGATGTACCTATAATTTCTTCACCTCATTTCATTCCCAGTATAGTAAGCACCCAGAAAGTATTATAAATATAAACAATGTATTGTAATCATTGTAAAAATATGCTAACATGTAACTTTTGTAAGGTATATCCATCACCTTGAAATGAAGAAAATGTTCACTATAATAAAATATCTTCTTCAGATATTAACCATAACCAATAAGTACCATCACAATATAATGGCATGCATAGTGTTTAATAATCATGTAAGCGCGCGATAATTTAAAAATAGTCATACATTAATTATGTATTTTTAATCATTTGGTCTAGATTAAGTCATTTTTATTTGGAGTTGTTAGGCAAGCCGGGCTTTTGGGCTTATAGGGAAGTACCGCCACTGCCTCCAAGTATTGTTATGTACATAGAATGATACGTGGAACATTTGACAATAGAAGTTTATTATACTAAACCCATTTAAACTTCACTTTAACATCACTGTTTTGTAATATATTCTTGTAATATCTTCTAAGTGCTAAAATATTGATATTCAGATCACAATATAAAGATAAGAGTCACAATCACATAATAAAGATAACAGTGTAACAGAAGCATGAAGGTGGGAACTAAGAAAGTTTGCTAACATTAGGGATGGAAATAAACGTTATCTATAATGGTTTCGTGAAATCCAGCCTTCTCATACTGTTTTCTTTTGGTTGTTTACAAATGTTTATTGTTGTAAGTATATTTTAATATTAAAAATACACAAAATATAGGAGTTTTAATGTGGCTATTAGGTAACATTAATAACAATAATTAACTCATTTTTCAAATAATTATTTACAATTTTGATAATATTTTCATAAAGTTGTGTACGCTTCCGTAATCAAGCGGTTAGCGAATTCGGCTACCGAGCTAGTCTCAAAGTCGATTCGTAGGGAGGCGAGTAAATATTGAGTGATTATAAATTTATTATTATGATCAAAATTCTTACATGTGCTTCTCAACGATCAAGAAAATAGTGCAGTTTATACTTTTTTGTGCAGATTCAATTAAATTCAATTAAATTAATTTATTTTCAATTAACATTTACATTACAAACTAAAAAAATTAAGCGTATACATCAAAATACATTAAAACCGAAAATATGCAAGAACTATTGCTAAAGGTGTAGAAAAGTCCCGCTTCGGAAACTCCTTCAGACACATGGAACAGATCAATATCCATTGAGATATTGTTCATCATAGCAGTTGCTCTTCCTACAGGCATAACCATCGGCAAGTTGGTCATGTGTATAGGAATGTGAAACAATCTATGCCGACGCTGTCTTAGGTAACTATCGGGAACATACAGACCAATGCTCCGAATAAATTCAGGATTATCGATCATAATGAGCAACAATCGATAAAAATGCGTAATCAAAAGATAGTGGTTCGAAGAAAAAGAAGAAAACCATTAATAAGCTAAGTCGTATACATATATCTGTACGCACAATGCGTACATGTATCTACAATATATGGAAATTTTAGCCTTATGACATGAGCTTCCAACATTCTTTGAACTTTAACTACTAAGTCGATTTTTTTCATTCATTTGTATTGGTTAGTGATCAAAAATACTTATCGTAAAGATATTGATATAAATTAGTGTTTTGTCAAAACATGGTATGTAGGTCCCAAAGGCCGACTAATGTTGACCTGAAGGGCTAACATTGCACTTAACGGTCGAAATCAGTCGGCTGTTAGTTAATTATACGTGCGCTGTTTATACGTAGGAAATAAACCAAAGAAGTTCATTAATATTTTGAGGTAATTTATTTTATTTTTAATGTTGTTTTTTTTTGCACTGTCCTTGTGTGATCTAACACACAGAAATTCTACGCCATTTTTGTACAGAACATAGAATTAAAGGACAATCGACAGTTTTATCTGTAACACAGTCCGCTAGGCCTCTAACACGTCACTCACTCTTTTCAACAACGTCATATATAAAAAAAACTTGATTTTACAGGAGATCGTTTTTAAAGTTTTTAAAAAAATAGAATGTTTAAAAATAAATATCAAGCCACTAATTGAACTTTTTATTGTGCAACAGATCTTTTTAGGTAAAACCTGAATGTTTTTTCTCCATTTGAAAAGTATTTAGCATATTTAAAAAAAAAAATTACCAAGTTTTCTTCAAAATGCAAAAACACTTTCTACCCTTTAACCTAGGATATAGTACATTTTCTGGACATTTCGAAAATATGCACAACTGAAAATTGACGATTTTTGATATATGACGTTGTTGAAAGGAGTGAGCGATGTGTGTTGTATCGAAATGTATGTTATTTCGAATGTAATATTTTTTTCCTTTCGAGAACATAATTTAGACTGGGAACCGAACCCCTATAACTTTGATTCCAGAACTGAATACTTGCGGTTTCATTCATCTTTCAACCCGTTTGACCTAAACAAACCCGATGGTGGATTCTTGCTGTAAAATCCCGCCCTACTAGCGAGTTAAGTACACAAATAAATGTAAATCGGTTTTTGGTAACATTGGTTTTAGAATATCTCCAACACAGGTAACTCACGTACATAATATATTAGAGAATCATGTTGGTTCAAACACCGACTTCTACACTAAAGGAATTACTGAGGTGTAAACGAATATTTACAAGTTACATTTTATGGTTTATGTATGTATATAATGAATATATATAAATAATAAAATAATAATAAATAATTTAATTACATAAATTTTCGGAAATAATTATTCATATTCACAATTGGCACAACACAGATTAGGTTTTAAGATTTTTTTTGTTTGTTTGTATATTCTGTTTATTTGAACTCAAAGAAAATTAAAATCATCAAACATATGATAATGTTTTTTTTTATCATTTTGAGTGTGTCAAAATTCACAAATCTGGAATATCTCCAATTACAGGAGTATTTTTCTTATTATTTTTTTGACATCTCATCAAAGATGAAGAAGAGTATGGAAGTCGGGCCCGTAAATGCCCAGACTTCCATATTCTTCTTCATCTTTGATGAGATGTCCAAAAAAAAACTTTTCTTTGTTTAAAAAAAACGTTTTGTGTGTTTCATGAAAGTCACAACATAAATAGAATATACAAACCGAAAGCAATAGTTTTCATTTTCAACTATAGATGAAGACATCTGTTAGTTTTCGAATCTAGTCGTGTATAATAAATTAAAACTCACTAAGTGGTTTATGTGTAACATGTCATTCCACAAAGTTAATGCCGAATCAATAAATAATATAATTATTATAAACAAAAAGCAATTATTAAAACCCTATATATATTAGCTTCTTGATTAACTTAAATTAAATACGATGTATGTCCTCCTCAGTTGTGTAATGTGTACTGGAGGTCCCGGGTTCAATTCCCAGTGGGGGGTCAAATTAATAAGTGATTTTTTCACTCTGATATTTATTCAATACTACCCTTGACTGCTACTTGAAGAGGAGGGTTGATAACCTTTCCTTCGTGTTTTAACAATTAAAATAACACAGCGTTTATTTTACAAACAAATTATATTTCGTAATATTTGGAATAATTTTTTGCGGTTTAAATACAATTATCAGCCTCATGTTGTGAACTTAGAAATGGCTAACGAATATATAAAAAAAAATCTTGCTCTTTAAAATAAATATCTTAATTAACTCAGTACAATTTGAACAAAATTCAAACCAAAATATAACGTATCGACTAAATCAATAAAAAATAATGTAATTTTTTTATGTTTGTAAAGTGAAAGCAATTAGACTTAATGCAAATCTGCTGATTTCTCTAGGAACCAAAAGAAGCAAGAGAAAGACGAGCAAGATTAAGTAGGTTCATTTAACAAACTCAGCAGGTAATATTGGAAGATAGGGCTGGAAGTATAAAAAATACTCGTACATCAATATAACTAGACTAACTGACACATCCTTGAGAAAAATAATCATTTTTAATCTGAAAAAAAATGTACATGGTGACTTACCTGAATTCTTTATTCTATTTTTTGACCTGGATCCGCAACCAAAAAGTTAAATAGCAATATTCTGAGTGTGTCTTAAACTTTATTGATAAATTATGAGCTTGTTCCTACTGTGAAAAAAACTTACCATCTAACTTACCATCACGCAGGGGTAGGCAGAGAGAATAGAGCGCCACACCACTCTGTCCTTGCAAACATTCTTCGCCTCTTCCACGTTCATGCATCTCCTCATACATACCCGCCGATTGTTACGACTCCTAACCTGACCACTTTCAAGTATTTGGCATACCTGATCGTGCCATGTTTTTCTCGGTCTTCCTCTGCTTCTTTTCCCGCTAACATTCGTCTCATAAATTTGTTTTACCGTTCATTCCTCACTCATTCGTTCTACATGTCCAAACCATCTCAACAAACCTTTCTTAATTTTATCCATAATGCTTATCTCAGCTTTGCATTCCTTCCTTATTTCACTATTCGTACATCTATCATACATCGTTTTGTCGCACATTCTTCTGAGAGATCGCATTTCGACTGCATTCAGTCTACTTTCATCCTTCTTTTGCCAACTCCATGTTTCACTTCCATACATTGAAGTTGGAACCAGGACTCCGTTGTGCACTGCCAGTGTGAAGTTATATTGATTGATATCTACAAATATGGTTAGCTTAATTGAGATTTTAATATAAATAAGAAAAACCCATAATTTGGACACACTAAAAATATTGTGAATGATTAAAATATGATTGATATGAATTGAAAATTATGTTATCTAGCGTCTTTTCCAGTATGTAGAATAATTCGGGAAGTAGGTATCTCTCAAACGTTATAATTCATAAAAATTACTGTTCATTAAAAATAAATATATACTTTACTTCAGTCATTGATAGATGATGCCAAAGAATCATAAATAAAGCTTCCAAAATTCGAGTAGTCTGGTTGTCAATCATTTTCGGAATGGTGAATGTTACACGAGAATAAAGTGATCTCTTGAGTCAGCCTATTATATAGCCTATGTAAACCAAATTTCTATATTCTCCTTTATCTATATTGAAAAATCGAAATAGCATATAAGATATCCGAGTTGTGGTCCCGTCGTTAGTGTCGCGGACTCAAAGTTAAGTCAGAGTTTCTCGGTTCGAACCCACTCTATTACAATTTTATACCTATTTCTAATAATGAGCCGCTTAGGCTCACAGAAATAGTATGAAGTTGAAATATTTGTGAAAATAATAAAAACACAAATATTTCTCTTTAAAAAAAAATATCGAATTAGTGTTCAATTTATCGCCAATTATATAAATGAAATTAAGGTTTATTAGTTTGAGATATGAAAGGTATATAATTTGGTGTGACAGAAAAAAATGAAAATATGTTGCTCAGGGTGAAAGGTTTTGATGTTACATGTGAAGGAAATGGAGTGAAAATTGAAGATAATATTAAGGAACTAAAAAAAAATATAAGTTATGGTATCGCACTAAGAATTAAATACCAGTCCTTGTACAACTTTGAGTATGTTAGACATATACATAATAAATAAAGGTTGGCGCAAAATTTATCACCCTATCAAAAGATGTTATAATTTCTGTAATTGGCGTTGTACGTCATATATTTGACATTTGAAAGCAAAACAGTTAGTTTATAATTAAATTCACTGTCCAAACAAATTTAGAGTGGCACAAAACTAATCATCCAATTTCGTTTGTGAATAACTTATCACAAAAAAATAAATTGAATAATGAAAATCTTTATATACTTCTTTACAATTTTTTTACTGTTTAGTGGAAAAAGATAATATCTTTGTTTGTATATTGCAACTATCTAGTTTACAAATAACAAATATGATTGACGTACAACGCCATTTGTAGAAAATATAGCACCCTGTATGTACATTATCAGAAATTTTATCAAGCAGAGACCTTTTAATTTGAATTTATGCAAGATCCTTACCGGATTATTTTAATACAATTCTTTTAAATCGGTAAGATTATTTCATATTTTAAGGTTCATATTTCTTGCAAAAAATAAACAACAGATAATTGAGCGTTGAAATAACAATTTTATTTTAAAGTTTCTAAACTTCCATCACGCCCCTTCACCGCAGGGAAAGGCGGAGAAAATAAAACCACATAACCCTCTGTCTTTACAAAAAATATTTTAAGCTTCTTCTATATTCATGCATCTTCTTATGTATACCTTTCGATTTTTTCTTAACTCATTTTTTAGAACTTTTGATACTTTCGATGTAGAACTTTTTAATAGCTGAAAATAAAACATTATTTATCTTATTTAATTTTAAACTTGTCTCATTTTTTTCCAAAAAAAAGTTCATTAAAAATTAATATTAATTGAATTTAAATGCATGTGAAAGGAATTGAATCTGTCATCTCAACAATCCCACATTATGAACCCCCCACCATATCGTCCTTTTTTGTATAAAAGAAAATAACTCATCTCATATGTGATGGAATAAAAGACATACCATACATTCGTTCAAAGTTATGCATTTGAATATATCCACATCTGTCCACATACAATACATAAAACGGAAGGTCCTCATAAAATAATAATAAAGCAGAAGCAATTTTCTCAATGTCCCATTTTCCATACCAGAATTCGGAGCTTACGTCTGACCTTATGTCACGTCTTGTATTAGTAAGGAATCCACGTGCGGGAAAATTATGAGTCACCCAATTACCGAGAGGATATATTTTTTACAAAAAAATCATATGAAAGGATTTTTTCCCTTAAACATGTCATATTAAAAATCACTTAGGCGCATATTTCATTACACCACAAGAGATTTCTTTTTTTACACAGTTTTTTTCTTTAAAAATATTTTATTTTTCATTGTTACTTTCACAGGGTAGAGTGAGTACAAAAATGCTGCCTCGAGTGTACTAGCTAATGCGTCCATTGGTTTTTATTTCTTATGTTGAAGACAATGGCTTCCATGATTATCGAAAATACTCATTTTAATTTTCAATGAAATATTAAGTAAAATAATGATTTAATTTCAAATATGGGTATAGTGCGATAATGGCGAAATATTAATCATGGTATATATCTTTTTCATTGAATTTCAGACATGGAGCTTTCAACAAGAAATAACAAATTACTTCGTGGCCTTTTTTAACTCAAGAGGTTTTAAAAAAATACTGAGAAAAACTATTCCTTTACCGATTATGGTGCATAATTTTTATATAAGAGCTTCAGTAAACTTCGAATTTAATAGTAATACCTAGAAATGTGAAAAGCGAATAATTTCAGTGAATCCATCTGGAAAAAATGCATTTGAGAGATTCACTGGATTTAATAATCTCTGTTGTTTCCAGGAGTTTAATGCGAATTGGGAAAAAAGTGGATTTTAAAAATAATTGCTTTATTACCTACTCTTTCTAATGGTATTTGAGATTGAATCAAATATTGAGATGAAAATATCTTGTTTCAAAATGCCGAATTTAAAAAAAAAAATATTCATAGTCATAATATAGCACACCAAATATATATTGAAATGATTCAAGAAAATAGTTAATTCCAAACACATGGTACTCATGGCTTTAATAAAATGGTCAAATTATAAGATTAAATAAAAAAAATGATGTTTTCTAGCGTCTCTCCAGTATATGAAAATACTCAAGGATTCGGACCTCACGGATTCACCTTCGGAAAGAGTTTTTGCTTAATAAAAGCTTTCCACATCCCACCATAGGATGCCTCTTGTGAAGTCAAGCACAGTGTTTCATCAATATATCTAGAAGTTTCAAGAATTTGAGTAGTGTTGTTGTCATTCACGGGTAGAATTGGTGAAAATTACACGCGTGTAAAGTGATCATTAAAACCAGCCTATGATGGTCGTAAGCCCTGTAAATGCCTAGACTTCCATATTATTCTTCATCTACGTTATGATGTCAAAAAATGTATTTATAAAATCATATTATTGTATTTATTTTGAACTTTTGAAAACAATATGGTACACGGATGATATGCGGTCTTGGAAATATTACGCAGAATACTCGTGTATTTAAAATTACGAAAATTGTGGTGTGTTTTCACGCTTATTATGAAATTTTATTTAATTATAAAGTTCTGGAAGTCTTTCAGTTCTTACTTCGGTCTTTTTCAAATGTTTTTTCGATATTTTATGTACGCAACGTTTTCTTATTTAACCGTACTTAATTTTGATTTTGATTTATTATTTAAGAACCTATTTTTAATTCATAGTAATTGATATTTGGAAGTGATATTCTGTTTTACAAATAATACGCCAAAACTTTTGATTGTTAACGGTTATTTATGCTAGAGTGTAACACATTAGAACTGAGCATTGAAATCTCGTAACACGTCCAAAACTAAGTTACGTTGTTGCTTCTATGCTTCCATTTGCTCTTATTCAAAAGCAAGGTGTAGTTACCAAACATGGTAACACGAGAACTGAACCGAGCCGAAACTTTAAGTGGTCGTGTTGAGAAATCGATTTTATCTTTGAAAAAGTGTGACCCTTTAGATGGGTTTCCGATATTAGATTCGAAAAACTTGTAAAATTGCTTAAACTTACCCTTTTCATAGTTGAAGACAAGTTTCTTTCGAACAGATTTCATTTAATTGCTATACACCTTTTAAATTCCTTACAGTTTGCTTTTTTGTTTAAAATGAATATTCTTTTCCGTGTCGTATTTTTTCAACAGTTCTTTGGCTAGCGGTGAAATTGATTTCCCTATTGCAGAAAAATCAAATTTATCTACAATCTGCAATTCCCATTCCGCAGTCGTACAGGAAGAAGTGACCAACTGACAAAACGTAAAATGTTCAGGAGGGCCATTTAAGTCAATTTTGCTTGGCAAGAAAATAAATATCTTATTTATTGTTTCGACATTAATTTAATCATTTAATCATTGTTAAATAAATATCAATATAGTTAGTCATTTTTAACAAAGTCAAATTATTAAACTTTCAAGTTTAATATCCTTTGGGATTTTTTTCAGGTCAAAATTAAGCTAGTAAGATATCAAATAGTCAACGATCACGTTTTTGTAAAAAAATGCACTTGGTCACTTTTTCCTGTATGACTTATGTTCGCCTCCGGTTACTACCAAATCGGTAGTAATAAAGTTGTGTTTTTATGTGTTATTACATAAAATGAACGTTGAATGATAAGAAGAGTTATATTACCATACCATTATGTTAACAATGCTTCCAATATACAAAATATAGTATTAAATGCGTTAGGTTGGTGAACACAAGGTTTTGGATACGATTTCTGGAGGTGTATAAATAAATACAAGTAAATCATTCACTCTCATATTTATCATTATCTTCAACTGGTACACGACGCAAACTACTGATTAACTTTCCCGAAAAGGGATTTGAATTTGTAATTTAAAATCACCAAAATTAAACATTTTAAGTATTTTTTATCTTATTCGAAATACTCAAATAAAAATGTTTAACTCAGTACCTAGATTGATACCGAAATAACAAATGATTTTCAAAATTTTATTTTATGTTTTTTTAATGAACTAACTCGACTTAAAAATACACGCATGCATCATAAACCTAACTTTAGCATTTTGAATAAATAAAACTTGGTTATTTATAAAAAAAATCCCAGATTTTTTACAAGAATTTATAATTTACAATTCAGCAAAGGTAAAGGCAAACACAATTCAGCATCTCAAAATACTTGAATAGAAAATTAAAAATTCATGTTTTGACTAAAAAAGAAAAAATCTCACCGAAAAATTCTCGTGAAATCGTAAAATTCTCACAAAAATTTCAATTTCATCCAATGTTTACTTCATTTATAATATACTTTTATTCTGGCAGTGACCATATTTTACGTGACACAGCCTGACGAAAATTTGAGAGAATAATCCCGACTACATACGTGTCCATAATAATAATTCAAGGGGTACTATTCAAAATGCACGAGGCATTTGGTAACCATTTCAAATTTGATCGAAGGCCTTAAATAGGGCTATTCAAATTAATGATTCAAAAATAAAATGAAATATTTGCTTGAAAAATGAAAATCGCTTAAAATAATTTTGTTACAATTAAAGTTTTTAAAAATCAACAAAAATAATAAATAATATCTAGAGCGTTTCCAATTTATATTTTTATTCAGGTTTTATAAAAATTTCATCGTAGACAAAAAAGTTTATATATTTAGATGATATTTAATGAATAAATCTTAAGGGCTGGTTATACTCTTAACTTCAATATTCTAACCCAATATATAAAATACTATTATTTCATATAAGAGTTTACTAAAACTACAAATGTTCTCATTGACAGGTCAATGTACCTTTTTTTATTTATTTACCTGTTGATAAGAACATCTGCAGTTTTCAAAACTAGTCGTGTTTACATTAATCAAATCAAAAGTGATCGCGTACAAATATTTTATTATTATATAATGTCACTACTTAATTGTACATAATTGTACGCGTTTTTCTTTACTAACGTTGAATATCAATTAACAATTGTTGAAAACAGTGCAATACAATATTGTAAATATATTTTTAAATTGACTTTTTTATTTTCATTGAAATTTTCGCTTTTTCTGTATCACATTATTTAGTTTAAAAAAATATATAAAGCAAATAAAGGTGTAATTACGGTCACAAGGTAGCATACAGTCAATTGTTTTGATTATTTATTTATTGAATTTCAAACCCCTTTCTAAGAAAACCCCTTCTAAGAAATGTAATTTTAAATTTTCATGCTAATTCCATTGTAATATCAATTATCAAACTCACTTACATTAAAACTCTATCATCATATGTATTTTTTTCTGGAATACAAAACTTTAACTTAACAGTTAAAAAACAGTTGCCACACAGTATAATATCTCGGTTTGCAGTATTAGTTATAATATGTGCAAATTAACTAACCAAGTTCAAACAATGATAGAGCGTGATTATTGTTCCTTAACTAGTTGACAAAGTACAGTTGCCATATTGTATAATTTTAATGCTTGATACTGTCGGATCGCACGCTACGTTCATATTTCAATGGATCTCAACTGTACACTACACTGTTTCTAGTGTATAGTACTAATGTTTAAACTTGTATTCAAAGTATCGCCCAAATGGAGCAAAGAAGCTTTTCGACGACTCCAATATTATTTTATATATGTAACCTATTAAGCATACTTATGTATATTTGTTACATATATTTATTTATTTAAAAAAAATCATTCATTAATTTTATTTATGTAATATCGGTTATTTTTTTGAAGACGAGGTAATTTTTTTCTAAATATTATTTTTAGAGCATACAAAATGTATTTAATGTACCATGCCTCTTGAGGTAAAGAATGTGCTGTGCCAAAATTCGTAACAGGTTCGAAATATTAAAATTAATTGTTATTACATTATTGGAGCAAATCCGGTATTTGTAAAAAAAATTATTGTAATCAAAAAACAGTTTTTCACGTGTAATAACATATCATTAACTGTATTTTGCCGTATATGTAATATCACGGCAAAAAATAAAGTAATCATTTTGAATAATTTATATAGAGCCATTCTATCATTGTTTTTTATTGTAAAAGAGTGTTTAGTATGAAAGTCCTAATTTAAAATATTTAGAGAATTGGTATAGAATTAGGATTCGTATTTTTTTTTGCTAACAGCATTAAATTACAACTTATCGAAATTTCGGAAAGCAGATATCTTATTTAAACTAATATTTTGCTTTATAAAACAGTGATATTTACAGGGTAAAATTTAAATAAAAAATTGATTAATATTACCACAATGTGACTGCCGAATCGATTATTGAAATCATAATTTAATTACTTTTTTTTTCAATATGTCAATTGTTTCTTTAATCAGCAGCTTTTGTTTTTTGATGAAAGTTGGTCAATCTGTAAAATCTCCAATAGGAGCTTTCCTGATCCAACAGTACAGGAAGAGTGCTGGCCCTTTGGGCTACAAACAATGAGTTTCGAAATAAAAATTGTCTCGTTAACCGAGCAAAAATAAAAATATCTCCATTAGAGATGGGTGGCACAAAGCGAAAGGACTACAATGGAGAAACGGCATTCCTTTTTAGGGGCAGCGCTTTATGTCGAGTCAGTGGCGGATTCACCCTTCACTTGGCGGGGTTACGTTTTAAGGGTGGATTATTCTTACGAATCACGTAGCAACCTTCTTTATAAGACTTAATTTTATTTTCTAGAAAAATGATTTATTATGCGTTGTATATTTAAACACTCTTTTATAACCTACAATCTTCTTTGATGAATCTTTAAAATATTTTTATTACGTTTTATTAGATTTACAAAGAATGTACAAAAGTAAAGTAAATTAGGATAGAATTCAGAATAAAATTAAAATTAAAACAAATTTAAAAATCCATTTTTACAATTCAACATTTACCATTATATTTTTAAAAAGGATTTTATTATTTGAAACATAATTTAAAAGGCACAAAAAAATGGCGTATTTTCCTATAAGTGTTTGTAAATTTCTTGTAAAATTTCGTTCTGTTGGCATTTTACATGACACATCATAGCACTTATAGGGTAGGCAGAGAGAAAGGAACGCCACATCCATCCGTCTTTGCAAACAATCTTCGCATCTTCCACATTCATATATCTCCTCATATTATTCTGACTCCTGATTTGATTTGAAATACTTGATAATATTTCTAATAAAATTTGCTACATATACTTATTTCATTGATCTTTCTTCACTCATTCAATTCACATACCCGAACCAATACAAAAAGTATTTCTTAATTTTATAATTTATGTTTATCTCAGCCTTGCATTGTTTCCTTATACAACCATTCGGATATCTATAATATACCCTTTTGCCGTACATTTATCTAAGAGTTCGCATTTCAACTGCACTCAGTCTTTAAACCTTCTTTTTCTGACTCCAGATTCTCTCTGCCTACCCCTGCGGGGAAGCGGCGTGATGGTTAGTTAGTTAGTTAGTTACTTCATTTCATATACTATGTGAATAGTATGAATATGTCGTAATTACTTCATTATATTTGTTACGGTGATCTCTTTATAGATATTTGAATTCAATCCGAATATTTTTGTTTTCTCAAAACGGTATAATTTTTACAATTATTCACAAAATAAATATTGAAATATGTTGGACGCCTTAGCGTCAGAAATCAAAATTTCAATAATTACGGAATGAACATCAAGATGTATGCTTTTATCTATCACACATTTTCTGACATATCGTCACTCTCCTGACTGTCCGAAATATTTGATTAATTTCGGCTAAAGAAAGTTTTATTAAGACTTTATTAGTATGCATATGCATAGAAAATCTATGTTTTACCATTTTGAGAGTATTTGATCGTTTCCATATTTATTATCAAATATTGTTGATGATTTTAAAATTTTACTTGGTAAATATCTCTATTTCGCAAAATTTATCGTATGTTTGAAAATGACAATCACAATGACAGTCACAATAAAATATAAGAAAAAAATATTTACCAAGTAAAACTCGGATAAAAATAAAAAGATATTACCACAAAGTAACTGCCGAATCAATCAATGATAAATAAAAAATAATGATTTTCATTTTCTTTTGCCGTGACTAGGCGGTGGACCACCAGAACAAAGTTAATTCTTACTTCTCGACTTCATACTGATACATTTATATATATTTTTAATTAGACTGCTCCTGAGTGAAAATTATAAATGAAAATTATGGTAATTACCCCTTACGCAAAAAAATGCTGTTATGTAAAATTAGTCCAAACGCAGGTGTGTTGTGAGCCAAACACTGAGTCGAGCACTACATATACCAACTATGTTCTGTAACTAAAAATGTTCAAAGAAATATTTTATCCAACTTATTTTACGATATGCAACGTATTGTTAGGGCGTGGATAGGGGATTCTGAAACTCATACTTTTTGAACAGTTTTTTTCCAGCTTTTGTTAAGATTAGTTGTTCATTTGAACTCTCTACATTTGGTGAGAAAACATATATTTTTTCATTGATTGATTCAGATATTATCAGCCACATTGATAATAAAATCTATTTTTTCTTATTTTTTTTTTCTTAAATCAATCTTGGTACATGTTTTGATAAATTCGGCATCATTATCATTATCAGAATCAGCGGTGCTTGATTTTATGATAATTGTATCAAAACACGTGACACTTTTAATTTTAAGAAACAGTGAAACAATGAAAAATTTAAATAATAAAAATATTTGTGTTTATTATAAATCTAAAATTGTCGTGCAACGATTAACTACATTTTAAAATAAATCATATATAATCCACTATCGAAAATTTGTTCAAAATACCACGCGCTGTTAAAATTAAAACGTTTAGGTGATGTTTACAAAATATTGTCCCCCTCCGTAGTATAATGGTCAACACGCTCGGCTACCGTTCTGGAGGTCCCGGGTTCGATTTCCAAGGGGGGTAACATAAATATAAGTGATTTTTTCACTGTCATATTTATTTAATATTACCCTGGACTGGTACCTGAAGCGGAGGGCTGATCACCTTTCCTTCATGTGTAAACGATCAAGATAACACTGCGTTTATATGACGCAGTGCCCTATGCACCATTGGGTGTGGATAAGGGTTTTATTATTACAAAATAACATTTATAAAACAGTGATAAAAGTAAAAGTTAATATTTATATTCTTTCTCCGTTCTAAGAAACTCGAGAGTATGATATTTGTTTTGTACATAATGAACATGTAATAACCCTTTGTTGTCGGTGAATGTCACACATTAATATGTTCATATTACAACCCATGAAAATAAATATCTACCCTTAGACTCGAGTCCTTGAAAATATGAACCTAAGTCAATATAAACTTATTCAGTGATATTACGTCTGGGATACTGGAATTCATTAAGATTATGTACGCTAATAATTTATCTTAGAAATTTAATCGTCAAATTGGTTACTTCTGTATTCTTCGAGTTGTATGAATATATATTATTACATAATGAGCTTATAAAAATAAAGGTATTACAATTTAATACAAACATTTTTTTTAAACGAAATAGCATTTCAAGTCCCTTTTTACAATATTTATTTTATTCTCTTTTATTCGGTTCATCAAACTCAATTTTTTATTTCATTAATTGATTCAGGGCAATCACTATCACAGCATTCTGTGATAGTGATTGACCTGACGAAGAGACGGGTACGTTTTGAAACCAGTAGACTAGTAGGTTATATACTAATATTATTAACATTTTTGTAAAAAAATTAATAAACAAAATCTTCATTTCCTTCAAAATCTTTCTCTTTTTCAAAATTTTATTTTTGTATAAATGTCAGACCTTAGTAACTTCATTTAAATGACCTGATGACGAAATGATTATTCCTAATTCAGTAGTCACGAATAAGTGCTTTTTAAAGTGGTATTACACAAAGTGAACGATGAATGATAACGAGAGTGTTATATTACCATACCACAAAGTTAACAATGCTTTAAATACTTATACAAAATAAATTATTTCTTGTTTACAGTTCTATCCTGGTTACCCTCTGTCGGCACTCTACAGCTACGTGTGGTGAGGAGTGGAAGCAGTTTTACCGGGTAGGTTTTTCCTCAAGTTCCTTATATTTAATGGTTTCGTTTTTCCGCGGAGATGAGTCTCACAATAGGAGGGTGTTGTGGAGCATATTGTACATACATTGCCTCCATCTTGGAAATTCATTTTTCCATACCTACCATATATCGCTCACTCCTTTCAAGAACGTCATGAATCAAAAAACTTGATTTTTCAGGAGAATGTTTTTAAAGTTTAAAAATATAATACAACGTATTAAAAATAAATATCAAGCCACTTATTGAACTTTTTACTGTGCAACAGATCTTTTTAGGTAAAACCTGAAGGTTTTTTCTCCATTTGAAAAATATTAAGAATATTAAAAAAATAATTAAACAATACCCATTCTTCAAAATGCAAAAACAACACTTTCTGCCCTGTAGCGGGTAAATATTAAATTAAAAATATGCCTCTTTTGGTGGGATATAGTACATTTTCTGGGCATTCCGAAAACATGCACTACTGAAAATTGATGATTTTTGATTTATGACGTTCTTGAAAGGAGTGAGCGATATGTTAGCTAGACTCGTTGGTTGACTAAAGAAATATTTCTGAAAAGACCATTCGATGTTGAAATAATTATTTTCAAACGTTGAAAAAGTATCATATTTCCAATTGATTATTTAATATTTTCATGTTTTTATGACGTCATGTATAAAACCGTTTGTAAATGTTATCTATTGCCATATTTTGGCGCGCTGTTCATAAGCCGAAATAGCTCAGTTGGGAGAGCGTTAGACTGAAGATCTAAAGGTCCCTGGTTCGATCCCTGGTTTCGGCATTCTTTTTATTGTTTTAAAATATATCTTAAACTTTTTTTATAATTTAAAATAAAAGTATTAATATAAAACATGGAATAATTTTCTTTAATTTTATACGTTTGACGTTTTTTTATGAAGGTAAAATCGTTTTTTTTTTGCTCTGCTTATGCAAATTTATAAATATTTTTTTTCTAAAATAAAGTCAAATAACGTTTCATTACTACAATATGTTATTTTAGTCTTAAATTATTGAAAATAAAATAAAAATATAATTTATTTAAAGTATTATGGTTTTTATCATAAAAAAAATGATAACATTTTTTTATCAAACTCGGAGAGTCGTAAAACACAGTCACAATAAATATGAATTTAAAAAAATATTTTATCTTTTTTTATTAATTCTGTTATCAAGCCATAATAATCAAATATATTTAAACTAATAAAAGACAGTCATTATTATCTTCGGTTCTTATTCGTTACTATGTACATATCGGGACACGGAAACCAAAATTAAGAATACCCTTAAAGATATTTTTAAGTTGAAAAATTTAAGCGAAAATCCCCTGGTGAAAAAAGTGTTTAGGGTAAGAAAAAGATTGAAAAATACTGAAAAATTAAAAATTTTTTTTTGGGCGAACTTATCGTCTATCGTCGAAATATTTTGTAATCCTAAAATCCTTCAAGTTGAAGAGCTTTTTTGGTTATTGGAATTAAAATATCGACTTTGTCCCTAAAAAAGTGAAACTGCTTTTTTTCCTCATATTATCTTTAAACGGAATTGATTATTTTGACATACAAAAGAGTGGATATTATACTTTTAAATTTCGTAGCTCAACAGATTATCCTTAAGAAACTGTCAACTTGGACGTTTTCTTCTTTGCGTCACAACAAAATAGCGACTGAGCAGGAATACTGATCGCAAAGCTTGAAAATTCTAAAAAAGGAAGAGTGTGTTATCCTTAACAATGAAGTTATAAAATAGTGACATTTGAAGTGAAGAATAAAGCACCCTCGGAAATACTGCGAGATATTTTTCGATTTCCAATGATGTCAAAATATATCAATTACTTTTTTCACGTACCAAATGCATTAACATTATACGTTTTTGCAACTAGCAACTGATATGTATGTTTAACCACCATATTCATATCCTGTAATATTTAACTTCATTGGGTTCCTGGTCTACCAAGTGCATTTTAAAATTTTAATTTGTGTTTTAATATTTATTTTAAATAAAATATTTTTTTCGTGAGCCTTATCAAATTGTTATTAAAAAAGGAAACAAAATTGTGGTAGAAAAATCTCGTGTCTTTTGGCTCTAAATTTGCAACACTAACCGCAGGAGTGCAACCCAATTCAATTTAAATCACTTCTTACTCTTTTTCTTCTAACCCTTATCCGCACCCTAATAGTGCATAGGGCACTGCATCGTATAAAAGCAATGTTATCTTGATTGTTAAATACAAGAAGGAAAGGTGATCAGCCTTCCGCTTCATTACCCTAAATCAAATATTACAAATTGTTTAAAAAATACAAAAGAAAGGAAAGTATGGCTGAGTTAGGGAAAATTTAAAATATAAAGAATGGTTTCTTGAAGTAGTTTGTGGATGTGGAGAAAATAGATGACGAGAGAAGGACAAAGAATGAATATTTTGGAATAGAAGAACAGAACAAGGACTGCCAAGAAAGACTTGGCACGTTGAAATAAATCAGAACGTGAAATCTACGTAACTGAAAACATGTTAAACTAGTTGTTTATATGTATAGGAAGCTACAGGTATGTTGAAAGGAGCCTACGTTAGGATAGACGAATGTGGCTGTTCTGTACCTTCAATTTACTTTTCATGCACAGAAAAGATAAGATGGTAGTGATAGTTACGTAATATAAAACGTATCAAGATAAATAACTTTCTTCTTATAAACGGCAGCAGTGAGGCTTGAGATACTCTCATTTATGAATATAACAATGCACAACCTACGGTTTTCAAAAGGAGAATATTGGCATTTTTCTGAGTAGTTCGGTGTATGATTGAATTTATAAAGGAATTGAATATTAAATTTTTTATTTATTTTTTTTTTTTTATTCATTTAATATATTTACATTTTTATTTATAACATAATAACATTTGAATCATTTATACATATGTAGAACTTTTATATTTCGATTCGCTGTGCCTCTCCATAAAAGAGTCTGTGCTCTTGTGCTTGGAAAGGGACTTACACTCGTGGTTTAATGTTATATAATAAATATATATATATATATATATATATATATATATATATATATATATATATATATATATATATATATATATATATATATATATATATATAAATATATATATATATAAATATATATATATATATATATATATATATATATATATATATATATATATATATATATATATATATATATATATATATATATATATATATATATATATATATATATATATATATATATATATATATATATATATATATATATATATATATATATATATATATATATATATATATATATATATATATATATATATATATATATATATATATATATATATATATATATATATATATATATATATATATATATATATATATATATATATATATATATAGCAGCATAACAGCATAATCGTTGGGTAATATATCCAAAATGAAACAAGGTTTGTTGGATTGAATTCTACATTTATTGATGTATATGTTAATACGTGACGCGTTTCGTCTTCTTAGGACATTATCCTAATAATGATAATGTCCTAAGAAGAGGAAACGCGTCACCTATTAACATATACATAAATAAATGTAGAATTCAATCCAACGAACCTTTTTTTTTTATTTTGGATATATTACTCAACAATATGGAATTCTACCAACTGCCTGCAGCAACATTATCAATAAAAGACATTGTAACATCATTTTAAATTTAAAAGTTAGATATTTTAAATAAAATTCTTCGAATTGAAAAAATGACAAACTAAAAGTAACGGCCGTAATCAGTGTACTGCAAGCGTAGAAGTACATATTCCCTTAAGCCCGATTCACAAGCAACCACAAATGAAGGGGAGAGAGAGCAGCTTACCAACTACTGGGACTTAATCATGAGTTGTTGGCGGGATTATTCTGAAAAATGTTATCGAATAAATAAGCCGAGAACAAAGTGTTGGCTGGCGTTGAGTTTGAATTAATTCAACCATATTTTTTATCATTAAAATTTTAAATTAAGCTTTCTGTTTACAATTTACTTTTTCTATCATGGCAACGAATTAAAATAGTTTCATTTTTAATTAAAATTTTACTTGATAAATGCCACTATTTATAATAACTAATAAACATATATATTTTGACATGTATTTTGAAATGACGAGTGATTCATCGAAACACGTATCATAATAAATATTAAGATACAGTGATATTTACCTAGTAAATTTGATAGAAATTACCCTAAAGTGACTGCCGAATCAATTAATGAAATAAAAATGATTTCATCTGAAATTCAAACTTTTTTCACACACACATTTGTATAAAATCCAATGTTTAAGTTCTATCTACATTTGATTGAAATAGCGAAAATCCTAACATGCCACAATGTTATTTTGATTTTTAACCTATTAACACAATATATATATCAATAGTTCATTTCAATTTCTATAAAAATGTTTCAACAAAAATTCAACGAACTGCTTTTTCCTCGTCTGAAAATATAAAAAAAAATATTGAAATGAGTTAGAAATTGAGAACTGTAAAGTATAGAGATAATGTTCCAAATTTTATCGTTAATCTCTAAAACTGTGGATAAACTAGAAGATTATTAGTAAATTAGAACTGATTCTTTTATATTCCGGCATTATACCAGCGGTTATCTCAGGCGAAAACAGAATAATTATATTACATTTACTTTCAAATTATTACTCAGATAAATGCCAAATTATTTAAACCATTTTATTTCCTACATAATACCCGAGTAACTTAGAATTTAATTGAAGCGCCCATGAGGAAATCTTTCATGAATTTGGCGCCATGGAAATTATCTCACATTAATATCATAATCTATCTCGTTGAGTTTAGTAAATGTCACAATTCTTTCAGTATTTAATTACGGTCGATTTAAATATGTAAAAAAAAAAAACAAATAAACGGTTAACGTTTATAATTTAATACGATCAATGAGATAGATATTAGTGCTAAAAAGTAAGATTTATTTTTTTCCTTACCTCTTTCTATAATGGGACATTCTGACGATTTTATTTTCTCCTTTAACGAGATATTTTGATAGCGAGGCGCCAGACTAAAAACGTTTGGGAGTCTGTGAGTTAAGGTGTACTATATAAAACTAAATTGTTTTATTCTCTATTTAGAAATAGTCCCAAGCCAAAGTCGAAGTTTATAGACATCTCAACAAAGATGAAGAAGAACATAGAAGTACCTGTCATAGGCTGGTTAATCCTCTATACACATATGTAACATTTATTATTCTACCCATGAATGACATCCACGCTAAAATTTTTGGAACTTTTACACATATCATAAATCTTGTGACCTTTAAGTTTCAGTTCACAAGAGCCATCTATAGTTGGTCTGAGAAAGCAAACACCCTTTTATTTTATATACTGGGAGACTCCTGAAAATATAATTTAAAATTTTTAAGCAGCTTATAATTTGACGAGTTATTTTATTTGCAACATTTTCGAGTGGGTCCAAATCCTTGTTCACAAATCTAGGTTTCTCCCCTTATGAGTTTTGTGTGTGTGTGTGTGTGTGTGTGTGTGTGTGAGGGAGAGAGAGAGAGAGAATGAGGGAAAGAATATGTGTGGTTGTATTTAAAGGACAATTGATATTTTTATTTGTTTTGATAATCATTAATACATAGGTTTACTGACTAAACCAACACTACTAAAAAACTGCATTTTTAAAAATGAAGTTTAATACAAAATAGAATATTGAGAACGTTAAGAAAGAATAAACAAAATATTTTCATTGAGAGTAAAGATTGGTAATAAATATCTCAGTATGTTCCTGATGTAATCGATATACATTCTAAATGTGTTCCCTTCAGCAAGCAATTTATGAGGAATTTTTAAATTTTATATCCTTGGATCGGAGATCGATACCTGTCTCCGACAATAACTTGACGTCTTCCCTCAAAGGAATCAGTAATGACTTTAAAACTCGCTTCCACTTCACGATTTATCAAACATATCCGAAGATAAGATATCAATAACAGCTGTCAATTTCAGGTTTCCTCATAATACTTCATTTATTCAAAGGCGTCGCAGAATTAATTGATATACAAAATTAATTACGTGCTTTCATGAACAGATAGTGCTATTAATGAAATAAACGTTAATCAACGTGAAAAGCCCGCGATTTGGATTGTTGTAAATCACCATTTTTATGAAGTGTGTAGATAAAAATAAATTATGCATTTTTTTAAATCAAAAATCAATAATTTTTCAATTTTTAATTTAAAGCTTTTGAATGAAGTATTATATTTCCGTTTTTTCTGTCGACATCTTATTTTAAGGGCTGCTGTTCGTTCGAAATCTTATCAACACTCAGTTAAATAAACTATCAAAGCATAAATGTACGAGGCACTTTTATGTTTTGCACGGTAAGAGGGTAGAACTTTCGTGGTGGAGGTCTAAGGTTCGATTCATAGGTAGATTGTATTAATTTTGAATGATTTATCCCGTTAGTACGATATTATTTAATATTCCTCTACAAAAATACTGAAGCACAGGCCTGATCTGATCACCTTGCCTTCGTATGTTTATCTTTCAAGATGAAACTTGGTCGATAGGACGTTGCGCCCTTTGTACTTAAGGGTAAAGATAAGACTTAGAAGAAAAGAAAAAGCAGCCTTTATATGTGTAAAAAAAAGTTATACTATGGTCTTAAACCAAGAAACGTCTTTACCACTCAAATAATCTAATACCGAATTATGTTGAAAATAAATATTGAAGAAAAATACAACTTTATGAATAGCTTTATCAATTTTATTTTATTTGGTTAGTAACCGGGTTTTTACTGGTTAGTAACCGACATAATTACACTAGTGTTGACTCATCAGACGGATAATGTCAGATATAATAAAACCCAATTGGTCATTGGTCGAATAAAAAAGTGTAAAAAAGACATATATTTTAGTTATAGTTTTATTCTAAAAAATGCAGTTCCACTGAGAAATTTCAGTAGGCACAAAACTTAAAAAAAGTAAACAAATTTACAATGGCAATAATTAAAATTTTGTCAAATCAACCTGTTATTCGAATCTTTAAAATCATTAAAAATGTAGACTTAGGAGTTATGTTAGATACAAAAAAAAGTAACTAAGATATTGAATAGTTTGATATCGAATAAACTGCTAAAATAACGTTATGATTTGTTTTGAATACTGATAGGCTACAGAGGGTAACGATCTCCACCGTGACTCAGTGAAGAACACTTAGTAGGGAACATCTTTCAATGTTTAATCGGTTCAGACATTTTTGTGGGTTACGTCACTTTAGCGGTGGCCACCTCAATCAATGAGACGAAAATCGATCTGCATGTTCTCACACATAATCCTTAACTCTGCCTACTAGGCGCCGCTCGTATATCGTTCGTGCGACACCAATATGGCGATCTAATAAAATTTATAATAATGTATATACATATATCTAATATGGGGACTAATAAAACACTCTCCATATCATCCATTGTTTACTTTGTGTAATACCACTTTTATAAACACTTATTTGAGAAAACCGGTTTCGGAAAACTACTCCACCATCAGGTCATTAAAATAAAATAATTACAATTTGAGATTTGTATAAAAAAGGGGTTTATTACCATACTTATAACAAAGTTATCAATGTTTTTTATATAAAAAAATATAGGGACTAATAGTTTCCCCATAGAGGTGCCATGCATGGTTTGCATTTATATCTTTTAATTATATATTTTTATATCATAAGAGCATTCTTGATAAATAATTTAAAAAGTACTATTTATAAACTGATTAAAATAGATACACGTATACCTTCAATTGAAATGTTATTTAGGTTTTCTTTCATGAAAAAAATTACTTGAACTTATTCTCAACGAATATCACCACAATGATTGAATTCTCAATGGTATAATTGGTGAATTTTACACGTGTGCGAAGTGCTCACTTAAACTAGCCTATGACAGTAGTAAACCCTGTAAATGCCCAGACTTTTAACATACCATCGTATAATACAATATTGAATTGGAAAACGTCCTATAAAGTGATTTAAGCTTGCTAAATGGTATTATCAGCCTTATTTTGCCTTTTTTGTATCCAAAAATAATGACGATTGGTCTCAATTGAGACACCTGTAATATAAACTATATTTACCATAAAATGTGTTTCGAAGACAAAAATGAAACTTCTGAGAACATCAGATATGATTTAATTCATCCCCAAAGATAAAGGCAATCAATACAATTTATTTTAAATATATTTAAATCTCGTCCGCCTCTGTAGTGTAATGGAGAGCACGCTCGGCTACCGTTCGGGAGGTCCCGGGTTCGATTCCCAAGGGGGGTAAAATAAATATAAGTGATTTTTTTACTGTAATATTTATTCAATATTACCATGGACTGGTACCTGAAGCGGAGGGCTGATCACCTTTCCTTCATGTGTAAAAAACGATAAAGATCAAGACACAGGGCCCTATGCACCATTGGGGTGCTAATAAGGGTTTTATTATTATTCTTTTTATTTAAATCTACGCTAATTATCTCAGTTTCCGTATCGTTGCATTTAATGCATTGTTGAACCAAAGTTAGTAGATGTATACGTATATCTATGACGGTTTCAAATTAGTACTTCCCTTGACGTTGTTAATAATTATATACTGCAATGCACATCCACAATACGTGATATGGTACAAAGAGATTGCATTGTACTGATAATAGTAATTAAACCATTATTGCTGGATCTTGAGCGTGTATAAAAGCAAAAACATCAAAAAATATTCGGTTTGATCGTTGTGTATGAAGTTGTTATATTTATTTTATATTATTTTTTGACATCTCAACATAGATGATGAAGAATATGGAAGTCTGTGCACTGTCGTAGGCTGGTTTCAGTGATCACTTTTCACTCGTGTAACATTCACCAATTCTCCCAATGATTTACGACTACACTACTCAAATTCTTGGAAGTTCCATTTAAAATATATTATCAAAAAATACTATGAAAAATAACTCTTATAATTGGAGATTATTTAGATTTGTGAAAAAGTATTTGGACGCACTCAAAATGTTGTAAATGAGTTATCTATTCAAATTATAAGCTTACGTAATACGGTTATTCAAATGGTTGTACATTTTACAAAATTATCCCCCTGTACACAATTTCAGATAAAAAAAAATGGATGGTTAATTCAAAGAAGGATAATAAATGAGAATGTTATCCATATATCCCATATATCTGCTTTTTTCTGTTCAGTTTAAGACAAATATCCAAAAAACAAGCAAATTCAATATTGTGAACCTTTGGGATTTTTCAGTAATATTTTTATTCGTTCATAGAACAGAGTGGTTCGGAGTATCGGTTTCCCAAGAGACTGAGATCATGAATTTCAGTCCCTATACGAAATATACCTTCAGCATTTTAAATTTATCGAATGCTCCAAAATATCGTTTTGGTAGAACTTTGAAAAAGATTTTGAGTGTGAAAATTTTATGAAGAAAAATTACCCATTATAAGCGTTTGCTTTAGTTTAAATTTATTGATGATTGAGATACTTTTAAAGTTATAATTTATTTATTTTATAATAAATAAAATTTATAAGATTTTTTCAGTCATCATGATAAAAAATACTGTAAGTATTATAAATACTATAAGTTTTAAAGAAAATTAATAATATTTTGACATCTCATCAAAGATGAAGAAGAATATGAATGTCTGGGCATTTACGGAGTTTTTAAATACTCATTAATAAGAAAATTAAAAATTATGTTATGTTTACGACTTGGTAACAAGACTTTGTAAGAAGTAGGTAAACAAAAAAAGCAAACAAAACATTTTGGTTGTTAATTGATGTATCTTTCGACACACGTTATTTTATATTTTATATTTAATTTCCTCGTACCAAAAAAAACCTATTTATTTTTTTATCAAAAGAATATAAAATTTTAGAAAATTAATGATAAAATATTGATCTCCTTTCTTCATATATAAAAATACATATGTGCAAAGGTAGAGGTATACGTATATAATTATTTGAATATTTTTTTCAGCACAGATATTTTTGTTCATAATATAAGTAAAGAATGTGTAAATATTTAATGTTTCTAAATCTCAAAACTCATAAATTTATACACCGATTGCTTATCATTGATTTGGATACAACCTTGCATTCGAATGCGCATTTTTATACCTGTGACTTATATTAAAACTATTTTTTACCGCAATGGCAGCGCCATCTATTGAATATGCGTAAAGCGCAACATACTTTTTTAAACTCATAAGGTTTGTGAAATCGAACGTATTTAAAGTGTGTGTAACTATTGTCATTTATTTTCCATTTGACCAGGCACAGCTTGTTCGAAAAATAAGGAACTTCTTGGTTTAATGAAGACTTCTCACTTAGAATTTTATAGCTACATAAGGACCGCATTCCATTTGATCTTCACATTCATTTAATAATGCCCTAACAAGGTGAAACAATTGTCACAGTTTAATTTTTTATGTGTTTTTGTTAATAAAATACAACTTAGTGGACATAAAAAAATCTGTGCTTGCTTTAAAACTAATACACTAATACACAAATTAATGAAGACCCTTTATTCTTACATAATAAAAAAAACATTTAGTGATAATATTAGAGCTCCCTTGTTCGGGAAATGTGAAAGGTAGAGGTTTTTGTCGAATGGGAATCGAAAACTCAACGTAAATGAAATCGAGCACGTTCGTGTTGACTGAATAAACGACGTCAGACTCCCCCGTCTATACAGAGTGATGTACACTAAACTCCATGGTTAGAATCAATACAAGATACTTTCAGCTCTGAACGAACAGTGTGATATCTTCATTTCTTAGAATTCATAAAACTGTAGAATTCATTATTTGTGTTTAATAAAAATATCGGTAAGCATTATTTTGCATTAATAATAATAATAATAAAACCCTTATCCGCACCCCAGTGGTGCATAGGGCACTGCGTCATATAAAACCAGTGTTATCTTGATCGTTTACCGATCATTGAACATTCCAGGGTAATATTGAATAAATACAACAGTGAAAAAATCCCTTATATTTATTTTACCCCCCTTGGGAATCGAACCCGGGACCTACGGAACGGTAGCAGAGCTTGCTGACCATTACACTACGGAGGCGGACATAAGGCATTATTTTGCCATATAATATATTTATTATTTCCCACTCCACACTGAAGTGGTTAGAGCATTTAGCTACGGTATAAAAGGTCCCGGGTTTGATTTTCAGTGCGGTTGAAATAACTATATTGAGTGATTTGCCACATCAATATTAGTTTTTCTACCATGGTTTGGTGTGTTTATTCAACTAGTATTTACATCAAGATAAAAGTCAATATTTTTACATAACGATTAACATTGCTTTTATATTATGCTGTTTTTTTTCGACCGTTGGGTGCAGATAAGGGTCGAAAGAATTTTCATTCCTACGATAAACGGGTGGGTTAATTTGTCTATAAAAACCTACCTACTAATTTCCTGAAACATAAATCCCTATGAATAAAAACATAAATGATAAACTTTAGTAAATAGTTTCCTAAAATCTAGTTATATTCGGTTAGAACGAAGGATAAAAGTGATTATAAAAACAACAAAGAAACATTATTTTCATTTTAAAACCAGTGAAAAACAAATCCGCAATATCGGTTATGCAGTCAAGTGTCTACTCAGCAATCCCCAAGCTATTAAATTATTTAATTAAATGACAAACGTAAATCACGAAAAACATTTAGTGATTTTTTTAATGAGTGATATTTTCTTATTAACAAATATTTGATGGATTGAACCTACCCTCCAAGGAGATTTTTAAGAAGATATCATTGATTTCTCTACACAGAATAATATTTACAATATTTGAGAAGGGTATATGGAAGTCTTTAAAAGGTTAACGGCCTGTCATCAAATGGTTTATGTAGTCATTTTGTCGCCATTCTACTATCAGATTCACTAATAAAATATTTTAAGAGTTTTTCTATGATACAAATAAAAAAATACAGTTAAGCGAGCTAAACTTTTTTTGACATCTCATCAAAGATAAAGAAGACTATGGAAATCTGGGCATTTACGGGGCTGACACCGTCATAGGCTGGTTTAAGTGATCACTTTACACACGTGTAACATTCACCAATTCTACCCATTATTGACAACCACACTACTCAAATTCTTAGGAAGTTCTGTATATATGAACTAATTTTGAAACCTTGTTCTTGAATCACTAGAACTTCACTATAGATATCTATTGGTGAGATGTAAAGAAGATTTTTACCAAGCAGAAACTCTTATATTAGTATGTGAGGTCCGAATCCTGGATTATAATCACATACGCAAGAAACGCCAGAAAATATAATTTTCATTTTTATTATTTTAGCTTATAATTTGACCAGTTAATTTATTTACAACATTTTGAGTGTGTCCAAATACTTGTTCATGACAGTCCTGTAAATGCCCAGACTTCCATATTTTTCTTCATCTTTGATGAGATGTCAAAAAATAATGTGAAAATAACTCCTTTAATTGGAGATAATCTAAATTTATGAACAAGTATTTGGACACACTTAAAATTTTGTGAACTAAACTTACGTGTTAAATAGATAAAACAAAAAAAGAGAAAACATTTTTTTTATTCATTTACGAAAACACATTATAATCATAAATATTAATATAAAACTTAAAATATTAATTACCATTAATGTAATAAAAATGTTGTTAAACTTCAAACCCTTAAAATTAAAATTAATTTGAGTGTAACAAATGTTTACTAAAATAAGTTTATTTTAATTTGCGAATTCGTTTCATTTCATGAATATCACTGAATATAAAGTTACATTTATTTTATTTTAAGAATACTGTTCGGCTTTCAAATAATTGCCTTATTTAAGGATCTTCCTAAAACAAAAACAACCTTTTTGATGAAACACTAAAAGCGATTAATTAAATCGAAGGATTTAACTTTAATTGAAATGGAAAAGCTACCCTTGGTGATTTGTACATGTAATTGCTGTTTTCATTAGCAACTAATTTCGCAATCTATCTAAAAAAAGTTTAAATAAAATAATTTCGCTTTTAAAAAAATGCACACAGTTATTCTTGTTTAGAATATTTTACTCTTATAAGGTTCACAGGAAATGTTTTAAAGGTTCAAAAAAAAAAATCAATCGCTTAAATATTTTTTTCAATACTAGTTACCGGTGACGATGGAATATTATTCATATTGACGTGAATTTTTACCCTTCTGATAATAAAATGAGGGTTTAAATTTAAAAAAATATATATTGACAAAATCTGTATAGTATTAATACGAGTATTAACATATCCTAACACGCAAAATATTTGTAGTATACATATACGCATACTTTGGTAATAAAAAACGAAATTGTATCATACGAGTATATATTATACTTGTATGTCAGACATGAGATACGATTTCCTTGCAGGAACGACACAATAGCTATTCAATCAGCTATATATATATTTTGTGAATTGAATTTCCTTCCGAGTACACAAAAAGCAAAGAAAAAATGGGTGAATCCTTATTTTTTAAGGAAAATAAAATATTTAAATTTATTTACATAAATTTTACAGAATTTTTAACCATTTATCTACGTAGGAATAATAGATGTAATAGCATCCCAATGCTCACTTAAATAAATTTACTTAACCATCACAGGGCTTTCCCGCAGGGGTAGTTAGAAAGAATAGAACGCTGCAACAATCCGTCTATGCAAACAACCTTCGCTTTTTCCACATTCATGCATCTCCTCACACAAACTCACCGATTATTTTTACTCCTGACATTTGAAATACTTGATCATGCCAAGATTACCTCAGTCTTCCTCTGCATTTATTATCAACCACATTCCCCCCGTATTTTTTTTAACTGTTTTTTCCTCACTCATTCGATTCACGTGCGCAAACCATCTATCTCAACACACCTTTCTTTATTTTACCGATAATGACTATCAAAGCCTTGCATTATTTTTTTTTCACTCCAACATCTAAAATACGTCGTTGAGCCGCAAATTTGACATAGAGATCGAATTATGACTGCATTTAATCTACTTTAATTTTTTTTTACCAATTTCATACTTCACTTCCAAACATCACGATTGGAACCAAGACTCCGTTGTGCACTGCCAATTTAGTTTTCACTGAAAGGTTTTTAAGAGTATTTACAATAACTGATTTCAGTGCACCATTCACTCTGTTCCCAGCATTCACTGTCCTTTCAATTTTTCCTCCCGGTATTATTCCTCATTACTCATGGTTGTGATCATTGTGGAAGCAACGACTCTTCTCCAACTATCCCTCTGCGCTGCACGTAGCGCTACAAGCACCGAGGCTCCTGCTGCTGACTCAACTTGATCCTCCTTTCAATACCTCTATTAATTTTTCCATCCCTAGAAAACCTACCTAGATAATTTGTACCCACTTAACAATAAATTGGCTTCATCTAACCAAACTATAAATCAACGTAAATTGGCTGCCAAGAGTAAATACGGCTTTGAGAAGATTAGAAAACTTGAACCACCTTGCAATAATAAAGCATTCACGACTCAAGACAACATTGATACTTGGCTCCTACTGAGAAATGAAACAGTTACCTCTCTGACCCGGACGATCGAATCGAAGGCTGAAATGATCACAAACTTGGGATTTCGATTAAGTGGTAATGAAATTTGAACACTCCGGAAACTTCCAATGACGTCGATAAAATTAAATTAACTTAACACAATAATATTAGCTGTATAGTAAGGAAAACTGGACGGTTGGTTAAAGGAATGGGCAAATATTATACTCGTGAGTTGTGGTGTTAAGAATAATCGAAATAACCATTAGCTTATCATTTATTGTTCAATTTGTATACTACCTAATCAAATTTTAAGAATTTATGTATTAATTTTTTTATCAAACACAGATTTTTGAGTCTAATAAGTTGTATTTTATTAAAAAGAAAACACATAAAAATGAATATTGTGACATAAAATACAACTTAGTTGACTCAAAAAATCTGTGTTTGATTTAAAAATATATACACAAATTAAAATGGAGTTCTACAAATTAAACGCCAAATCAATAAATTAAATTAAAGAAAATCGTTTTTATGTTTTCATTACGACAATCAAATTTTTTCGAACAAAAAGCGACATCCTTGGTTGAAATTGAGAAAGATTTGTAAAACTTGTATTTGAAAATTAAAGAATAAAAAAAAAATTATATGAAAAAAAATTAACGCTAGAAACATTGTTAACTTGAATCAATTCGTATATGGATTAAATAATTCATTCGTTTTTTTATCTAACCCTTGTCTCCACCCAATGGTGCATAGGGAACTGCATCGTTTTGACGCATTATTAACGACTCTTGTGCTTCACGGACGAATTCAGGGTAATATTAAATAAATATTTTAGTGTAAAATCACTGATATTTATTTCACCTCCCTGGGAATCGAATCCGAGGGCTCTGGGACGGTATCGTAACACGCAAACCATTACACCACGGAGGCGGACAAATATTTTTTCAACTAGTGATTGTTTTTAAACAGATTTTTTTTGTGTACTTTTAAATATGAGAACAATAAAAAAGACGTGGTATTTAACACGTGCAAGTATTTAAACATGAAAAATAGAAGCGTATTATGTCGTACAACAAATATAATGTGTTTTTCTGCCGAAAATGTGTAAAAGGTCCAAACATAAATCTGTGAGGTCCGACAATGCCTAAATTTATGTCAGAGATTAATGACACAGTGTAACTAATATTATTATTTCTCTTTCTCTAAAGCAGTGGTTCATTTTTTAAAAGTAGGGTAGACTGGGTACGGTTGAAACAATTTTGCTTATATTGTCCATAGTATTGCTCTTTACAAGTCAAGCGATGATGAAGATGCATTAAATACAAGAGCGTGTTTCTGTCTACTAATGGGAAGTATAATTTCAGTACCCGGTGTGTTATTTTTAGTGGCAGATCAAATTTAAAAAATATATCCGATTTGTTTCAACCGTCCCCATACCAGGGGCAGTTGAAACAGTGATTGGGGTCAGTTGAAACACACGCAAATAAATCAATATTTATATTGTAAGACGTTTTATTCATTATTTCTTTTTGTGTTATAAATAATTATGGCACCGCATGACAATATTAATCAGTCTACAGATATGTAATGAACAAAAACAACTAAAAACAATGGCATTTAAAAAAAAACAAATCGAACGAAAATAATCTGTGAATAAACTAAAAGGAAACACTTCTGTCATTTTGATTGGTCATAAATCAAGCGGAAATCTAGCTTTGGGATCATTCCGAGTCGCAATTGTGGCAAACATAGCTAAGACCACCTTTTGTGCAGTCTTCTTAAGCCCACATTTTACAAGTGGTGCACTGTATCCACTTTTCACCGGATCTGCTCTCTGAATACAGTGACAGACAAACAAGACAATAGCAGTCGTCCTCTTTTGATGATGATTCCTGTTGCGTATTATGATTATTTTTTCCTTTAACGATCCTTCTACTTTTTCCTCCATCCAATCTTTTCTTCACTTACTTAGTTTTCATCCGTTTCAACCTTATTTCATGCTCCTTTCTTATCTCTTCTTTCTCTGTTTTTTTTAGTAGCAAGTATTTTGCAAACTCCTGCTCCTGCTCTTTATTAAAAACTTCGTTGTGAGGTTCATATCCCATTTTCTTCTTCACCAGATGCATCTCGCTTTTGTATATATCTAATGAGCGAACAGTGGTTTAATCCATGCTTTTCCGACGCTTTTCGCAGTGAATCTCCTGCTTTAACCTCCTCATCAGCGTATGTATACCTCGACAAGTCGACCTCTCCTCTCGAAGTCTTTCTTGCGCGTACTCTCGGCATCTAGAAAACAGGAAAACTGAAAAAATATGTTGTTTCAACCGTACCCACAAAAAATGTTTCAACCGTCCCCAACCCCTCCTTTAGGTGGAAAACAGAAAATAGTAATGTTAACAATAATGGCACATTAAAACTAATCACTATATCGTGTTCTACAAGCTTCATTTCAAACACGAAATCATACTCAATAATATCGTTTCAATAGAAACCGTAATAAAAGGAAAATTCTCAGAACAAAAATACTTACTTTTGGTTATCAAAATACAATAGGACCTCCTACAAGCAACTGCACAGTGCGGCGAGCGATGCAACTGATATTTGTGTTTGAACTTGTTGTCCACTTTGTTCGTCCCTTGGACCCTTCACCCTACCGCATACGGTTTGCAAGATATTTGCTCTGTTTCAACCGTCCTTTGTTTCAACCGTACCCAGTCTACCCTACGTCCCGCGATATAAACATACATAAAAGTACCTACTCACAATTTTCAAGGCTGCTAGCATATACAGCGAATGACCTGTTCCAGGGGTCGGCAACCTATTGGACCAAAAAAAGCCAATTGGAGTAGCAAAACGGTTTGGAAGAGCCAAAAGTGAGTAGCAAAACGGTTTAGAAATTTAAGGAGAGCTAAATTTTAATTTACAATAATTTATTTCATTAATTGATTCGGCAGTCACATTGTGGTAAAATTTATCTATTTTTAATTAATGTTTTACTAAGTTTTAACCATTTTTTTAAATTTTCTGTGCCACGTGTTTTGATGCATTCCGCATCATTTTCAAACACCGTAAAATGATGCGGAATGCATCGAAATACGTCTCACAGTAAATATTAAGAAATAGTGGTATTTACTTAGTAAAACTCAAATTAAAAATACAAAAATTAAATTGAATTTATTGAATGTTTAAAGGAACCTACAAGTATTTTTTTGTAACAGATTTTTAATCAAACATACTTTTTTGCTTAGATTTACACACATATCATAGATGTATGAATCAGCACAAAAAAATGATAACGCCATTTTCTCTTAAAATAAACAGTTTTTTTAAAGTACCTCTGTTACTCAAAAAAAATTGAATGGTACCTTTTTGCATTTGCAACGGTTTATTTATTTAATCATGCATTTTAACCAAAAATACTCAAATGTGGTACATACTTTAAAATAGATTGGATTTTTTTTAATCTGCCGTTTCGTCAAACGATATATTTATTTAATTAAAGGTAATTTTAAATCATACATTTAAACACAAATGACTCAATTTAAATATTTATGATTACAATTTTGTCTTAGACCACCAAGCCATGAATTTTTTCATCCCCTAACCGTGTCGATTATTTTATTGAAATGTTAAGTATCGTTCAAATGACGGATTTTATCCGTTAATCAATATCATTTTTATATATCAATACGTTAAATTGGCATGTGCCAAGAGCTGTTTGAATGACAATTTCAAGATTCATTCCAAACACTCACATAATGACAAAGCCCAATTTCCGCATGATAACTCATTTTTTGTTAAAATGCTTTTCACGACAGGCGATTAATGGTTATTTTCGAAGAACCTTAGTAGCAAGGTAAGTTACCGCAACGAAATTTATTAACCAAACATAATAATAAATTATAAATTATAAATCCAAATGGTGCATAGGGCACTGCTTCATATAAACGCAGTGTTATCTTGATCGTTTTACACATAAAGGAAAGGTGATCAGCCCTCCGTTTCAGGTACCAGTCCAGGGTAATATTGAATAAATATTACAGTGAAAAAATCACTTAAATTTATTTGACCCCCCCTGGGAATCGAACCCGGGACCTCCAGAACGGTAGCCGAGCTTGCTGACCATTACACTACGGAGGCGGACAAAAACATAATTGTATTATTTATTTATTTGGCATTTAATTTGTAGAATGTCATAATTTATATGTTTAATATAAATATCATAAACTAATCTTTAGAGTGTATTTAGTTGTATATTTAATTTTAATTTTTTAAATGTAACAATTGTTTTGCCTTGCTAGGGCATTATAAACCATAATACATACTATGAAGATAAAATGGACTTAGGGACTTGAGGGTCCTTATTCTAATTATATCCTTTTACCTTAAATCTAAAATTTTGGACTTATTTTATGACCTACTAATGATTAAGATTTAGAATAAAGGAAAATTTACGTTCCATAACAGTAAAAAAAATGTTTTCCTTAATTTTTTTTTTTAAAATAAAATCGCTTTCTTTTTTTACCTTTCACATTTTTACAAACATCCAAAAAAATGTATATCCAAATGCTCATCTTTCAGAAGCCAATCAGAAATTACGATGCTCCCGCGATGTGTTTCCTATATTTATTTTGGTAAACGCGTGTTTGGTACCCAAAGAAAAATCAATCAGCTGTTAGGTTTTCAATTTGCTTTTTCAACTGTCTATCTCTCTTCATTTGACAACATCAGACAGACATCGTGATTTAAAATTAATATTTGGATATGTTTTTTCATCCGTCGTAGGTACTTAATTTCGTAAAAGAAACTTATTTCAATAAATATATGTGCAAAATATATATTTTTTGTATTTACACTATTGACAAATTTCATAACTGATTTGAGCACAAACATATATAAATATAGTTTGTTTTCCGTCTATGATATTAAATAAAGCATACAGTGTTACCACGCTGTACGCTTTATTTGATATACAATATATATATATATATATATATATATATATATATATATATATATATATATATATATATATATATATATATATATATATATATATATATATATATATATATATATATATATATATATATATATATATATATATATATATTTATATATAAATATATATATATATATATATATATATATATATATATATATATATATATATATATATATATATATATATATATATATATATATATATATATATATATATATATATATATACGACGATATAAGAAAGGAATGTAAGGCTGAACGAGGAATAATTGAAAAGATTAGAAAGAACTCTTTGCGGTGGTATGGACATGTGGAGCAAATGGATAGCGAGAGAATGACTAAGAAAATATATGTGGCGAATGTGAGAGGGAAAACAGAACGTGGACGACCGAAAAAGACTTGGCACGATCAGATCAATCAGAACCTAAAATCTGGCGGTGTCAAAAGTCTGCGTAATCGGAGGGCATGTATGACTAGATGTATAGATGTGAAGGAGGCGAGGAGTGTATGTCAGGACAGAAGAGTGTGGCGTTCCATCCTCTCTGCCTACCCCTGCGGGGAAACGGCGTGATGGTAGTAGTAGTATATATATATATATATATATATATATATATATATATATATATATATATATATATATATATATATATATATATATATATATATATGTAATAAAATAACTAGGTACCTACCTATACATTTTATTAAGTACTTACAAATAGTACCTACATAAAACAGTTACCACCAGATGTCGCATGCGTCGCACAGAATTAAACAAAAGAGATCCGATAGAAAAAATAACTGTCAGAATCAGATAGATATAAAAATTATTGTAAAGATTAATTAAGAATAAACTTTTATTGTCGTTTCTTTAATTACAAAGCAACACATTGTTTATTTTATTGTTATACACCCACTTTACATATTATTTACAACCAATTTATAAAGAAAAATATTACCACGTTATAAAACGACAATTTTGTTAATTGGAAATGGATTATGAAACATTAGATGTATTAAAACAATTACTACAATATGTTCGGAGTGAGAGAGAAAAATTAGAAGATGATCAAAGAAAACGATTAGAAGATAATCAAAGAAGACGTGGAAATTTAAGAACTAGTGATAAAATTAAAAATAAAAATCATGTGAAAAAAATTTCTACAAAATATAAAATAAAATATACTCCAGAAAAGAAGAATTTCGAAGCAGATTGTGTGAGCAGGAATCCAGTATTAGAATCGAAGGAAAATGCAGATGAACAATTAAAAGTTGTTAATTTGGTTAAATTAGAAGATATTTTCAAAGATCAGAATAAAAATGAAGACATACAAATAACACAGAAACAGTGCTTGAAAAATGAAAATAAAAATAAAGTAGAAAAAAATACTACAAAATATAAAACAAAATATACTCCAGGAAAGAAGAATTTAGAAGTAGATTGTCTAAGCAGGAATCCAGTATTAAAATCGAATGAAAATGCAGATGAACAATTAAAAGTTGTAAATTTGGTTAAATTAGAAGATAATTTAAAAGATCATAATAAAAATAAAGACATACAAATAACACAGAAACAGTGCTTGAAAAATGAAAATAAAAATAAAGTAGAAAAAACTTCTACGAAAGATAAAATAAAATATATTCCAGGAAAGAAGAATTTAGAAGTAGATTGTCTAAGCAGGAATCCAGTATTAAAATCGAATGAAAATGCAGATGAACAATTAAAAGTTGTAAATTTGGTTAAATTAGAAGATAATTTAAAAGATCAGAATAAAAATAAAGACATACAAATAACACAGAAACAATGCTTGAAAAATGAAAATAAAAATAAAGTAGAAAAAACTTCTACGAAAGATAAAATAAAAAATTCTACAGGAAAAAAGAATTTAGAAGTAGATTGTCTAAGCAGGAATTCAGTATTAAACTCGAATGAAAATGCAGATGAACAATTAAAAGTTGTAAATTTGGTTAAATTAGAAGATACTTTAAGAGATCAGAATAAAAATGAAGGAATTCAAAAGAAAAAAAACAAATGGATTGAAAAAAACTGTGTCTACTTTAAAAGGGTCAAGAAGAAAAAAAAAAGAAAGAAAAAAAAAAGAACGAAAAAAAGAAAAAAAAAACTTTATCACATCACTAAACTTATACCAGTTTCTTCACTACAAGGAGATGATCCAGAGAAGGAGGAGTGAAAATTTTACTATGAATTTTCATCCCCAAGGGGGGAGATGTAATAAAATAACTAGGTACCTACCTATACATTTTATTAAGTACTTACAAATAGTACCTACATAAAACAGTTACCACCAGATGTCGCATGCGTCGCACAGAATTAAACAAAAGAGATCCGATAGAAAAAATAACTGTCAGAATCAGATAGATATAAAAATTATTGTAAAGATTAATTAAGAATAAACTTTTATTGTCGTTTCTTTAATTAGAAAGCAACACATTGTTTATTTTATTGTTATACACCCACTTTACATATTATTTACAACCAATTTATAAAGAAAAATATTACCACGTTATATATATATATATATATATATATATATATATATATATATATATATATATATATATATATATTTATATATATATATATATTTATATATATATATATATATATATATATATATATATATATATATATATATATATATATATATATATATATATATATATATATATATATATATATATATATATATATATATATATATATATATATATATATATATATATATATATATATATATATATATATACATATATATATATATATATATATATATATATATATATATATATATATATATATATATATATATATATATATATATATATAATATATATATATATATATACATAAATATATTATATAAGGGTCCGAAATTGATATGTGACGTTTTCCAAGATTGAAGGACCTACATATATCCTGAGGACGAGAAGGAGGAGATATTATGTATAAGGTTTTGTAAAAATCACAAAAATGAAACACGTCATAATAAATACAAAATCAGCAAGGATAATAAGTTCAGCTGAAAGGTGTGAGACGGTAGGTAAGTCATTATTTACGGTGCACTGATTTTAAATAGGTTCTTGAGGAAACTTTAAAACAGTTCCTCTCAACATACTGCAATATGAAATAAATACTCGGACGGATTAAAAGGAAAATAGTTCAGAGAGCTTCGTAACAGATGGAATGTGTTTTCCTATTTACTATAGAAAACGTTCTCATAAATAAGTTTTACTGAATAGTTTGAAATTTAAAGACGGCTAATATAATATAATTTTATGGAATAAATGTAACTTTGTTTTAAAATTACTATAAAATATATTTATAGTGATTTTAAAACAAAGTTACATTTTAATTACAAAATGGAAAATTACATAGTTAGTGCTTGAAATATAAATTTCATAAAACTATTTTATTTAAGTTTTTAACATTGATCCTAATTAAATATTATTTCGCCAATTTTTTTTTCTTTATACAATTTAAATAGATATGACTATTTTTTCATACTTAAACATACCCAGTGTCAAATCATGTCTGATTGTGGCATATCAGTTCAAAAATTTGTGAAGAACATATTGATTTCTGAAGCTTCTCGTGAGCATATCCCTCATATAACAATATGTCATCCATAGAGTGAATAATCCAATGTCTGATATAGTAAAAAATACTTTTTTTAAATCATTTTCATTTAATGCCTAAAAAATATTATTACTTTTTGATTTATAATTTTTGAACCGAATTATCGCCATCTAATCTTAAGGTTATTATAAAATAGTCCTAAATTGATAATAAAGCTTTTCAAAGTAGCATAAAATGAAAGTTTAATTTTGTAAATACTGTAACAACCATATTATTTCTTCATTCACAGATTTATCTTTTATTATACTACATCTTTTTATTTTTATTTGATTTATTTAAGCAAAGTATAAACATAAGTCACATATATAATATTCTCTATGAATAATTTCCACTTCTCATTTTGGGACATGGGATTTAAGTTTATAAGACTGAAAATCGGATAAGAACAAACAAGAAAACACAGGGTAAAATATTAAATACTAAGCAATAAAAGTTATGGTAAATAGACATATTAAAAATGAGTGAAGAAGCATGTTTAAAGAAAATAATAGAGATTTTATAACTTATCACAAACGCAATTATCATTCCGTAAAGTATTTTTTTTGTTCATCCATTTTGGATCCCTGACTTGATACCAACATATTTAGTTTATATGTAATCATTTTCGCCTCCGTGGTGTAATGGTCAGCGTGTTTAGCTACCGTGCTGGAGGTCCCGGGTTCGATTCCCAGGGGGTGTGAAAATAAATATTAGTGATTTTTCACTGTAATATTTATTTAATATTACCCTGGACTGGTTCCTGAAGCGCAATAGTGATCACCTTGCCTTCATGTAAGTAATTATCAAGAAAACACTGCGTCAATTCGATGCAGTGCCCTATGCACCATTGGGTGCGGCTAAGGGTTATAAGTAAGTAAAGTAATAATTTCAATATGCTAAATTTGTTATTGATTGAAACGATTTTCCTTAAACATCCGTTTTTAAATTCGATTCATCCCTAAAACTTTCTTCGAGTGTAACATATTTCAGCGTCAGAATATTATTCGCTGACTCAGCGAAAACGTTTATATTCAAGTTGGGTTTTCGTCGTACTTTTGTGGTAACTGAATATTCCCTGGTCTTAAACACGTTTATCTACAGCATGCAGAACAGTACTGTACTGGGTTGAAGAGAATAATCGTAAACTCGTATCGTTATGGCGTTGCTAGATTTTATGAACCGTTTGTATATCTTTCAAAGTAATAATACTATACAAGGCAATTCATGATTCTGTACGGTATCAAGTTATACTTTTAGTCAATTAGCCGAGTCGCGAACCGTAACAATATAAACTTTATGCACACAATTGATTACGAAGTTATGATTACCTGCCAAATACATACATACATACATACATACACACTCACACACACACACAAATATATATATATATATATATATATATATATATATATATATATATATATATATATATATATATATATATAGATATATATATATATATATATATATATATATATATATATATATATATATATATATATATATATATATATATATATATATATATATATATATATATATATAAATATATATTATATATATATATATATATATATATATATATATATATATATATATATATATATATATATATATATATATATATTATATATATATATATATATATATATATATATATATAAATATATATATATTTATATATATATATATATATATATTTATATATATATATATATATATATATATATATATATATATATATATATATATATATATATATATATATATATATATATATA